>NC_048224.1:104313393-104602798 GCF_002007445.2 Ailuropoda melanoleuca | reverse complement strand
CCGTCCATGTTGCAGCAAATGTTGAGAAATTGTTCCTTTTGATGGCTGAGTAATATTCCATTGTATATATGAACNATATGGACCACAGCTTCTTAATCCAGTCATCTGTTGAAGGGCATCTCGGCTCCTTCCATGATTTGGCTATTGTGGACAATGCAGCTATGAACATTGGGGTGCATATGGCCCTTCTCTTTACTACGTCTGTATCTTTGGGGTAAACACCCAGTAGTGCAATGGCTGGGTCATAGGGTAGTTCAATTTTTAACTTTTTAAGGGACCTCCACACTGTTTTCCAGAGTGGCTGTACCAACTTGCATTCCCACCAACAATGTAGGAGGGATCCCCTTTCTCCACATCCTCTCCAACAATTGTTGTTTCTTGCCTTGTCTATCTTTGCCATTCTAACTGGCGTAAGGTGGTATCTCAGTGTGGTTTTGATTTGAATTTCCCTGATGGCTAATGATTTTGAACATTTTTTCATGTGTCTGTTAGCCATTTGTATGTCTTCATTGGAAAAGTGTCTGTTCATATCTTCTGCCCATTTTTTGATTTATTTGTTTCTTGTGTATTGAGTTTGAGAAGTTCTTTGTAGATCTTGGTAAAAACTGGTAGAAGACTGGTATAGTCTTTTATCTTTAGTGTTATTTTCAAAAATACCTTCTCCCGTTCCATGGGCTGCCTCTTAGCTTTTTTGACTGTTTCCTTGTCTGTGCAGAATTTATCTTGATGAAGTCCCAAAAGTTCATTTTTTCTTTTGTTTCTCTTGTCTTTGGAGATGTGTCAGAAATTTATTTTCTCCTAGTTCTGGAGGCTAGAAGTCCCATATTAAGTCTGGTAGTGTCAATTTCTGGTGAGGATCTTTCCCTGGTTTGCTAATGACTGCTTTTTTGTTTTGTCCTCACATTACCTCTCTTGGCATGTGTGCATGTTGGAGGTGGGGATAGGGAGGGAGAGAGAGAGAGAGATTGGCTTCTGGTGTCTCTTCTTATAAACACACTAATCCTAATGGATCTGAGCCTGACTTTTATGATCTCATTTAATCTTAATTACTTTTTTGGGGGGCTTCATCTTCAAATATAGCTATACTCGGTTGGGGCTTCAACATATGTATTTTAGGGGGCACAAATATTCAGCCTATAACTCTGTCATTACCCTCATTGTATAAAATTAGCCACATAGAAAACAGAAAATAATCTATAGATAGTTTATTATGGTTAATAAGAGAGTTTATAAAAGTTGTTAGATAAGGTATCAATGAACAAAAATCAATTTTATTTTTGTGATCCAGTGGCCAGAGAAAAGTTAATTAATACAAAACACTACTTCCAGTGACAGCAAATATGTATGTGGTTTATCAAAACTTTAAAGAAATCGAGAAAATCCATGTTTATTTTAGAAATAAAATTTTAAATATAACTTCACAAAATTATCTATATATTTAGTATAATTCCAACCATAATTTCAAAAGGATTTTCCAAGTAACTTGATAAGCTTATGTTACATAGAAAACAAAATGCTTCAAGAGAATCTCAATATACTCCTTAGAAGAAGAAACAGAGTATTTTTATTTTTGGGTATCAGTATTTGTTATGAAGTTATAGTGACTTACAGGACTGTATAAATTAGCCAAAAACAACATACAGACAAACCAAATACAAATTGAATCTAATGGTCCAGAGCAAGGAGCCTCATAACAGCACATAGTTAGTGAAACTTGATATATAGCAGAAGTTATATTGAGGATCACTAAGGAAAGAACATATAAGATCAATACAAGTGGGAAAATGGAGGGAAAAAAAGAGAATCTGGCTACTTACCCTATCCACATTCACAAAAATCAGTTCTTGACAGATTAAAGACAGAAAATAATGGCAAAGTTAAAAATAAATAATTAAAGAAAATATCATTATAATATTGGAAAAGACTGAAAATTAGATTGCATTAAGATGAAAATATTTTGCTTGGTAAAAGAGAACAAAATGAAGTTGAAAAATTTACAGATTAATACTACACTTAAAAAAATTCAGAGTCTACGATTACATTAAAGTCAACTAGATAAACAAAATTAAACAAAATGTAATAAGGTACAGTATAAGAATAAGGAAAAAAGAATATAAGCATTCCATACACAAGGAAACTCAATTCTGGACTTAAAGTATTAAAAAAAAGCTTAATTTCCTTAGTAATCAATACAATGCAAATTAAGCCAGCATTGATGTTAGAGTTTGCATCTAATGAGAGCAGTGATAGGTAAAAAGCTTGATAATATAGATTAGTGAGATTATGAAACAACAACAACAAAAAACTTACATGTTGGTGGAGGGTAATTTGTTGCAAACACGTTGGAAAATAATATGGCATTCTCTTATAAATTCCAACACACACACACACCCTTCAATCAAGCATTTTTATTTTTATTTTAAGGATTATTTTTTATTGTTATCATTGAATTATAGTTGACATACAATGTTGTGTTAGTTTCAGTTGCACAACATAGTAATCCAACAATTGTATACATTATGCAGTGCTCCCCAGTAAGTGTAGCAATCAAGCAACTTGATTCCTAGGAATAATACCCACATAAAGTCTTAATGGACTTGAAGAAAAATATTCATGAATAGTCATAAACCAAATTATTCATAATAGAAAATATCTGGAAGTAATGTCCATCAATAAAATAATGCATCAACAAATTGTGAATATTCACAAAATGGAACATTATAAATGTTGAAAATAAATTAATTAGCTTAGTAAGGGTAATATGGATTAATTTTACAGCAAAACTTAATAAAACAGGTCACAAAATGGTATTTCGAATGTGATATTTTATAAAGCTCTAAAACAAGGAAAATGCTTGATGTATTAATCAGATATGCATACATTTGTACGTATCCACACATACTGTGATATATGGGAAAAAAGAAAGGAAATGACATGCAAAATTTAGGTAAAGAGATGAGTTTGAGACAGTGTACACATACAGTTTATTTAGCGATGTTTTGTTCTTATGTGTGTGGTGAATTTAAAGGTGTTTTTTTATTATTATCATGTGCCATAACTTACATGTATAATACATGTATATTTTTGTGGTCCATATATTACATAATTAACTGTCCCATAGAAAAACATTAAAAATACAAGGAAAAGAATAAGAATTTGAAGGATGTGGTTTTGTGTTGTTTACCCATGTCTGGCACCAAACTGTGACCCAAGAATATTTTGTAACCTGTACCACCTTTAACCTTTGTGGTCTTAACCCAAGTCCGTAGTCCTGGGTGAAAAATAAAATAAAATAAATAAAAATTGTTCAACTCATCAATACTTGAACTTAGCATACATTGAAGCTGTCACTTTTAAGGGGAGCCTTGTCTCTCATTAAAGACTCTTTCTCTGATCATCAAAATGCTGCCTTGTCTATCCCCCATACCTGCAGAGCCAGCTGTGGCCAAGTGCTAAGGTTGTTGGACACAGAGGTCTGCACAGTCTGTTCACCCATCCCGTGCAGCTTGCATTTCTCAAACCTGCACCTGTTATAAACATTCACCTGCCTGCACACACCTGCTGTGACAGCTGCATCAAGAGGCTGGTTCTCATCATGGAGTTTTTCGGTCCCAAAATATGACTCCTTTTGCCAGTTTCTCAAGGTTTCCTTTCCAAGGCCCCATGTGTTTGAGTGTGGAGGTAATGATTTTGTATATACTCCTATAATCTCCATTTTGAAACAATTAGGAAGCAGTTACAGAGATATGTCTATGAGATAGACATAAAAATGTACATGATATGTTGTTTTGTTTCTCGTTGTGTTATACTATTATAGGAGACGGCATCTTGTACATGAGACTAAAATGATCTTTTTTATATTTCCTTCACTATCACCCTAGAACCTTTGGACCCATTGAATGGGATGATCAGTTTCCCAGTCAGTTTTACAGAGGACTGCACTCTTCCTTGGATAGGGTTATTAAAAGTATGAAACAGGGATGCCTGGGTGCCTCAATCAGTTAAGTGTCTGCCTTTGGCTCAGACATAATCCCAAGGTCCTGGGATTGTATTGGGCTCCTCGCTAAGCAGGAAGCCTGCTTCTCCCTCTGCCTGCTCCTCCCCCTGCTTGTGCTCTCTCTCTCTCATAAATAAATAAATAAAATCTTTAAAAAAATAAAATTGTGTAACAAAAGTCAGTCTTATATTTTATTGTTGATAGGGTAAATTGCTAGAACCATTTTGAAAAATTATTTGTCATTATCTTATAAACTTAAATGTGCATACTTCATGTGTGATGTGAGGAGGTTCATAACAAATTATACACAAATACACATGCACACACAAATAATAAATATTCATAAAACTCATATATATATACTGCTACTATAATATAGAGTATATAATACATATATATAATGATTCATAATATCTGTTTGTGAGTATATAATATTCTTATATACACCAATATAAATATACATATTTTATGTGTGTATTTAATGTGTAATTATATATGTGTGTATATGTATCTATAAATATATATATATATATATACAGTTCTATGGAGAAGGTTGATAACAAATACTCCCTATGTTATAGGTTACTTACAGTATGCCCTGGTTTAATATGTAATCATGGATAAAAGTATAAAAATGATCAGATGTATAATATTGTTCATTTTGTACTGGGAAATATGGTATGTGTTATTCTTATACTCATCAACTATATCTATACAGTATTTTATGTGCACTGAAGACTTGCCCAATCTAGATTGGGATCAGCATGATTTACTTTCAGTGTGTACTTTGACTCAAGCTCTAAATACTATTTAATGACTTATATGTGTCCCACATGTTTGAGGGCTGCAAAAACAATTACAGATATAGATACTCCTTTGAAGAAGCTTAATGAGAAATAAAGGGAGAAAGACATGAAAAAGTGCAATAAAATCTTTTATACATGCTATGGTGTAATCTGTATAAGGATATACTAGAGATAGAAAAAGTGATAGGAACAATTTATTTTTGAAAGTATTGTTTCAGGGATGACTTTTAAAATACAATATAACTTGAATGGAGTCACAAACTAGAAGATGATTTTCCTGGGCAGATTAATGTGAAAAAATATTTTCCAGGAAGGAAATTAGAGGAATCAAAGACTCTAGAAAATTTAAATAATCAAAAGGTCTTTGAAGGCCATATTTCTGAAAAGACAAAAGTGTTGTGTTTTTACTTCACCAGGTATCTTTAGGGAAGCAACAACCAGATGTATAGCCACATAATTCACATTCTTTAATATCAGAAGGGAAAATAGGATAAGACAGAAAATTAACTTTATTTGGACTTTACATTAAAAAGATTTAAAGTGTTAAATCTTAAATATTGGCAGCAACTGAAAATTTATCCATTCACTTTTTCCTAGAAATGCACACTGAGGAATTTCATTATAGCTGAGAGAAAAATCTCATAATTTTGTACTCTTTAAAATCAGATACTTTTTATTTTTCTTATCTTTTTTTAATATTTGTATTTCTTTTTTTTAATTCTCTATTTAAGTTCAATTTAATTAACTAAATACTGTATTATTCGTTTCAAGGGTAGAATTTAGTGATTCATCAGTTGCATGTAACACCCAGTGCTTATTATATCAAGTGCCCTTCTTAAAGCCCATCACTTAATTACCCCACTCACCCACCTCCCCTTAGCAACCCTCAGTTTGTTTCCTAGAGTTCAGCATCTCTTATGGTTTGCCTCACTCTGTTCTCACCTTATTTTATTTTCTCTTCCCTTCCCCTATGTTCATCTGTTTTGTTTCTTAAATTCCACATATGAGTTAAATCATATGGTATTTGTCTTTTTCTGACTTATTTTTTTTATAATTTTTATTTTGTTATATTAGTCACCGTATAGTACATCTCCAGTTTTTGATGCAATATTCCATGATTCATTATTTGCATACAACACCCAGTGCACCATGCAACTGACTGATTTATTTCACTTAGTATAATACCCTCTAGTTCCATCCACGTCATTGCAAATGGCAAGGTTTCATTCTTTTTGATGACTGAGTAATATTCCATTGTGTGTGTGGGGTGTGTGTGTGTGTGTGGGTGTGTGTGTGTGTACACACATACCACATCTTTATCCATTCATCTGTCGATGGACATTTGGGCTCTTTCCATATTTTGACTATCGTGGACATTGCTGCTATAAACATTGTAGTGCATGTGACCCTTCAAATCATTATGTTTATATCTGTGGATAAAAAGTAGTGTAATTGCTGGGTCATAGAGTAGCTCTATTTTTAACTTTTTGGGGAACCTCCATACTGTTTTCCAGAGTGGCTGAACCCATTTGCATTCTCACCAACAGTGTAAGAGAGTTCCCCTTTCTCTGCATCCTTGCCAACATCTGTTGTTTCCTGAGTTATTAATTTTAGCCATTCTGACCAGTGTAAGCTGGTATCTGATTGTGGTTTTGTTTTGTATTTCCCTAATTCTGAATGGTGTTGAGGATTTTTTCATGGTCTTTTGGCCGTTTGGATGTCTTCTTTGGAGAAATGTCTGTTTGTTCATATCTTCTGCCCATTTCTTGACTGGATTTTTTGTTTTTTGGGTGTTGAGTTTGATAAGTTCTTTATAGATTTTGGACAGTAGCCCTTTATCTGATAAGACATTTGCAAATAATCTTCTCCCATTCCTTAAGTTGACTTTTAGTTTTGTTGACTGTTTCCTGTGCTTTGCAAAAGCTTTTTATCTTGATGATAAAGATTTTTATTTTTAAGTAATTTAAAACCCAACCTAGGGCTCAAACTCAAAACCCCAAGATCAAGAGCTGCACATTCTACCCACTGAGCCAGTCAGGTGCCCTCAGATAGTTTTTATTTTAATCTTCAAACTCATTGTGAATTCTGTGCATTAGTGCCACCCATTTGTGGGGATGTTTTTTTCTTGGTATTAGTCTATAATATCACCATTGAGGTAGAACTTGGCACTCAATAATGAAACTTTGTTTTTAGCATATCTGGCTATCCCCAAAAGTTAACATGTCATTTTCATGGGAACAAAATAATATTTAAAATATTAATGTTATCTCTATGTTAATAGGGTAAAATAGCAAGCAATTTATACCTTCAAGGTGGTTGTGAAAAAATATACAATTTCATATGCAATAATATTTGACTTATCATGTAGTGGAATATTTAACAACTTGAAACACAAAAAGCGTAATGCAGAGAACAAAAATGTAATCTTTGAGCAGAAAGTTGTAATAGATCTCATTAAACCCATATACTTTACTCCTCAGTGTTTCCTTTTTATCTAGCAGCTTGTGTAATATTTATAAAGCCAGTTGAAGAAGTTTGATTTTGTGGCTTCCATTTGTATCATATGGTACCTTTCTGGATAAAAGTTAGCAACTGAGAAGGAGGGTTGAGTTTGTGAGATATATCAGTAGTAAGAAATGAACAGTCTTATTGAGAAGACATATTTACTTCAAACATCTAATGGAGCTGTAGTAAAGAAAACCAAACACGTTGCATCAATTGTAAAATCCTAAAGCACAAGAGTACTTGAATTGTGTTAAATATTTTGTGTTTACTAAAGCAAGACATTAAGAAAGCACTCTGATTCTTTAATTAATTTTTCAAGTTTCAACCAGAATAATTTCTTCAAAGATGAGGATTGATTATGCTGCTTTACTGCTGCAAATTTTTTAATAACTTCCCATTGCTCCTAGGAGTTAATCTCTCACATTTAGGAACTTTTGCTTTTATTGCTAGAACACTTTGCATCCAATTTTCATGTAGTAAATTGTAGCAATCTCACTTCCTCAAAGATATCTTCCCCTAACCTTTCCAGACTAGATAATTTCTCCCTATCCTACAATCTCAGAGTATTTCTTTTCTCTTTTTGAAATACTTTTAATTACAGATACTTATTCAGTGACTGTCTTCTTACTGAGCCTATAAACTCTATGAGGTCAGTTGCAATGATTGTTTTAATCCAACTGCTATTTAATTAATAAATTGGTACCTAAATGATGAGATAAATAATTTTATACCTTTGAGTTAAAATATCCTGAAACTAAAAAAAAAAAACAAAAAAAAAAAACCCCAAAAACTGACATGTTGTTAGCAACATGCAAAGCATAACAAATGAGTGTTATAAAGACCATGATGAAACTTCCACTAAAAAACAAAATAAAACCACTTTGTTTGAAGTATTGACATTTAAATTGTTGGTAAACTCTTAGAACACTTTTCATTAACTAGCAGGCCAATGGAGCTGTTTTGAAACAGTGAATGGATTGCCCATGCTCAGAAGCTGCATGGTGATCCTCCACACCTAAAAATTCATTCACAGATATTTCAGAGCTTTCCTAGGGTTTGCTAGCTTCTTTAGTCCTGTAAAACCAGGATAGATAGGAAACAAAAGTTTTCTTTACACTATATGAAGACCGTGTTTCAAGATACCTGTGTTATGGGGTGCCTGGGTGGCTCAGTCATTAAGTGTCTGCCTTCTGCTCAGGGCGTGATCCCAGAGTCCTGGGATCGAGCCCCACATCAGGTTCCTCCGCTGGGAGCCTACTTCTCCCTCTCCCACTCCCCCTGCTTGTGTTCCCTCTCTCGCTGGCTGTCTCTCTCTCTGTCAAATAAATAAATAAAATCTTTAAAAAAAAGATACCTGTATTAGTTTCCTTTTGCTGTTGTAACAAATTAGAAACTGTTAGTGGCTTCAAACAACATGAAACTATTACACAGTTCTGGAACTCAGTAGTCTAAAACAGCTGGGAAGCACCTTCTTGAAGCTTGAGGATGGGGGAGTCCAGTACTTTTTTCAGGGTATAGAGACTGCTGGCATTCCTTGAATTGTGTGTACACGCTACTTCAAACCCTGTTCTCGTGGTGATATTTTCTTCTCTCTCACTCTGTTGCCTCCCTCTTTCCATTTTAAGGACTCTTTTGATTATGTTGGGTCTTCTTGGATAATCCAAAATAATCTTCCCATTTTAAGATCCTTCATTTAATCACATCAGTTAAATTATTTTGCCACATTGAAGTGACATATTCACAGGTTCTGTGGGTTAAGACATGAGTATCTTTAGGAGGTCATTATTCAGCTGTTCCCACCAGGATATTGGGTATCTCAGTCATAAACATCTTCTCTCTCCATGTATTTGAAGAATAATGGAGGAGAGGAAAAGTTTTCCTCTGCTCATTTTAGGTCTCCATAACAAAAGACATGAGAAAAGCATACAAATTTAAGTTTTATATGACGGGGGAGCCCTCAAAAGGAAATGACCCAAAGAAGTGGCAAAATCTAGAGTAACTGGAAATATGGGGAAGATAAAAGAAGATGAAAACTACTTTAACAGGTCTTTTGAGGAGAATTCTCTTGGTCTCAACTACTCATCCTTGATAAAAATTTTACTTTCCTTCTGATATAGGTAGGGAAGGCATCTTTCACATGGAATTTCATCTCCTGTCTTTAGGGGAGATGAGAATGCTTCTTACATTTGCTTTCTTCTTCTTCTTCTTTTTTTTTTTCAAGTGCCTTTAGCTCAAAATAACCCTTTCCTGAAGTGACATATTTTGGGGTGTCATATTCTGCCATCATTTAAATACTACTCTCAGAAAGCAATGTGCAGGAAATAGAAAACAGTACAGAAGGCATTCTACATTCACAAAAGCACGGATTACAAATCAAAGCACTCTAGGCAAGACTGCAGACAGGACATAGCTGTGTACTAGGGATGGTAGTCATTTAGGTGTAGCATCAGTTCAGAATATCAGAACACAAAGTTGTAACTATAGCAGGTTTCCCATTTCAGATTAGCAGAACTGCACTAATAATACAACTACCAATGCCATGTACTGTTCCTTAATAATTGTAAGGACTTTCTCTTAGCACTATATACATAAGCGTGTGTGTGTGTCTACAGGTATATGTATATATAAGTGTATATTATATATATGCATACAAGAAAGATAATTAAACAGGTTATATACACAACTTTTGTAAATTGTGGTAAATACTTCGGTTGGAAAAAAGTTTAATTTCTGCACAGGAAAGCTTTAGTTATTGCTTCTCTGTATTCCTTCCTCAGTCTGAATACATCATGTATAAATACCATCAGTCCCAAGGCAGAAATGCCTATTTTTGTGGTCAAGCATTTACTGAGTTTGTTGTACAATTCTTGACACATAGTGGGAACTCAACATACAAGTTTGCATGAAAAACTGAATCACACAACATGAATTAAGGCATTACTGCAGATTGTAGAAGTTTCAGTTAGAAAATTCCAGCATCTTAGAATCTTACTGCTTTTGGAATAGTGCCTGAAACTTGTCAAAATTGACTACTAAGACCCAGAAAGGATAACTTTCCCCGCCCCCATAACGATCACAAGGTATCCCCTTGTTCAGTTATCTATTCTTGTTTCCCCCATGATTGTGGCTTTTATTTCCTTGATCTCTTCACAATCTTCCATTATATTAATTTCTTTGCTTAATGTATTATACTCTGTTATGTAATTAACATACAATTATATTATCTTACAATTTATTATTTAAATATTGTATTTATCCCTTCATGTTTTGCTAACTTCTGTTTTCACTAAGACAGAACTACGTAGTATTTTTAATTCTTTGTGTTTTAAGCTTATAAAGCTTATACATAAAAAATGGAAAATTATAAAAGCCTCTAGAAAATCAACATTGCAGTAATTTTCCTGAATGCACTTCCAGAATGTAACTTCAGGCATCTATATTAATATTTACTTTTATGAAACTTAGTTGTTTATTTACTTATTTTTATGGCAGGCCCAGTTATCTTAAGAATATTTATTGAATAGTATTTTCTTACTGACACACCACTTTTATCATAACTAACCAGACATCTCATTTTGGGTAAATTTATGGATCTACTTATTTCCATTCAGAGGCTTCTTTCTCAAAGCTAAGCTTTTTAAAAATATTTACAGCTTTATAAGAATTTCCAGTAACTGTAGGGTTAAAACTTTTGTAAAGTAGAATTTTATATAATTTTAGTGAAATTGTGAACAATACACATAATATCTAATTGGCATCTTAACTGGTACGCCATTAAAGATAGATTAATCTAGGGAGAACAACATTTTTTCCCATAGTGACTCATCGTTTCTTAGAATTATTTCTTTAGTACTGTTTAATGGTTTCAATTATTCCTCAGATAGGTACAATACACTTCTCTTTCACTCTTACATATGCTTTTTCCCCTATGTATAATGAAATATTTTCTTCCTGGCATTCTCTGTTTTTAACCAGTATATGTGAAAATTAACACATTTTTATCCCATAATTTTGTAGTTGGTTCTTTTATAGGATAATCTTATTATTTGACTGGATTTTCAAATTCTCTGTAATTTTCCAGGTGTACAGTTTTATTAACCAAAAGTTTTGCATTCATTTCTCTAAAGAATTTCAACTGAATAATTTTATACCTATGTTTCTTAAAGTATTTCATAAAGTACCAAAAGAATTTTTCAAATTGACAAAAGTACTACATTTGGTCAGAATAAAAACTTCAAGGATGATTTTCAGTGACCTCTGAATAAATATAGTGTAGATGATTAAAGAATTTTAATCTTCCATGGTACCTGGGTGGCTTCGTTAAGTGTCTGCTCTGGCTCAGGTCATGATCCCAGGGTCCTGGGACTGAGCCGCATGTGGGGCTCTCTGCTCAGTAGGGAGCCTGCTTCTCCCTCTCCCTCTGTCTGCTCCACCTGCTTGTGCTCTTTCTCTGTCATATAAATAAATAAAATCTTTTTAAAAAATAAGGAATTTTAATTTTTCAAAGAAAGGCGTTCACCTTATATTTCTTATAGGAGTACATTTGAATAGAAGATAGGACTTAACTTTGCTAGCCCTGGCTTTTCAAAGTAAAACATTTGCACGCATATACTGACATCTGGTGGATATTCAGTTTATGATCTGTAAGATATTCAGCACAATACTTCTAATGTAAAGTGAAGGAAAATAAATAAAATGTACCATTAGAAGAACAAAGTTCTATTAAATTTATAAAGATAGTAAAAACTCATTATTTTGTCTTTATTTTCTTGGGAATCTAAATATAAGAAAAATGGAAAGAGTTTCACGAGACTCCTTTTTTTTTTTTTGACAGAGATAACACAAGCAGGTGGAGCGCAAGCAGAGGGCAAGGGAGAAGCAGGCTCCCCGCTGAGGAAGGAGCCTGATGGAGGGCTAGATCCCAGGACCCTGGACTCTTGACCTGAGCCAAAGGTACCTGCTTAACTGACTGAGCCACTCAGGCGCCCCTCACTAGACTCTTAATAAACTTATTCTGAACTATGTTTTCAGCTTGTAGCATGTGTAGAAAATTATTTATAACCCATTGTATTCTGGTGTCTAACATCATGTTTTGCACACTATAGATATGCTGTGTTAATAATATTTATACAAATGGCATTCTGTAGCTATGGATAGCTTAAATTGTTACTGGGTCAAAACATACTTAGAAGAATTGACTGACAAAGTAGAGCTGCTACATGTTTAGCAGTGTTTTATTAAATTAGAAAAATTTTGAGAGGTGGAGAGAAGATGGAAAATGGAGTTTCAGCAAAGTAAAATAATCCAGAAGCAAGGGTATCTTTTTTTTTTTTAAACTTTGAAGAGGTAGGCTATATAAAGCAAGGCACTTTGTTTTTAAATGGCTAGTTCTGTTGTATGAAGATCTTAGATGGGCCCCAACACTGCTGAACATGGTATTCTTAAAACTCTTGTGCAACTGAGTTTGGGCAGCATGTCATAGCAAGAATGTATTGGTCTCAGAGCTGGCTCCGAACCTCTTTAACATCTTTTCATGATAATAATCAGGCACTTAAATACTGAATGACCCCTCCCCATTCTAGAAAAGAATAATCCTGAAGTTATGTGCTCCTCCAAACTTGAAGGTTTCACATTCCTCAGAAACACTGAGACTATATACCTCCCAGTTCATCCACATTATCTTAGTTCTTGACCTTGCGTGCCTATCACGTTGCATGTTTTTAAGCTCTGAAAAAAGAAATCTCAAATTCAAGCTCTAATTCTTACCTGACTTCAAATATGAACTGCTTTTGTGACCTGGACTATCTCTCACATCTGATTCTGAGTATTTAACGTATTAAATTGACTAGGTCCAAGATTTATTAGTCTGAAAATATAAGCAAATTCAAGAACCATTTATGAAAACCCTCCTATATACATTATGCTTCAGTTTATCCTAACTAGGAAGAGGAGTAGAGCCAATATAGGAATTCATAAATTCTTAATATCTCTTTTCCAATTGTCACTCCAAATCAATTACCTAGTCTTTAAATATCCATATGCACCCCAATGTTCACAGCAGCATTGTCCACAATAGCTAAATCGTGGAAGGAGCCGAGATGCCCTTCAATAGATGGCTGGATTAAGAAGTTGTGGTCCATATATACAATGGAATATTACTCAGCCATCAAAAAGAATGATTTCTCAACATTTGCTGCAACATGGATGGCACTGGAGGAGATAATGCTAAGTGAAATAAGTCAAGCAGAGAANAATTATCATATGATTTCTCTCATCTATGGAACATAAGAACTAGGATGATCGGTAGGGGAAGAAAGGGATAAAGAAAAGGGGGGTAATCAGAAGGGGGAATGAAACATGAGAGACTATGGACTATGAGAAACAAACTGAAGACTTCAAAGGGGAGGGGGTGGGGGAATGGGATAGACTGGTGATGGGTAGTAAGGAGGGCACGTATTGCATGGTGCACTGGGTGTTATACGCAACTAATGAAAAATGGAACTTTACATCAAAAACCAGGGATGTACTGTATGGTGACTAACATAATAAAAAAAATTTTTAAAAAGTCCTTTAAAGGGTATTTTCTTATCTTTCAATGTACTTTTGAATGTTTCAAATAAATTTGTAGCTTTTTGTTGTTTTCTTCCTTTTCCCCCCTCTTATTTCATACCTGACTCTGTCAATCTCTGATATTATACCCTCTCTTCTTCTTCCATTTTACATTGCTCTTTATGACACCCAGTGAGATTAGAAAGATGATTATCTGACATATTGGCTATTGCTTCCATTTTAAGATCATTTACATTAGCTCTGAAAATCGCCATAAAGTTTGTCTTGTTCTACATTCTTTTTTATATAATTATGAAGAATTTCATGCAAAAAAGATCAAATATTTGGGCCAAGATCATTTGGAAAGTTGTCCACAGAACGAGATTTTTCACTTACTTTGTCCAGCAGCCTTTCCTATTTTCCAACCCTTATTTCCCAGCCAATCCAGCCTAACCAAACCGTAATCTAACCATTTTATGCCTCAGGGAATTATTTTCATTCACAATTCAAAGTGAAGCTTGTCATGATGGATTCCTATCTTAAGGTAGCTGAATTTGAATTCTTCTATTAGTTCCCTTGATTTTAAACATGTTTCTCTTTTAATCAACTTATTTCTAACTGTGGGAATGATGAATACTTAGATCTTATCTTTTAAAATTTTTATTTTTGCGTATTTTCCTCAATATTTTCTTTCTCTGGTTTGCAAATCTGAAGATAGGCATAAGGGGGTTGAGGTAGTTGTAAAGTAATGAAGTGGTGGGAAGATAGATAAACTCATAATTTTCTTACTTTCCTGTTAGGAAGCATGACTAGAATCTCCTTTGTTAGTCATCCTAGTGGTGCTTATATTTGATTTTTTTTATTGAGATTTATATCTTTACTTTTATCCTTTCTCTTCTTCTTATTCAATCAATTTTGTGCTAAGAGTTTTTCTTTCTTTCTTTCTTTCTTTCTTTCTTTCTTTCTTTCTTTCTTTCTTTCTTTCTTTCTTTCGAGTTTCTTATTTTCCAATTTGTATGGTAGGACCTAGCAGAGCATGGGTAAAGGAAACAACCCTTACCTTTAAGAAGCTCACAGTAGAATTTGAAGGATCCCTGTTCCTTGAAATTTTGTACTCCTTCAGCTTTCCTGATGGAGAAAACTCTCCATTATTCTTTCAATTTTTCAAGTTCATAGTGTCTTTGTCTCTTTTTCTGTCTCTTTGAATCTCTCTCTCTCTTTCTCTCTCAAGTGTCTCTTTATTCTTCCTAAAATTTGGTTCCTTGAAAACTACTTTTCTTTCTCTATACACTACCTTTGGGTGATTTCATTGATTTACATTGTTTCAACTACTAATTATATGACTCTTTTTTCCAAATGTATTTGTCCTCCTAGACCTCTCTTTGCAGTCTAGGATTAATTAATCAAAATATTTGCTTGCTGTACAAACATAGGCAACACACAGGAGCTTCAAAAATGTCAAAATTGAACAAATATTCTTCCTCCCAAGGCCTATTTCTTCTGTATTTTCTCTCTCTACTGGCAGCACTGTGTTTGATCTATTAACACAACCTAAGACCTAGAAGTCATTCTTGACTTTTTGGTTTTTTTCCTATCTGCTGTTGTGATTAATCATCAGTTTCCCTGATTTTACTCTCCATGTATTTTCACAATCCATCCATCTCCTCTATCCTTATTACTTTTGTCCTCTTTCAGATCCCAATTCTGTCATAACTGAAAAAACAACTGTTGCCTCTTTTCCTTTTTCTTCTTACATCTTCCCTCTCACACATGTCAGTGGTTTGAATGAAACTTTAATTACCCAAATTGAATGAAACTTTAATTACCCAAAGACTTTAATGGTTCCCCATTTTTACTGGATACATCCCAATCTCCTTAATCATACATACATAATATAGAATATTTTATAAACCAATGCCTTACACTTTACAGTCCAGTAACATTTAATTGCATGTGGTATTATATACATGTTGTCTGAATCACATGTCCATGGCTGGGGTTTCTCTTCTGTAATTTCCTAGTACCATCTATGTATTGCTATCTTTGACCTTCCGTCATGCATCATAACCAGTTTTTATCTGCATCTTCATGCCCCCCCATATCCATTTCTAATAGACTATAAAATCTGTGAGAATGGGGATATACAGTATATAGTGCTATATTCAAGACAGGCTGTCAATTATTGCACAAATAAAAATAAAAATTAAATAAAAATATCATTACATTATAGTTGGTAATGATTTATTATATATATATTTTAAATATCAATGTGATCATGCCACTTTCCTGCTTAAAACCCTTCGCCAGCTCCTTACTATACGTAAGTTGTGTGCATTAAGAATCTCTAGTTTTAAAGAAACTTACTGTTTCTATGCAAGACTATTGTTCTCCCAGATCTGAATGATGGCTCCTCCACTTCTTTTGATTTTGTTCAAATTTTACCTTATCAAAGAATCTTTACCAACCTTTGTCACACTCTGCTTTTTTCCCTTTGCTTTATCTTATTGCTTAATGCAGCCTGATAACATGTTAAATAGTTAATTTTATTTATTTATTTATTTATTTATTTATTTATTTATGCATACCACTGAGTTTTTCAGGCTATAGGTTCCATAAAAACTGGGATTTTATGTATTGTGTTTACTGCTATATTCACAACACCCAGAGTATTATGGATTTTTTGTGACAAATGTATGAAGTACTATATTCATTTTTGTTTAGTTTCTCTTCCAGGTTAAAATATATATATATATTTTCTGTGAACTTTATAGAGTTTTATCTTAACCCAAAGAATTCATCTTGATGTTAGTATTTAAAATATATACTCAGGGAAGGGTTGTTTGAAACAGTTGGAACGTCGGTAGTCCGTAAAAATATTTGTATTAATTTGTTTATGTCCTAAACTTCTACGTAGGATTTTTCCTACTTAATAATAAGATTCTGTGGAGCTTTGGGTACAAGACTGAGGCTATTAATACAACAAAGAGTTACCAAAGTTTCTGTGCATGGAATAAGAAATTAGTTTATGTAGTTTTTAGACTTGTTATATGAAAAGAGGGCAGGATGTATATATGTATAGATGTCAGAAGGGATTTAATATTTACTAACTACTCTGTAAATTGAAATTTACATATTAGGTACCATTATTCATTCTAACTTTGAGTATCAAGCCAAGGTTTAGAGATACTTGAAAACTTATTTAAGACCCAATGGCTCATACATAGCAAAGCTAGGTAAAAAATGGGACACATGTTACAAAACCACTGAATGCATTGCTTGGCATATAAGATATTTGAATTTACTTATCTTTTGGGAATTTAGGTTAAAAATATTAACTTGAAGATACATCATGCATTATTATTATTTTTATATTCTAGAGCTACCAAGTTACCCCCATGAAAACTGGGATTTTATATAATACTTCCAATTCCTTCTTCTCAAAATTATTTTTAATATTCCTCTAGATGGCATTTATAAAATACTTAAAGAAAAATGCGTATCAACTGAGATTTAAGGAAAGGCTGAATCCCTATAAACATAAGATTTAGAGAAAAATACACAATTAAAATGGGGCGCCTGGGTGGCACACCGGTTAAGCGTCTGCCTTCGGCTCAGGGCGTGATCCCGGTGTTATGGGATCGAGCCCCACATCAGGCTCCTCTGCTATGAGCCTGCTTCTTCCTCTCCCACTCCCCCTGCTTGTGCTCCCTCTCTCACTGGCTGTCTCTATCTCTGTCGAATAAATAAATAAAATCTTTAAAAAAAAACAGAATACACAATTATAAATTAATAGATTAAAATTAGGTCATTATTAGTATTTATCTGTTATTTGATATTATTTGTGTAGATAATCAGAAGTAGATTATATCTAGGCTAACATCAATATCCATAGAATTTACTAATAAAAAATGCCAACATTTATTTTAATTATTTTCCTAGATACTTTTTAAGTATGGAGATACTAATTTTATGTCCTAGAACATGTGGAAATAATCTTAATTGGAACTGTTTTTGAATATGATATATATTTGGAAAAACATATAGAATTATACCTAAACCTTTTTTGGTCATTAAACAGTTTGCCATAGGCAAAAATAGGTATAATGCATTTAACGAAAGAGACATTGCTTTCTTACTTGAAGAAAGGGTACTCTCAAATAATTTGTACAGTTTGGAACTTAAAGGCTTTACAGCTATATTAATGAACTGCATATTTGGATAGCTATTTAGAACATTTGATTATTGTTTAAAGATTAATATCAACATCAATATAGTCATTCCCAGATATAGTTTACCAAAGGCAATATTTTCCCTGTAATAAGCGTGTTTGAGGTTTACCCCAAACTTCAAAGTTAAATTGTCTATCAACTCCTTATGTTACAGTGGTTATATGAAGAAAACTTGTTTTAGAGCCTCAAGAGTAGTTCCTTGTCAGCAGCCTGACATTGAAAATTAAACATTTTTAGTGTCCTGAAGCACAGATTTCTGGAATTTCCTTTGTTGAAAATTTTACCACCTGATTCAGGGTTGATAGTGTTAAAAAACAAAAGCATAAGTGACTCCATTTTGGGCCTATTGTCTTGTTTTTAATAATAGGCAGGAACTGTTTTGATATTGCTAATGCCTTATTAGAGTAGGACCATTTGAATTATCTCACTCCCTTAGGGTTAATATTAAAACGAAACTATAGTTGTTATTACTGCTGCTGCACATACAGGGATGTGAAATTACAAATGGAAACATTAGGTGATGTGCAGACAAACAGCAGTCATAGAAGATCAATGCAAAGAAAGGCCAAAATGAATGCCTAAAACTTCAATTGTTATGCCAAAGAGGGAGGTTGTTTTGAACAAGTGGGTTTTGCATGCTATGGAATAGGGATATAAATCCAGGGAAACTGGCAAGGTGGGTAAGATACTTACTCTTGGAAAATAGGTGAGGGAGATGTGCTATTCTTGATGATCATGGCCAACCGGTTTAGTGAATCACCAAGGAATGGCACTTCAGCATATTTTATTATATCACACTTCACGTATGTGTGCATCGTGGGCTAGACTGGAATTCCGCATCCCTCAGTAACATTTTCTTTGTCTTCTCCCCTATTTGATCCCTGCTTGAGAATTCTAAATAGATATTATTGGGATTAAGGCGGTTCTGCTCTGGTCAGTCATCCTTCTCATGTCCAGCTGCTCAGTAGAATTATCAGTTTTGTGTAGAAGCTACATAATTAGAAGAACCAAATTTCAGGGTGGTTTTTGTTTTTGTTTTTTTGGGTTTTTTGGCTCTTTGAAATGTAGTGTAGTTAATTTGATCAATAGTAGAAAAGTAAATTGTTAACATGACTCCAAAATCCTAGTTATCCAAGCTGTTGTTGATTTGGCTATGTCAATATGAGGTATAAATATTAGTTTTTTGCAGAAACCTAGTGAACATTTTAATATTGCATTTACAATGAAACAAAATAGGCTCAATTATCATCTATTATTTATGTTATTGTTCAAGTGAGGTGAGTGTAGCATAACTTCTAAAACAATTTTTAGTAAACTAATATTTCGTATGGTTCACAGAGATATAATAATAAAGGAACTATTTTATAACCATAAAATAGAGAAACTTTTACAACCAATTAAATAAGTGGGCTTAGAAATATACCAATACACAGTTTAGGTATAGAGACTTGTCTATATGATATCTAAAATTATATGCCAAACAGTCTAGTTTTTATCTCCTTAAATCTTCTCATTAACTCTATTAGGAGACAAAAACTTATATGAGGAATCTGTGGCTGGGAATCACCAAAATGATGCATTCCTTCTATGAAAACAAATCTAAAAATGATGCCATGCTACCCATTAGAGAGTTCCCAATATGATCTGCATTTTTACAGAGAATGTAGTATTTCTCTAATGGTGACATTTCTAACATTTTTTAACTGGATGGAGATATTCTACGAAAAGAAACCTTCTTAAAACATTAGAAAACAGAAAACAGAGTGAACTCTATGTGACCTCCTCTGTTATCTTTCTCATGTACATAATATGAGGTTAAAACTCAAAATTCACCTTGTCTAATAACATCTGATGCTGGAAAATTTTGGCTGTATTCAATGTTTTCATGTATTCATGTTTTCATGTATGTTTCAATGTATTCAACCAATGTTTTATGTCATTTTTGTGCCAAATTTTAAGGCCAAAATTCTTAGTGAATTCCTCAAGAAATTTCATTATCAGTCCATATCCTATCATTTAAACCTACTCCTATTTCTCCTTCAACAAACATCTATAGACCTTCACACTATGTACCAAATACTTTTCTAAATGTAGGAAACAGCAATGGATGCAATAGACAAAACTTCACTATGTACGTCCTTTATTCCCAGTTCTCTGCAATGACTACGCCAAGGCTCCAGCAGTCAACATTGCTTCTATCTATATTCTAGAGGTGCTCTCAAGTCCTCTTCTCTTTCTTCTCTTCCTGACAAACTTCTCCCTGAGTTTCAAAAATCAGGGCATACTGCTGCCATTCATCAGGAAACTTCTTTGATTCTACTATGTAGAGTTCATTGTTCAAACTTTTGTTTGCACTGGTATTGTAAAATATCAAATGTTATGGAATTAGTAATTGTTTATTTCAGTTCTTAAACTTCTGGAGTTATTGACATCTTTGAGCATCTGATGAAAGCTATAAGTAAACACTTTCTCCTAAAAAGTGATATGTACAATATCAAATTGAAAATATAATTTCAAGGGATTCTAAATTTGCTGAGATTTGTTAATGTAATCCAAGGTTGGCACCATATCATGCATTTATTTTTTTATATAACTTTTTAAAGTTTTATTCAAATTCAAGTTAGTTCACATACAGTATAATATTAGTTTCAGATGTACAATATACTGATTCAGCACTTCTGTACAGCATCCAGTGCTCTTCACAAGTGCACTCCTTAAAACCCATCACATATTTCATCCATCCCCCTACCCACCTCCCCTCTGGTAATCATCAGTTTCTTCTCTATAGTTAAGAATCTATTTCTTGGTTTATCTCTCTCTCTCTCTGTTTTTTGTTTTGTGCTGTTTCTTAAATTCTACATGTGAGTGAAATCATATGGTATTTGTCATTCTCTGACTTATTTTGCTTAGCATTATACTCTCTACTTTCATCCATGTTATTGCAAATGGCAAGATTTCATTCTTTTTTATGGCTGAGTAGTATTCCATTATCTATCTCCTCTATCATCTATCTATCTATCTATCATCTATCTATCTACCTATCTATCTACCAACCATCTCTTCCTTATCCATTCATCAGTCGATGGACACTTGGGCTGCTTCCATAATTTGGCTATTGTAGATGATGCTCTATAAACATCGAGTTGCATGTATCCCTCTGAATTAGCAATTTGTATTCTTTGTGTAAATACCTAGTATGGCAATTGCTGGATCATAGGGTAGTTCTATTTTTAACTTTCTGAGGAACCTCCATACTGTTTTTCCAGAGTGGCTGTACCAGTTTGCAATCCCACCAACAGTTCAAGAGGTTTCCTTTTTCTCCATAACCTCTCCAACGCTTGTTTCTTGCATTTTTTATTTTAGCCCTTCTGACAGGTGTGAGGTGGTATCTTTCAGTTTTGATTTGTATTTTCTTGATCATCAGTGATTTGGAACCTCTTTTTATGTGTCTGTTGGCCATTTGTATGTCTTCATTGGAAAAATGTCTATTCATGTTGTCTGCCCATTTTTTATTGGATTACTAATTTTGGGGTGTGTTTTCCTAAGTTCTTTATATGTTTTGGATACTAACCCTTTATCAAGTATGTCATTTACAAATATACATTTTTTGAGAGTACTGAGTATGTTCTATTTATTTTGAAATGACATTTTACGGTGAGTGTTTTTTGAAGAAATGGAAGAGCTTATGTAGTAATGGCCACTGAGAATATTGGTGTATTAATACAATATGCTTTGTAGAAACAATAGTTCCTACCAAACTTTTCATGTATGGTTTTCTGAAATTTTACGCAACGAAATCTAATGATTGAAATAGACTAATAAATATGTGATAGTGACACAGCACACACTTTTAAAATAATTTTGGTGTATTGCTTTGCAGGTTGCATGGTAAACATTGTTTTTCATTTATGAATATTTGTCAGATTTATTCTATTGTTTCAACCAGGTTTGTAAATTTGAAAGGAAAAGTTAACTTCTAAAAGGGTATTTAATGGAACTTCCATCTTCATCTCTATTTTAAGGTGCATAGGTGAGTCTGCATTTAGAAATTTGCATTCCTGCTTTATGAGCTCAGTCCCTTTTGTGAATGACAGCATTTGCAATTTAAGTCCATCTGGAACACCTCAAGCATTCAATTCATTTATTAACTTATTACCAAGCTTGGCGTATGAATCCTCAGACTATCAGTGAGGCAGAAAACTTAAATGAAATTAGATAAACAGACTTTAATAGAACAGTATTTGTATTAGAGATATTGAAAAGAGCTTCCTGTTTTTCATTTTTAGGAGTGTCCGTCTATTTATCTCTTTGATGACAGATTAGTATAAATTAGCTTTGCCCAAACTTTGCTGCAGACTTTGGCCGCTGTGGATAAAAAGAAATGAAATAACTGGTTTAGCCAGAAGAGGGAGATCTTGTAAAAATATTTGTAGTACAGGTTTAGAAGAATTGTGAGATTTGCACTTAGATAGTATTGAAAAAAAAGATTAAAGCTTCAGAAGTTAATGCTTTCTATAATTATATTATTTCATTTTGCAGAATACTTCTTGGGAAAATAGGGCATAGAAATATACTTTATCCTAACTTTTATAGGGAGCATTATTTATATTAGTATTTTTTATTAATGATAAAAACCTTTAAGTGTTAAAAATAAAAAAAATTAATAAATGCTATTGGTCTTATTATAAGGGTTTTTTCCTTTAAATTTATTTAAATTTAAGTCCTTTACATAATTAATTCTCTATAAAACATACCTAAAGCTGATACAATTGAAGAGCAATTTATTAATTGCATTATTAATCAATAAAAATTAATGAAATACATGATAGCTTAAATCACACACACAACTATTTGAGCAACTGTTTGAGCTACAGTATACATTATTTTTCTGTCTCTGTCTCTATCTCTCTGTCGTACATATATGTGTATGCACATATGTGTGTGTGTATATATATATATATTTGTATTACAATGTGAAGCTATTCTTTTTTCTCCCTTTTGATGGTGTTGAAATATATGAAAACTATCACAGATGGGACATTGATTGTACCACCTGGAGGGCTTTACTTGATGAATTTATGACATGATACAAAGAGAAGTTTGTCACTGATTATTTTAATCTTTTTCCACAGTCAATTCATATAACTTAGGAATTGGCATTTGTTTTGTTTTGACTGCCACCGATAGCACTTGTAAATTTCCATAGGTACTACCAAAATGTATTGCTCTCTGTTTTGTAAAGGTTACCGTGTAAAAAGTATTGATATTATGACCAAATATAAGTTTGGCTGCCCTATATGTGTATGAATACATTTAGCAAGTTTAATGATACATTTACTTGTCTGAATTATTAGAGTCAACCCTTACTGGCCCTGCATTTCAGAAACAGCATGCTGCATTCCTTTTAGTCTCAAATGAATACCTGGAACTTCAGATAAAGCCTAGCAATACTTGTCATGGCCAAACTTTTTTATACTTATCCACTAGAGAAAGCTGCACATATTCGTTTGTAGTACTGGCGTCCTTTTAGTTCCCAACGTAGGAACCGGTTTTCAGCATCTGTAAATGAACTACCGATGGGAGTTTGTGTAGTTCTGGAATCTATGTGGCCTTGCCTCCTACCTATCAAATCTCAGCCTTCTTTACAGAGAAGCAGTTCATTGAAACCTTCCTCATAGGGCTCTTAGGATTTGACTTTGACTTTTTTTCATACAGTATAATGTAGTCTTTATTGAATCATCCTAAAATACGTATCTGTACATCATTTAAACATTTTGAAACTTCTTCTAAAAATGATTTGTATATTTTTCTGCCTCTAAATATCATTGAATGTAAAGGGATCTCCTTATTTTTAATGCTGTACATTTAGTTTTCAAGGTATGCCAATAAGTATTGTTAAAACAACAAGTATTTATTTCTGTAGAAGAATTCACCAGAATACAGAACAGAAATATAAATTATAAGAGTGAATACTTTTGATATCAAATACGAATAACCTAACCAAAATCTACTCCTCTCTTTGGTGGAGGGAGAGGGAAGTAGCAAGAGCATTCAGTAGGACGCCATTGTTATAATGTTACCATATGTAAAACAATACTACACTTTGAGTAGAGATAGACATGTATGTAATGAAAGCATGAAAGCATAAGTGAGATTGATGAACCACCTAATCAGCATACTAGTCACCTTTCTGAGAAGTAGAGAACTCTAACTCCACTTGGCATTTAATTTTTTAAGCTAGGGGGTAGGTACAGAGGTATTCAGAGTGCTTTATATCTAATGTGTTCTTTAAATGTTACATAATAAATATAATCAGGATTTTAATCTATAATGTCAGGTTATTATCTCCCGTATTTCTTGCGATTGCCCTAAATTTTCAAAGATAAGTTAAAATGAGTCCCCACTGGAAAGTAATTGTTGCCAGTCTATAATTTGGGAATTACATCATCTTGTCCAACTTGTTGAGGAAAAGAAGAAAAGAACAATACAAATATGGAAGAGTAGCAGAGTCTTTATCATCCACTGTGGAAGAAGAGATGCAATGTTACTTTTTAAAAATGGGCTTTCTTTGTCTATAGGCATTTTAAAGATGTTTATTCAAAAAACTGACTCAATCTCATGGAGCCATCTGTGTTACTACCGCTGTTTAGCATTGCTAGAATAAAATTAACCACCCCATCATCCTTAAAAGCGTAAGTGTTATCTCTCTCTTTTAAAAAAAATTATCATGGAGATTCCACAGACTTTATTAGAAACTCTGATGGTCATTAGCTTTTTTTACTTAAGAAATATTCTTCTGGGGCACCTGGGTGGCACAGAGGTTAAGCTTCTGCCTTCGGCTCAGGGCGTGATCCTGGCGTTATGGGATCAAGCCCCACATCAGGCTCCTCTGCTGGGAGCCTGCTTCTTCCTCTCCCACTCCCCCTGCTTGTGTTCCCTCTCTCACTGGCTGTCTCTATCTCTGTCAAATAAATAAATAAAATCTTAAAAAAAAATAAATATTCTTTGGAAGCTATATCTGCCATATTAATTATGATTCCAAAGGAGTGATCTAATTAGCTACACAAGTATAGAGCAACAACATGATATAACACACTTCTTTGCTTATCTCGTACATTAGCAGAAAATCAAAACCAGTATTTTTTCTAATACAGGACATAATTCCCCCTAATGGAGAGTATGTGACAATTGTTCTGTAATAAGCCTTGTTATCAGACTCGTGTGTGTGTGTGTGTGTGTGTGCGCCTGCCCATGCACTAGCCCTGGGATTGACCTATCTGATAACTGGGTAGCTTTTTCTAAAATGAAATAGCAAAAGATTAAATGTATATCGGATAAGAAAGAAGTATATTTCATTTATAAATCCCCTTCAATAATTTTTTAGATCAGGAAAGTCTTAATAGTTAATTGTTCACTCTTAGTTTATAGTGAGTTGATTTCAGAAGCAATTTTAAATTCAG
Source organism: Ailuropoda melanoleuca (assembly GCF_002007445.2). Classification (NCBI taxonomy): domain Eukaryota; kingdom Metazoa; phylum Chordata; class Mammalia; order Carnivora; family Ursidae; genus Ailuropoda; species Ailuropoda melanoleuca. The sequence continues at coordinate 104,577,252 of NC_048224.1, read as the reverse complement.
CTTTATAAGTGATTGTTTTATTTCTCAACTCATTTTTTTCAGTATGGATTCACTGAAATTTCCAAATAATTTTTTTCTCAACACTATGTGGTCCTACCAGCTCTAGTTTTACCATTACTAAAATACGCTTAGTTTCAGTGGCAAGAAAAATGGACTGAGTGAAAACACTTATATTTTAGTCCTGATTGACTACCTGCTAGTCATCAGACTTTGAAGGAGGCCATTTAGATCTTTGCCTCTCTGCTACATGTTTGGAACAAGGTGGCTAACCTGACCATAGTTCCTATTTCTATTTATTAAATGTCAATGTATTCATGCAAGCACATTAAAACAATTTTTAAAAAAAACCTATACAACTAGGCATCAGATAGTACAAAATAACACAAAATTTTTGGAAAAACAAATTTTTGGAGCTCTAATGTAGCAAATTCTAACTAAATAGACAGGGATGTGAACAATTTATGTAACTAGTGTTTCTTTGAATAACTTAGAGCACTGAGAAGAAAAGAACAAAACAAAAAATGAAAACCAATGAATTCCTTAATGAACATAATAATGTTTCTTATCTTTGTGAAGTTAAAGAAAATAGCAAAGTGAATTTGACTCAGGGTGATGCTTATATTAACTCTTCATTCTCATTACCACTTCATATACTTCTTACTATCTGTTTCCTCTGTTTTTCTTTTTTTGTTTTGAGTGGTTTATTTTCTATGCTTAAATTTTGTCAAAACTGCCTCAATTCTCAGCATATTGTACTGTGGACAATAAATAGAAAGTGTCATTTTTTAACTTGTTCAGTTACATTTTGAAATATTTTGTTATTGACATTATAATTTATTTTAGGTTTATAAGTAATAGTGGTAACTATAATGTAGCCAACCATTTGATATAATGTTACTTAAATCCTACCATCTGCCTTTTTGTGTGGGTTTATAAAAGTTTATTGTTAATGACACATTTTAATTTTCTACCTTAATTATTTTTAATATGTGTACTAAATTTGGCAGATGGTATTTGTGTATCTATGGAAATTATCTACACTTTCTTATTTTGAACCTGATATACAGTAAAAAGAATTTTAGAGGAGAAACAATATGACAGAATTGTCAATGGCATATCACTTTTTTCATATTTTTTTTCTGTCAGACAATTTTCTGGTTTGGGATAATACGGTATAAACTGGGATCATTTAATTACAACATTGCCTATTTAACATTTGCATGATTAGTATCATTTAGTTGCTAGCTATAGGAAAGGATGAAATTTAAATCAATGTAAAAAAATTTTTGGACAATGTGAAAGTTTAATATAAAAAATTAGGTTCTTTGCTGTTTTGCGTAATGATGATACAAATCTCAATATCCATGTTTAAATATATAGCTATAGCTATCCATATCAATCTAGATACTTTTAGTCTAATACTGGTTGTCATAATAAATCAACTTTAAAGCAAAAACAAAAAAAGATAAAAAACCACAATAGTAATCATTTATTGAGTATTATGTATCATCCAGTATAATCTGTGGAAAAAAAACTAACCGTGCTGCTATTAAAAAAAATTCCAGATTTCTTGTGCCCATCCAAGATTTAATGAACCTTCATTTATTAATTAGTGCTACAATTTATTCTTACGTGGGTATTCTAAGGCCATACTTTAGTAAACAATGAGCTATTATATTACATAAAAGACTGTACACAGTCACACAAATGGCTTCATTTAATTCTCATAACAATACATCTTCACGATGATTCCCTACTTTTTACAGATAAGAAAATTGAGAGTACATTATTTTGAAAATTCGCCTGCAATCACAGACCCAAAAATGGCTGATTTTTGTTCCCAAATAAAGTCATTTTAATTTCAGATTGGATAGTTTTAAACTACAGAAAGTGTACACACACACACACGTTTATATTTCTTTTTCTGCAGAGGCAGATGAAAATAATTCTGTTGAACTAAAAATCAGTTCCTAGACTTTCTGTTTCAGTGGTTATGTGGTATAACAAGGAGGGTTATATATACTGGAAGGAGTGGACTGTAGGTTATTGGAGCTAAATGTACATGTGCAACTTCTTTTATTTTACAGAGAAATGTTTTTGCATAGGAAGAGTTATTTAAGCACTTAAAAAAAAGAAAGGTAAGGTGGTGTGAGTATGACAAGGTCAACAGAATCATAAGAGGAAGAATTTAGACCACACTGCTCCATTGCTATCCATTTATTCATTCTCTGTTAACTATATTGCATCCCCCTCATTGACTGTTCCAAATGATTTTCATTCTTTCAGTTAATTTCCCAAATGAATCTTTAATATAGTTATGATTGTAAGCCAGTGGCCTTTATTTCTATTTCTTCTTGCTTCATTTTTAAAAATCTTTCTTTGAATAACTAGTGTTTCTCTTCACCATTCAAGATATAACGTGTGTATTCCTGATGCTAGTGAAGTTCATTATCCTTGTTTTGGGTATATTATTTGCATTTCTAATTCTCTCTCATGTGCTTCATTTTGGTCTAAAAATACACAGTCACTCTTAGGATTAGGATTGCTGCAAATAGCACTGACCTCAAAGTAGAGAAACAGAAAGCAAAAACAAACACACACAAAAATTGTAGTTAGGCAGTCATGGCTATTAAAGCCACTGTCACATGTCTGGGATTCAGGCTGCTTCTTCTCCTTGGTGTTCTGTGCATGGCCTCTTTTCCCAAGGTCACATTGTCTTCATTATTTGTTTGAGACATCGCATCCACATTCCAGCAAGTATGACAAGGAAAGAGGAGAGAAGGCACTACCATCTTTTTAAGATGTCCCAGAGATACAGTTATCACTCAACAGCAGATCTCATTTGGGATACCTGGGCACGAGGCCACCCCTAGCTATAGGGTGTTGTGTGATACAAGGATTTAGCCAGGCTTTGGAGTGCTAAGTTTAACATCTAGGTTTCTTTACGAAACAGAAATGGCAGAATAGATATTGAGGGGTAAGTTACAAGTGTCTAACCATACATTCTAATTTGTGGTAAGAAAATACCAAATCCCTTAACTAGCATGGTTTCAGTCCCTTTCTTTCTTTCCCAAGTTTTCCAAGTTTGTAAATACTTTCTTCTCTTACTCATTGTGCATACTCTTCTTAACCCCTTGTGATTTTTTGTGAAGAAAAGAACTCTCAAAACTCTTTAGAAAATTAATAATTTTACAAAGTAATTTAAAACTAATTCTGGTTTTTCATTGAATTCTTCACAACTGAAGGAAGAGTTCAGAGAATTAAAAGAGTTATTATTTTAATTTAAAAATTTTGGTTAGTTGGTTAGAACTGAAATATTTGTCCAAACATATTGAAATTATTTACTAGTGCTTGAAAGAATGATTTCATGGGATCAAAATCAGCAGTGTGACTTCATCAGTAATAAAGAACTGACCTTCAATTGAATGTGAAGTCAGTCAGTTATAATGTACATGTTCTTATGAAATTTGTGTGTGTGTGTGCTTTTAGAATTTGCTTATAGGGTTATAGTGGATTCATGACTTCTAGATTTGTGAGTATTCCAGTTTTAAAATGTATTATTTGGGGCACCTGGGTGGCTCAGTAGATTAAGTGCCTGCCTTTGGCTCAGGTCATGATCCCAGGGTCCTGGGATGGAGCCCCACGTTGGGCTACCTGCTCAGCAGGGAGCCTGTTTCTTCCTCTCCCTCTGTCTGCTGCTCTGCCTACTTTTGCGCACTCTATCTCTCTGTCAAATAAATAAATAAAATATTAAAAATAAATAAATAAATAAAATGTATTATTTCTCACCTCTAAAGGATTGAGAGAACTATAGCAACTTGCCCATAATTTGAACCATTAATTAGCATTTATGTTAGGATAATGTTTAATATTTGGTATAGTCAGAAGTAGAAAATTATAAAAAATCATTTTAACTCTAAAAGTCTTATGATGCCAATAGGTTTATTTTATAAATTTTTAGAAATGTCAATAATGAATATATCTTATGATTTTTTTTGTATATCTTGACTTGATCCAAAATTTCATCATTCAGTCAATTGGTTTTAAATGTTATAACTTCTGGCAGCTAAATAAATACTTGAAATTTAATATACCAATGTAGTTACCATAGCATTAAGTATTTCACATTGGTAGGTAAGTGCATGTTGTCCGCATAATTGAATGCTGATAAACATGACTATCAGTTTATTTAAATTAATAATTAGGAGCTCAAAAAGCCCTGTGTATTGGGGCACCTGGGTGGCACAGCGGTTAAGAGTCTGCCTTCGGCTCAGTGCATGATCCCGGCGTTATGGGATCGAGCCCCACATCAGGCTCCTCCGCTATGAGCCTGCTTCTTCCTCTCCCACTCCCCCTGCTTGTGTTCCCTCTCTCGCTGGCTGTCTCTATCTCTGTCGAATAAATAAATAAAATCTTTAAAAAAAAAAAGCCCTGTGTATTTATTTTCAATATTTTTGAGCCTAAAGTGATCTAATTATGTTGGGAAAAAATAATTCAACCAGGAAATCCTGGTTATTCTTCATTTATTTAAAAAGAAATTATTTCCCCCTAATTAGTAAATAATATATGATAATAAGTAATTGAATGAATTTTTCTTTGGAATCTAAGATAAGTTTATGCCAACTATAAAAATCTTAGCAGTTATGTTTATGAATAAATGCTACAGTATATATGTGTCTTAAAATAATACTGTTCTTACAAAATATGGTGAATTAAAATCATTTTTAAAAATGTGCATGCCCCATTTTGAAACTTATGTAACCAACAAGAAAACCATGAAGAATACAGAATACTATTTTTATCTCTTATTTCTACATCTCTAACCTGAACATGAGTTTCTCCATTTATGAACACATTTCTCAATATCGACCTTCTATTTGCTTAATTTTTTGAAATTTGTCCTTCAATATTTATAATGTACATTTGATTCTAGAACAATGCAGGGGTGAGGGACACCATATTAACTATTAACTTCCCCAAAACTTAACTAATAATAGCCTACTATTGACCAGGAGCCTTAGAGATAAGTAGTCGATTAACACATATTTAGCATGTTATGTGTATTATATTCTGTATTCTTACAAGAAGGTAAGGTAGAGAAAAGAAAATGTTAATAAGAAAATCACAAGGATGAGAAAATACATTTATAATACTGTTCTCAAAAAAATCCGCGTATAAGTTGGACCCACAGAGTTCAAATCCACATTGTTCAAGGGTCAACTGTATTGTTTTCTTAAGTTTTTGTTTCTTCTGTTATTCCTTAATTTTACACCTATTAATTTTAGAACTTCCATGCAGTAATCAGATGATATATCTTGGATGGTCTAATGCTACTTTTGGTTTTGTCATATGACTTGCATTCATGGTAGATTGTTTCCCAGTTTTTAAAATCACTTACTGTGATTTTAAAATCTTCCTCAGTGAAACTTTGTCCATGAGTCTACATGAAGGAGTTTCCTTCTGGGAAAGTTTTACTTTTACCCACATAAGATTCCCCCTCAGATGTACTATTAACTAGACTGAAATTTATGTTATTTATTTTATTGAGGTTTTCTTCATTCCAAAGTTACTTGAGATCCATTTGTTATGTTCAAGGCATGTTGTTAGGGTATGGGTATTTAGTAGTGACTGATTAAGTCTAAGTCCAGTGGGTCACATCTAAACTTTTAATGTTTCTTACTTTTCTTACTAAGTTAACTTTTATTATAGTTACAGAAAATGTTACTTACATTTTTTAAATTGTTTGCAATGTGGTGTTTTCTTTATATCTTGCTAGAAAAGTAAGAATAAGTTATGGAGGGCTAAGTGATGTGGAGAGCTCATATCTCAACAGATTCAGCAACTTCTTAATATAATGACATTCTTTATCCATGTAAGTAAATTTTTATACTATGTAATAACAGTGTTAGTAGTTGATTACTGTTAATCATGTTAATATTAATAAATCTTGATAATTTAGTTTTCAAAGATCTACAGTGATAAAGACACATACTTTCTGCAAAATGCTTATAAAATCAGATAAAACAAAGTTTAAGCAATTTTTCTCATGTTTGAATATTTCTATAGATGGAAAAAATGATCTTACAACTCCAAATCTTCCCTTCTAAAGTTGGCTTTGTGGCACAGGATCTGTAACTGGGAAGACTATCTTTCTCCTTTGTCACTTTGTTTCTTGTTAGGTTCTTCCAATAAGGTGTTCTGGAAAGAAGACTTCAAGGCTGGAGGAAAGAGGGATAGATTTCTTTCTTTTGGAATTTTCTTCTTATTTCTGCCTCCTATCCCTGTCAGTGACACTAGTCCTGCTTTTTCACCTACAAACCAGCATTTTGTTTCACTTAGCAGTGTACCACCTCTCACAGAACTAGTCTTGCTATCCCCTCTGAGAGACATCATCACCAGGTGGCTAGTGTCCCTTTCTCTGATGTTTGGTCTAACTCCGTGGGGCCGTCTTCTCAGCTCAGAGGTGTGAGTAGAGTCAAGCGACACCACTTTCTCAAAAGTATGAGTTTCAGCTCCACAGGATCCTTTGTCCAGGTCTTTAAATTTTAATAATCAGAAACTCTTCCCTCTGTATCCCAACCCTAAGAATAGTAGCTGCTTCTTGAATTTGTTATATCTCAGTGATCCCTGTTGGCCTTTTCTGTTCTTCAATATCTAGAATCCTTTATAGTAAATTCTCTCTGTTGAACCAACTAATGCAAATATCTGGCTCTAGATTATATCCTGAGTTATTTTAGTATAGCATATCTTATAATAAATATTTGGTGAATAGTATTAATTGGTAAGGCTTGTGTTTTGTGTATATATAATTCCTATTTATTGTTATTTTTATTAAAGACATAACACGTGGACCCAATTAAACTCCCTACATTACATTTTAAGACAAAATATGATCAGTAAAGTAAAAGGAAGAAAAGGAAAGAAAGAAAAGAAAAGAAGAAAAGAAAAGAAAAGAAAAAAAGGAAAGGAAAGAAAAAAAAGAAAGAAAGAAAAAGAAAGAAAGAAGAAAGAAAGAAAGAAAAAAGAAAGAGAAAGACAGAAAGAAAGAAAGAAAGAGAAAGAAAGAAAGAAAGAAAGAAAGAAAGAAAGAAAGAAGAAAGAAAAAGAAAGAAGGAAAGAAAGAAAGAGACGTGTATAGTGGGAGTTCAAAAGAGGAAGATACAATTTCTTGTTGGAAAGTTTGATGTGGTAGATTTTGATGGGTGACTAGAATTCCTATGAGCAGAGATTCTGGAATGATGGGAAGGATATTCAAATGAAAAGAAGCAGGATGAACAAAAAGGTACAAAATGAGAGACATTTGGGGGAAACATCAATCAGAGCATTTTGATTACAGAAAATAGAAACTCAGAAACATGGGATGTGGGTCCATGTGAATTATAAAATAGTATTACCGGGGCGCCTGGGTGGCACAGCGGTTAAGCGTCTGCCTTCAGCTCAGGGCGTGATCCCGGCGTTATGGGATCGAGCCCCACATCAGGCTCCTCTGCTATGAGCCTGCTTCTTCCTCTCCCACTCCCCCTGCTTGTGTTCCCTCTCTCACTGGCTGTCTCTATCTGTCAAATAAATAAATAAAATCTTAAAAAATAATAATAAAAAAATAAAATAAAATAAAATAGTATTACCTATAAAAGTACAGATTAAAACAGTGGGAAATAATTTCTGGATAATAAAGTATTAAAGATTGTAAAGTAAATTGGTTATTATATATGTATTTCAAAATAATAAATAACCTGTAGAGATAGACCTAGAATTAAGGTGAGAAAATGGGTTTGAGATTTTAGGGTTTTTTTTAAAGATTTTATTTATCGGGGTGCCTGGGTGGCACAGCAGTTAAGCGTCTGCCTTCGGCTCAGGGTGTGATCCCGACGTTATGGGATCGAGCCCCACGTCAGGCTCTTCTGCTATGAGCCTGCTTCTTCCTCTCCCACTCCCTCTGCTTGTGTTCCCTCTCTCTGGCTGTCTCTATCTCTGTTGAATAAATAAAAAATAAAATCTTTAAAAAAAAAGATTTTATTTATCAATTTATTTCCTCGAGAGAGAGAGTGAGAGAGAGAAAGGAGCAGAGAGAGAGGGACAAGCAGACTCTGCACTGAGCATGATGCCCAATGTGGGGCTTGATCCCTCAACCCCAAAATCAAGACCCAAGCTGAAATCAAGAGTTGGACACACAACAGACTGAGCCACCCATGTGCCCCTTAGTTTTGAGAATCATAGACAAAATGATGTTAGTCACAAATAAAACTTTGTTTTATTGAGTTTTATAATGTTGCAATGGAATAAATGATGTAAATCAGTATATGTTTCTGCCCTACTGACTTTAGGCTTGGTCTTATAAATTGTTTCAGCTTGTCATGACAGCTGAGGATGAAACATGCTTATTTGGTTTATATTGTACTCTGGTGCTCATGAGATTTGTCATAGGGAAAATATACTGGGTAGCAGTCAGAGCAAGAAGAATATGAAGACATGTAGAGCTGACATGAACCTCCAAAAGATTGAAGCCAACAACAGCTGATCTGTAGCCTGAAACAGAACTATTCCAGCTGACTTACAAACACTTCAGAAGGAAAAAAAAATGCTTATTGTAGACCAGAAACTTCTAGGGTGGTTTGTTATGCAGCAGTAGTTGACTACTACATGCAATATTTTATGATTTTGGGGGTGAAAACACAAGGCAAATAGCTTAACTAAAACTCAGGATGCAAACTTCAACTTTCTTTAACTTAGGTAAGGTGTTTCTCCAGACCTCTATACATTTCTCTAATAAAGTGTCCTAATAGTTTGTTGTTTATAATTTATCAGAATATATAAAATCAAATAGCTACAAAATAAATAAAAGATACCAAAATATCTTTAGGCTAAAATAAGATTGTAGACTGTTGTATGTGCACATATTGTGCTATGCAAATATACTGAAAAGACAATGTCTGTATAAAAAAGAAAAAAAAAACTTTTTCAAGAAAATGTCAAAGTTAAATTCCCACTTTTATTGATTCCCAAAATTTAATTCAAATTTTCAGTTTAATTCAATTAAGAATTCAAAAATTTTCTCCATTTTTTGTTTTGCTTTGTTTTCCTCCATGGGGTAGTCACAGTGGTCTTACTTGGGTACTTGTGAGATTTCTGGGTACTTTCTTCTGCTTTTGTCTAAGAATGACACCTCAAAATTTGAATTAAACCAACATCAAGTTCCTCATATCTCTTATACTCCAAAAATTCTTCCAAAACTAACCTCCATGAAACCACGTTAATGCATTTCCAAGAAAAGTGATGATTCAGGGTTATTCAAAAGTGGGTATAGACAAAAAGCATAAAAAAGAAGAGAAAAATTATTTAGGCTTCAGCTTTTACAAAAAGCCAGGCCATTGTTTAGAATTTACAGTCAACTTGGGAAAAATCACCCATCAAAATGTCAGTTATAACATCCTGCTTAAAAAGTTGTGCATCCATACATACCTCCTTTCTCTCTTAGCCTTTGAAATGGTTCTTTTTGCCCAGTTGTGAACTTTTGTAAGGGACACTATACTTGTCTCCTGTGCTTCCCTGAGGTTGCTGCATTCCTTTGGTTTTCACCTCATGTATTTACAAACCTGTGCTTCGAAATAGTCCCTGAAATCAAGGCACTGCACAGTTGAAATACATATGAGGATTCTATAAGGAAATAGACCGAATTCTACTACCAAGATGCCCAGTATGAAACATAAGACCACAGTACTCCTCAAAGTCCCAAGGCCCTCCATTACCTAGGTTTTTATGTCTTTTCTTCTCTGGGAAGATTCCATATCATTTTTGTTTTGTCTTAGTATTAACGAGTCTGCTGCAGATTCCTAAAGGATAATTCCAGGTTCATAATTCCTGTTTCCTAATATATTTTCTTCCTGAACTTATCATTTCTGTATTTCAGAAGCATCCTCAATGCTCTTCTTAATTAAAACCACTTGGCTTCAGAAGCTTGAGGAAGCAAATGTCTAATGAGAACCTGTATAGACTGTGTAATATGTACAACAAAACCCTTTCTTTTCCTCAGTATTTTCTTTTGTAATTGACAAGACATGATTAATTTGTGCTATTTCAAACACATCAGAAACATTCCTATTACATTCTTTCCTGTTGTTATGGATTTGTTTATGTCTTCTCAAAAGATGTCCAATCCTAACCCCTAGAACCTGTGCATATAGCATTATTTGGAAGTAGGTTCTTTGCAAATAATTAAGGTAAGATGAGGTCATTAGGATGGGGTCTAATACAATATGACTGATGTCCTTATAAAAAGGGGAAATTTGGACAAAGAGATGGACGTGAGTAGAGGGAAAACCATGTGTAGACATAGGGGGAATGCCATCCATAAGCCAAGAAATGGCTGAGGATACCAGAAGATAGGAGAGACATGGAGCAGCTTCTCCCTCACAGCCCTCAGAAGAAACCAACCCTGCTGACACCTTAATTTCAGACTTTTAGTAGTTACCAGAACTGTAAGACAATAAATTTGTGTTGTGTAAGCCACTGAGTTTGTAGAACTTTGTCATGGCAGCCACAGGAAACTTTTATACCTACAAATGAATCCTTTGTGTTTCATTTACTATTAGTTTCCCATACCTTTCAAGGAGAACCTGGCAAAATTTTTAATAATTAACTTACTTTCAATCTTAGCTCCATTCCTTCCCTGCCTGATGCAGGAAAACACTATTTCCTATTGAAGGATTATCTTTCCCTTCTCTTTCAATTTGTTTTAAGTCCAGATGTTTGTTTTACTAATATATTCCTCCTGATTCTGTGTTACAGGTCTTCTGGAATGAGATTCAATTTTTGAATTTTGACTGTGAAAAAACATCCACTTCTTTCAAAAAAAAAATTTCTTGCTTCCCTAAATAGGATAATTCCACTGAGAAGATCATCAGCTATTTATCCAGAATTCCAAAAAGCTGGATTTAACTTATTGTTTGTTTTGCTTAACTTTAGCATCTCATCATACATGAACTCCCACTTAGCATCTGGTGTTCTCTTACAGTATAAGAATTACTTGGGGCACCCGGGTGGCTCAGTTGGTTGAGCATCCAACTCTTGATTTCAGCTCAGGTCATGATCTCAAGGTCATGAGATAGAGCCCCACGTTGGTTGGGCTCCAGGGTCAGTACAGAGTCTGCTTGAGATTTTCTCTTTCCCTTCCCCTCTTCCATTCACTCAAGGGCGTGTGTGCTCTCTTATATTCTCTCTGCCTCTCTCTCTCTCTCTCAAGTAAATAAGTAAATAGACTAGAATCACCTGCTTTTCTACTTAGGCTTCTATTTTTTATTTTACTTCCTTTAGGATTCTGTTTTTTTAATGAAGATACTCAACAAATGCTTGAGTTCCATGCTGATATTCTCAAACTTTCTTCCTGAAGTGTATCCAAATCTTACCTAATAAACTAGTGCTATTATTCCAATAAACAAAGGATACCGTTATAAGGTATAATTCTATACTTTTCTACCTCCCAACCTTCTTATGGAAATCTTCTGATTTTTTGTTGTTGTTGTTGTGAACATCTTGACTCTTATATATGAAATCATTTCGAATCCTGATCCAGAAAAGAAAGTATAGCTTCAACTTTCCTAGTTTTGATTTCAAAAGTAGTTAAGTATGGGCACATTATCTTTCTTTTTCCCTATTTTGTAGATTTCTATTTCAGACCTTCACCTTTTTCTAAGCAAATCCTCTCTTGCTAAACCAACATGCCTTCTTTGCTTTTTTTTTTTTTCATTTTCAACACAGTTCCAATTCTGACTAAAAAAAAAATAAACTGCTTTTTAAACTCATTTCATTCTTCACTATGTCTCTGTACAATCTTAAATCCAACTGACAAAGTGTTATGAGAACAGTATTTTTAAATTATCACTTAGCCTGTGGGTTTATAATAATTACAATGACTTTTTTTTTCTCTATCTCAGCTTAGTAGTATGATATCTCATGGTATCAAATCTCCATTCCACATTTTCTATTCACTGAACAAATCCATCCTACTGTGGTGTTGATTTATCCAAAGACTGTGGGTTCCTGAAATCTACAATTGTAATCTGGGTGGATGTCAGAGCTATCTTGAAAACAGGTTGGGAGGTGACTACAGGAGCTTGTGGGAATGCCACAGGGATTTAAGACAGTTCTTTCTTTGGCTTTGAATGCTGTTCAAAGATAGGAAAATTGTGTAACAGGCCCCATGCTGCTCTCAATCAATATCTTAAACTTTACATATCCCTAAGGTCATGTATTAGTACTCTTTGCTTTTTTAAATTTGTTTATTTTCATTTTAAAGTCTCATTTTGCATACCCGAGTAAGAAAAATAGGAACAAAGTTTGCAAAAAAACTATCCTACTAATCATTATCACGGGATATGCCTGTATTTGCTTTTTCTGAGATGAATCTTATTGGAATGAAAATATTTTCATCAATAATGCAACAACAAACTTGTTTATGATATCATCTCTTCCACATCAAGATCTTCAGGCTCATCTCAGAGAAATTTGCTTCAAAGTTAATTTCTTTTTAAATATACTCATATGGTTCCAAATCAACCTGTGATATATAAATTTTTCAAATGGAATATGATATCTTGATCTTCATTATTATCTTTCTTCCCTGTCGAGAGAAAAACAAAGTACGATTTTTTAAATGGCTTTGCAAACCTTTGTACGATTTTCCCCTCTTTTTTCCCGTCCCTGCCCCACCCCCGGTTTCAGGATTCTTTCGATTGAGTTGGCCATTGGCCCGTGGGAAGACTTATTTTTAGCCATTGATTTTTAACTCCCCAAACTAAAGGTAAATTTATACCACTGCAATAAATTAAAAGGCCAACCTTATGTTCAGCCCCAGTTATAAAGTATATAGCAATAAAAGTATATTTTCCCCATTTTGGGTGCAAGTTGTCTTAGGGAAACTATCCCCTGACCCCTAAGTCTGGTGTACTTAGCTTAGAACTTGATAGTAGCTTAGCCTGCTTTTAATGTTGGGGACATTATAGCAGGGATGAAATTGTTGGGACAGAAGAAAATTGTGAAAATATATGGTCACTTATTTGGATCAACAAATTTGGAAACAGGGAAGTTGAGATGAAGTGAGGAATGTTAGCATGTCTTTATGGCACCATGATTCTACATGCTATCTTTTCTCCTGAATATAGATATAATCTTTTGGGTGACAAGTCAGTAAGAGCAGCAGAGTATGGATAACAATGTTTGTTCTTCTTTATGAGGAGAGGGAACAAAAGTAACTAACGACCTTGCTCTCCTTAAAGTTATTCATATATATCAGTGAAATAGATATTGAATGTATTGGTGGGATTCATCACATACAGGAAAAAAGGAGGCAAACACCCATATGACATAATGTCTTAAATTCAGAGTAACAATGGAAAATGTATCCATGATATATAAAAGCATACTTCAGATCTGTCCACTTCTTTGTTGCTGTTGATATGTACTTCCATTGTCTTCCTCCTCTCATATTCCTTAACTTTTGTCTCAATAAGACCAAAGAAGGGGGTCAGAGGCAGTTTCTTATTTCTAGGCATAGGTAAATACCTGATTTCCCTAACATAGCATCTGGTTAGCAAAAACTAGGAAGAATAATGGATAGGAGATATGCTGATAAATGGTTAATGTGCCCCTAAAAGCTGAATTTTAATTTTTGCCCATTTCCGTTGTGCAAATTCTCCCATCATGGCCAAAATCAAGCTACTAAAAAGATGTTGCTGAAAGTGGAGCAGGAAACTGATGTCCACAGTTAATGGTCACAAGGTGGTACATACAGCTCTAATACACCGCTACACAATTTTGAGAGTTAAGGAATAGGATTCTGTATTACATGCTCCTTCTGCTTGGTATGATAGACTATCAACTTATCTTTTCTTTAGCCAATGTCGCATAATGTTTCAAACACCTGCAACTTGACAGCACCTAATCTCCACCATATCCTATATCACTTGCTTCTGGATAGGAGCTTCTTTAAGGCCTCGACCTGCCATGCCTGTAAGAACTGCTAGTCATTTCTGTATTCATTAACTGGATTGCCAGCGGGGTGACAATCAGTGGGTCAACTTTGACCAATGGGCGATGGTTATGAGCAGGTAAATGATTTTTTTTTTCCCCTTCAACAGATAATTTTGAGTTACTCTTTACATGGGAGGTGGAGGATTGTATGTGCTTCTACCAGGATTGGGTAGTAGTTTTCCATAGTGATTACTTGTCCCATAATGCAACCTGCACAAAAACATTTTGTCGGGCTCTGCTGTCTGGAGAAAATAGCCTTAGACATTCCAGTATCTTCCTGCAATTCAGTTATTAAAGTCCATGAGGGTAAACTGAGGTGACACTGAGCAATGTTGAGCCAGCTGGTCCTGTCAACTGCTCTGATCCACTTTCTGTCTCTATGGCTATGCCTATTCTGAACATTTCATGTAAATGGTATCATATAATATGTGGCATTTTGTGACTGGCTTCTTTCATTTAGCATAATATTTTCAAGGATCATCTGTGTTGTAGCCTGTTTCAGTATGTCATTCCTCTTTATGGCTGAGAAATATTCCATTATATGAACATACTACATTTCATTTATCCATTTATAAATTGATAGACATTTGGGTTGTTTTAATTTTGTGATTATTATGAATACTGCTGCTATGAACATTTGTTTATGTGTGGATATATGTTTTCAGTGCTCCTAGATATAAACTAATAGTGAAATTTTTGGTAACTCTACATTTAACATTTTGAAGAACATCCAAATTTTTTCAAAGTGGCTGTACCATTTGCAAGCCTATTATCAATGTATGACGTTTTTCAACGTCCTTACCAATTCTTGCTATTTTCTGTCTTTAAAAAAAAATAGCTATCCTAGTGGCTGTGAAATGAAATCTCCTTGTGATTTTGATTTCCATTTCCCTAATGATATTGAAGTTTATTTCCGCTTGCATTGCTTATTTGTTATCTTCTTTGAACAAATTAGATGTATCTTTTTTCTTTAGTTGCTTGTGTGAGTAAAAAAATGCATCTTTTTCATAATTTTTACTGTAGTAATGGTTAAGAAAGTTCTTTTTTTTTTTAAAGTGGATTTTGCAAAACATTTGGTTATAGCCTTCAGAACAGCAGGGGAGACCTTGTGAGATTATGCAATAATAATAAGATCAATTCTAGCTCTTTATTATTTGAATATGTTTCCCACATGAAGAAGGGTGATGGGACAAATTCATTACTGGCTTCTGAGAGCTAATATTCAGGCCCTATGGCTCTGTTCTTTTACAGAGAAGGCAATTAGCTGAAGATATGTGGCTTGCCTAAGATCACCCAGCAAGTTATTGGCATAGCAGGAATGTGAACACATGGACTCTCAGTTTCCCATATGTTGCCTAGTTCATTTGGCTGCTTTATTAGGAGTGGGTGTACGTATGTATGTTTATGTAGTGTTTCAGGAATGAGCAAAGGAAAGTGCGATAGTTTGTGCATTGTTTCAGATAGACACAGGGAAGTGGGATGATAGCAATTTCTTTATGCACTAGCAAATATATGTAAGGTGGTTCTAACAGTCTGAGAACTAGGATAGCATTGTCAATTATCATGCCCTACTTGAAGCATTTGGATATGTAATTCTACATTACTTTAAGTATATTTTAATAAACTAGTGAATACTGATTTTATGCCCCTAACTTTAATTTTTATGTAGATATTTGGAGGTGAAGTCAAAAGTTAATCTGAAGACAGTTTAACATGTGGATATTGAAGGTGAAGTCAAATAAACATCTGATATTTGAAGGTGAAGATACATAAACAGTGAACCCAGTTCATTCCTACCATGCTAATTTTAATTGTTAAAATTAAAATAATTTATTTGCCTAAGATAAATGCCTCATGAAATTTTAAAATGTACATTATGTGTTATTCATTATTATGGAAGAACTAGCTAAATATACTACAATAGGTAGTAGAACAGTGTTCTGTATAGTAGGAAGAGAAAAATTTGTGCCTGTCCTGGACAGGGTGATTGAAAATAAAATCTCTTTATTCACCAACTACAGAAAGCACTGTATTAAACAAAGTTGCATATCCGATGAAGGGACAGGTGGAAATTAGGGAAATAATAAGGAGGAGTTTCAATTAAAAAGAAGAAAGATAAAAAGGATTATGGAGAATAAAACAAAAGGAGGAGAAAACCGGAGGGTAAAAATGGGGGAAAGAGCAGTATGTTTGTATGTATCATCATTTCTGCAGCTTAGAAATGGTATTCAGGGTTTCATTGTGTTCTTTCCTTTAACTTCTCTTGGAAAGAGAGCTTTATACAGTGATATAGAATAAGAAGGTTAGGTTTTCTGAATATTGGTGAATATTGTACTATTGAGAGGATGATCGGCATATGCATATGGATTATGTGTATGTTGCCTATACCTCCTTTTTTTCTACCACCCCCCTTCAGTACTGAGAACAAGTACACAAATAAGGAAGAGAAAGATTATGGTCATATCATCCATGCAGAATAGTGTCCCACCTCTCCAAGTGACATTTCTCTCCTTTCAGCAATATGAAGGTCATGAGGCATGATAATCATTTTAACTATATTGTACAAATGTAGGAGAACATGATCTAAAACTGGAGCACCAAAAGAAATGTTATAATTGCTATGTTTTGTGTTTTTAAGAGAAACGATTATATTCATTTTCTTTCTTTCTTTTTTTTTAGTTTTTATTTAAATTCCAGTTAGTTAACATACAGTGTAATATTAGTTTCAGGTATACAAATTAGTGATTCAACACGTACATACTATCTTTCTTTAGAATAATAATATAGTCAGTAATGAAGTCAGTCATTAAGGTAGATTAAAGACTGATTCAGATGAAATGATGGCAACTATGCAGTGTTAATTAATAAGTTCTTCCTAATTTCAAATGTCCGAAACTAAGAAGTTTTAAAGGGTAAAAATCTGACTTTTTTTGATGTTGATTTTTCAGAATATAATTCAATTTTCTATTAATGTACCACTTTATTTTAAAGTGTTTTTATTATTTTTTTTTACTAGAAGTGCTTTATTTTAGAAGTGAATTAAAAAGATGAACACTATGTTATAAATCAAATTGAAGTTTATTGGGAATTTCCTAGTTAATTTTCATTTACTAATAGTTACTAATGACTAGATATAAAATTAAAATTAGAAATGTCTACATAAATAATTACCAGTTTTTAATATATGAACATTAGAGTTGAAGTATTCTCTTGATAGACTTACACATCAGGCACCATGTCTTGACATAGCCTCTAATACTATATCCTTCTCTATTAAAAAAACTTCAAAATCATCTGGAAACTGGGTTAGAAAAAAAATACTCTATGTGATTGTGTACCCATCATGTGAGCCTCCTTGATTTTTGAATACAAATCAAAATACAAATCATTATATTTTAATCTCTCTAATTACTTGATGAATAAATATTGTACCAATAATCAAAATAAAATAAAGTCTAACGAAACTAAGAATGTAATGTAGGGAAATATGGTAAACAAACGCTACATAGAGAAGCAAGAAAAATTCAACACAGCAGCACAACTCAAAAATTAATATTTGCTATTAGACTTTAAAGGTCTCTTTAAAGGTGCTACTATTTTATGTAAAGAACTATATGCAGTTAAATAAGGGACACAGATTAATTTGTTGGAGATCTTCAGCATGACCCCTGTGTATTCTCTGGGCCAACCTTGTCATTGATATGTATCCTCCAGAGAATGCCAGCTACTTATGGTATTCCTTAACAACCTACTTGTTATATTATGTAGTTTCTATTTTTACAATGTATGTGTCAACTTCAAGGATTTTAAGGTGATTCACAAACTTTAAATTAACAGGGTGAGTACAAATTCCAGAAACATGCCAAAGGGTAGAAACGAATACTTATTTTGTTGAGTTGTAGCATTGTTCACAAAAGAGTGATTTGGCAGCAATGACAAGTGACTTAGCATATGACACTTTGAGAGCAAACAGCTTCCAGGGAGAGTAGGATTCCGGGTTTTTTCCTCCTAGATTGGGGTCTATAGTGTCTCAGATAAGTGACTTTCAAGCCTCAGGCAGCTAAAACTCAAGGAAACAGAAGATAACTGGGTTTGGCAATGATACCACGTAAAAGAGTACAGTTGGACTTCTGGTAGCCTACTTTTATCTATCCCACTGTCTGCTGCTCTTCCCTAGAGATCTGCTTTCTTTTTCTCTACCATTTTCTATCCAAGAGAGTTAATGGCACACACAACATCAATAACACAACTAATCTGTGAAGTAGACATGAAAAGCCGATCCTAACAGAGGTCTAGAATTAAAACATTGTGAAATAGGAATCAAGAGTATAGATTCCAGTCCCAACTATTTTTTTCTTGGGAAGGTCACTGAATATCATTTTTAATATCATTTTTTTAATGGGAGAGTTGTGGTATTTGATATATGATAACTTGTATCTCTACAATTCCCTTTTTCTTTCTCCTTTCATTTGTCATAAATTTCTACAGTTCTTGTCATTATATATGTGCTACTTGTTTCACCTACCTTTGCCATCAACTGTCATCTTTACATTAGTTCTTTTAGATATAACATATCCCCAAATTATACTCTGTGTCTTTGCATACACTGGAACTAGACACTTCTTTCCATGTAACATGCCAGATGTTTTTATTAATTATATACTCTAATTTTCTAGTTATTTATACATAAAATGCATTCATATGATATACTTCCAAAGATTACAAATACGTATTTTCCCACAATCACATATAGCCTGGTAGTTTATATCAAATATGAAACCTAATAGTTTTGAAATTTATGGAGAGTATTTACGAGTTAACACAAGAAATCTTTATGTAAAAAATCACTACTTAGCTCATGGAGTAAAATGTTTTCCTCAATAAATCCACCTCCCCTTCCTCTAATCCTGACACTCTAATGTCCCCTGGACTAAAAGTGCTGCAGAATTTTATGATGAACCATCCTGGTATTCGACCAAATGTAAAAAAAAAAAAAATAGGACCTCTGTCCCTGTCTATTTTGAGTTTCAAAATTCTCTCCTTTGCTTATCTTTATAGTATAGTTGCTTCTATTTTAATGAATTTACAAATGTATTAATTGCTTATGTGCTTCTAAATCTGACAGCTAATTATCAGTGATGCTGCTTCAACCAAATTTCACATTGTTTTGATGTAATAGTCTTTCTCAATTTGTGTCTGAAATTACCCTTATACTTCAAAACATTTATTACCATGAGTTGCTTAGACTGAAAAATTCACTTTATTTTACTTTTATTATCCATAGAAATTAAGTGAATTTTTATGTCTTCATTCTCAATCATATGGCACTTTCCTGGGATCCTTCAGAAACTTTCCTTTTTCAAAGAAAGACAGGTTATAGTAAAGTAGGATCCAAGTATTTTATGATACTAATAACTGCAGAGATTTTTAAGAGAATTGTTCAGCAATATTATTTAATCTGTATCTATAAATTGGAAACGTTGATATAGACACATTTCTTCACTTGTAAAATACTAACATTGGTAGTCAAAGTAATAGAAAACTTGAAAGTAGAAATAACTATTATATAAAGGAAAAGGTTAGAAAAAATACTTCCACAACTCCTAGAATCTCAGTCCTATAGACTTTTACAGGTGAGTTCTACTATGCTTTGAACAAATAAACACTATTTTATAGAAATTTTCTAAAAGGGGCACCTGGGTGGCTCAGTTGGTTGAGTGTCTGCCTTCCGCTTAGGTCCTGATCCTGGAGTCCTGGGATTGAGCCCCACATCAGGCTTCCTGCTCAGCGGAGAGCCTGCTTTTGCCCTGCCCCTCACCCAGCTCATGCTCCCTCCCTCTCTCTGTGTCTACCTCTCAAGTAAATAAATAAATAAATAATTCAAAAAAATTTTTTCAAAAATATAGGAAAAGAGGAGAAAGCTCCACAATATATTTTAGCAAAATAAGGTAAAGGAAAACCAAGGAAAGGTAGTTAGCTTAATAAGCTAATTTCATATATTGAAAAAGATGCAAAATATCTAAATACATCAAGTCCCTTGATCTAATGGAAAATTAAAACTATTTAGCTGTGATCAAGTGAAGTTTATCTCCAAAATGCACATTATTTATTATCAAAGATTTTATTAACATATTTCAACAAAAATGGACTATATCATGCAAATGAGAGTAAATTGGTCAAATAGCACACAAACTGGACCTGTTCTAGCATCACTTAATAATTTTATTACTTTATATTTCATTTCATAAGCTACTAAAACCTTATGAAAACAAGAATAGTAGCAGTTTTATGGTTCCTCTTTGTCCATTCTACAGTAGAAAACAAGAGTCTCTAATGGGACTGAATATCATGTTACAGGAGAAAAACTTCAGTCCTTAAGTTATAAGGCATTTACAATACATGTATGAGCAGGAGGAGTCAAAGCCTTGGGGTTAACCGAAATTTATTGCTTTAAGCATGGAATTGTATTTGTTTCTCTTGATTCTTTCAGGAGGGCAAAACGAAACCTTTATCTGGAGGTTAGCATGCAATGAATCATTGTGAATAAGTTAATACTTATCTTCAATGTAAAAATTTTTTTTCTATAAATTTCAGTAATTTCTTACTATTATTTTAAACATAGAAAAAAAAATAAAATGGAAGTAGAATTTATCTTTTAGAGCAATATTAGATTTGAGCAGAAGGTATAGAGATTTCCAGTATACCTCTTGACCCTGCATAAGAATAACTGTCTCTATTATCAACACCCCCCACCAGAGTGGTGCATTTGTTACAATCAATGAACCTTCATTGACACATCATAATCACCCAAAGCACGTAGTTTACATTTGGATTCTCTCTTGGTGTACATTCTATGGGTTTTAACAAATGTAAAATGGCATGTATTCACCATTATAGTATCGTACAGAAAAGTTCCACTGTCTTAAAAATCCTGTGCTCTGCTTGTTCATCCATATCTCCCCACCCCCAAACCCTGGCAATCATTTCTACTGTCTATATAGTTTTTCCATTTATAGAATTGTAATATAGTTAGAATAATAAATATATAGTATGTAGCCTTTTCAGATTGGCTTCCTTCACTTGAGACTATGATTAAGGTTCTTCTGTAACTTTCTGTGGTTTGATAGTTCATTTATTTTTAGTGCTAAATAATATTCCATTGTTTTAATGTACTTCAGTTATTTATCTAAAGTGGAAAGTTAAATATACATAAATTGTACGCATATATATGTGTTTGTGTGTCATTAGTAGACATTAAGACCTTAAAGATGTAAGAGTAAAAAGTGCAGTTTTTGTAAAAGAACTGACGAATAGATGAGAGAGAGCCCAGAAACAGATCCATGAACATGTGGTTACTTCATATTTGGTAAGAGGTAGTATATTGGGCAGTGGGAAAAGTGCACATTTTTTAGTAGATGATATTTGGAAATTTGACTCAGTGTATGGACTTTAAAAGTTAGATTACAAAGTTGGATAAGAAATTGCTTTACATAGATGTCAAAAGCAAAATTAATGACATAAAAATAGGTTATTTTTGTGAGCACAGTGTTAGGAACATTTAAAAAAAAACAAATCCTTATAGTATAAACATTGTGCAAATAATTTTTACTTTGGTTAGGTTAAAGTGAAAGATCTTAAGTAAAAAAACTTCATCATAGGCAAAGTTAATTTCTATGTGACAGACTGGAAGTGATATAGGCAACGTGAAACAGAAGCAAATGATTAATGTCTATATTATAAAGGAAATCATTCAGTTCAACAACCAAAGGAAACATTTGAAAAAATGTGCTCAAGACATGAATAAAAATAATAGTTAGCATTTATATAACAATTATTGTGTACTAGACACTGTGCTAAGCATTTTACATGTATTAATTTATTTAACATTCTCAGAGTTATGGTTATCCTCATTACAGATGAATAGACTGGGGCACGGAGAGGTAATTAATATATCCAAGTTTATTTTTGTCTAAGTAAATGATGGAGGCAGGATTTGCCCTTAGACTGTGTTGGTCCAAGATCTGTGCTCTTTGTTAATTTATTACATTGCCTTTGAGGAAATATCTACATAGCTGATATATTCACAATCAGCTTAATCAGTAAATGTGGAAATATATATTAAAATAAAAATTGCATACCCTCTTGCAAGGAGCAGATTGGCAAAAATGTAAAAGCAGTACAATGAAATGTAAGAATATGGGGGAAATTGGAAACTTTAAGCATTGCTGATGGGAATGTAAACTTGTACCGGCATTCTGGGGATGTTAATAACATCTGGTAAAAACATATATGCAGATATCCCATGTCTACCAATTAGTCACACAGTAGAGTGAGTACCCCCCAAAATCTTTCCCCCAAGTCTACAGAGAGATATTAATAAAGATAGTCATCACAGTGTTGTAGTTTTAGGTAGCACGGGGTGTAGGCAAGTTACAAGTCCATTACTGGAGAGGTTCATTTACAACTGTGAGATCTATTTATGTGGTGGTATGATAAATGAATACATCAAACATAATGAATTATATTTATTGTATAAGAGCCTCCGTATAGTTCAAAAAACTAATGTTGAATGGCAAAAGAACATAATATAGTTTATAGGACAATATTGTTTATAAAAAAGAAAACACATTTCAAAACAAAGCTATATGATTTTTAAAAGACATTTTTATATGTAATTCAGCATAATTTAGATGAATTGAAAATACATACATTAAATACGTTAGAAAAGGTGCCATGGGTGTGTGTGTGGCAGGGGTAGAGTATGGGAATTTGCATTATGTGAAAAATGCAATTAAAATAAGAGCAGTTGAAAATGCAAGAAATTTTAACTTATAAACCTTAATATTTTCTGTGTTGTTTAGAGCATTAATATTTATATTTTGTTAATTGAAAACAAAATCATGAACACATTTAATAAATAAATATCCTCAAGTCCATTATGTGTTAATGAATCGAGTCAGTGTCTTTATTTTTATTTTTTTAAAGATTTTATTTATTTATTTGAGAGAGAGCACAAGTAGACAGAGTGCCAGGCAGAGGGAGAGAGAGAAGCAGGCTCCCACTGAGCAGAAAGCCCAATGTGGGGCTTGATCCCAGGACCCCAGGATCATGACTGGAGCCAGGACCCCAGGATCATGACCTGAGCCGAAGGCAGATGCTTAACCAACTGAGCCACCCAGGTGTCCCAAGTACCTTTAAATAAGCTTTTATAATCATATTAAAGTCAATAGCGAATGTTCTTGCAACAATTTAAAATTTATGTGTATTTTATAGCTTCATCCTTTAACATACCTCAACTTAGTATCTTCCAACCTAAGGCTGCTAAAGCACTGGTCTTCCTTCAATAAACAGCGCCATGAAACAAACATTTATTTTAATAGGAACCTAGTGTATTTTTATTCGATTAACAACAAAAACAATCTTTTAAAGAGAACAAATTTAAAATAAGGAGCTTTTTCAAATTAAAGATAAAAATATTGTTATCATATATCTAAAGGTTTGACATTTTAATATAAGGCACTATGAAAATGAGATATTAAAATATCTATAGTCTTAATACAACTGATTTTATAACTTATTTTTTATTTTAATGCCAACTGAATATAAACAGAATGAGAGTGTTTAATCCTTCACATTTCCTCTTGAGAGTTTTCCTTGATTTTAGATATGATGTGAATACTGGATGACTCACTCAATATGATTCAGTGCCCTTGAGGAAGGTTGAATAGAATAACTCAAATAGGGAAGATGAATTCCCTATAGCATCTCAGAATGTAGCATTTTTAAAAGCTAGAAATATTTTTCCACACAATTAGCACAAAATCACATTGTCAGGGATTTGCCTTCAGGTCATTAACTAATATGTTCACTAACAACGTGCACAAAGTAGATTGAAAAAAAAAGATTTTTCTGTCTGAGTCAGAACTGTGACTGATTTGAAATTAAACCATGCTTACTGGAATTCTATCAATAGACTCCTACTTTCAGTATCTCTGTTGTAACCCTGTAATGACATTCAAAAATGTACTTTCTACCTCATATATTTCTTCAATATCTAAATATGCTTTAAACAAAATTTATTTCTTTTGTATTTGATCCTTCTCTTACTAGGAAAGAAATGTGTCATTTATCATAGAATGGAAAACAATATGTGTGCTCTCTTTGTAAAACTTTAATGTGTGTTGATGTTGTGGTATTTATACTGTGTACAGAAGGATCATATTAAATAATAATATTATGACAAAGAGTAAGAAATGAGTCTTTAGGAAGAAAATTGTCTATAATTCATGATAAATTATGAAAAAATGTCCCCATTATCATGAAATTTCAAAAAACCAAAGCTTTAGGGATGATTTTGTGTGCTAAGATACCAATTCACCCACTTTGTGTAGGATGAAAATTCTCTAAAATCAAGTCCTAAAAGGCTTGTCAATAGTCCTTGGATTAACATGATATATCACTATAGGTAGGGCATGGGACAGTTTGGAAAACGACCTTATAGGGGCATAATCCCATGTTGCAGAATAGCAACTCAGTTCTTATTCATGTCAAGGGATGGAACCTGAGATTTTTACAGATGCCAAAACTAGTATATAATATCTTCCCAGCTCATAAGGTATTATGATAATGAAAAAGAGCTCATTTATTAGGAAGGAAAAAGTGATGTAGAGTTGTGATGGTAAAGGATCTGTAAGACCCACTCACCAGCAAAGTAACTTACTTCTGTAATTCAACCATACAATTCAAGAGTGTGACTCAACAAGATTGCAGTTTAATTGCTCTGGATAGATTAAAAGCATTATAGCCCAAAACTCATTCAGAAACATTCTTCACAGTACTACTGTATCCTAAAGATGTTGTGAAGACATTTTGGAATAGGTTGGGAACTTCAATCCCCACTTTGCACTCTTCTTGATGTATTCAGACAGACCATTGACACTACTACTACAGTCATCTGAGATAGCAGGAAATAATGGCAAGTGGCTGTAAGTTCCCATTTCCCAGAAGTGAGCTGGAGAAACCAATCCCCTGCCAACTTGGACTTTCCTCTCTGACAGTGGTATCAACCATCTTGATGATGATGATGTCAAGAGAACAGTTCAAGATGTTGAGACCAGCTGGAAAAAGAAAGTCAGCATCTCAGCCTTCTCTACAGAATGGAACGTGGTGGTTGAGAAAAATCCATCTTGACCAGAGAAGGTGATCTTATCTCAGAGATGCTTGGTGGGATTAGATCCAGTATACAGGGGTATACCAAGCTCAGAAAGACATGGTTTTTCAGGAATGGAAATCTAAGATGTTGATTTACCTTTTGTTTTCCTTCTCCATTCCGTCCTGATTGTATTCTTTCTCCAAAGATCATTGTCTTCTTCATATTAATATTTAGAGCTTTTCTATGGGATGTGTATTGGAACAGTTTTTCTTAATCTTTGTATATTAATCCATTTTACAATAGTAAAGTTTGCTGTTGGGAGTTTTTCTTTGTTTTATTTTAATAAAAACATAACTCTTTTTTGTTTAGATGCTAGATTTTCTCTTTTTTATGATATGTCTTATGTGTTACATTACAATGTCCTGTATCTTGAAGTATATCCATATGTTACATATGGTGTGACAGGCTGAAGTGTATTCTCCTAAAATTTATATGCTGAGCTCCTAACCCCCGAATACTTTAGAATGTGACAACATTTGGGGATAGGGACTTGAATGAGATAATTAAGGTAAAATGAAGTCACATGGGTGGGTCTTGATAAGAAACATTAAAACACAGACACACAGAGGGAAGACCATGTGAAGACACAGAAGATGACTGTAAAGAAGCCAAGGAGAGAGCTCAGACCACAATCCTGCCAACTTTTTGATCTTAGACTTGTAGACTCCAGAACTGTGAGGAAATAAATTAATTATTTAAGCCTCCTAATCTGTGATACTTCATTATAGTAGCCCTAGCAAACCAATGTATATGGGTACAGATATCAATGTGTAGATACTTCACATACCCATACAAGAATATGTTGTGTTTTGGTGGTAGTGATGGAAAGAAGTGGAGAATGTGCCTAACTTCACTTTATCAGATAGTAATCTATTGTAAAGATCACTAAGTGGCTAAGTCATCTTTTATTCGTTGTATTAAATGACAGTTATCACTTATTTAATTCCTTTATATATATCTGCCTCAGATTTTGGAATCGCTCACTTTCTGCACTATATAGGAGACTGTATGGAAGTTTGCCTCTGGAAAACCAAATTTTCGGACATGTCATCAGTGAAGGGGACTTGGAAACACAGTGAATTTTGTTGACTCTAATATCTGACATCTGTGGGATTTAACCTAATTCCAGAGTTTACCCAGTGTTCTACTGCCTCCTTAAAGATTGGTTCAGGAACTGTGGGACACATGACTTTATGCTCTTATGGGAGAAAATGGTTGGTCGTGAAGCCATTCAAAGAAGGCTAGATCATCTCTGATTTACTTATAATTGGCTATGTCTACCAGAAAAATAAATGAAGCCAATCTAGAATAACCCAGTTTTCTAAAATTAAACTGGACCCTACTATCATATGCTTTCTGTTAACTGAGAATGAAGATAAACTTATAGATTATATGTGTCTGAATTTTGCCTATGTTGAATACAGATTTGAAGTATGATTTAGATGTACTTTAAAGTATTTGCACTTTTTTCTTGTCATATGTAAATAATTAGTAACACTTGTCATCTTATTTTCAGTTTAAAGTAATTAATATTCATTATTTTGAAATTTCATTTACTAATAGCATGATTGTTTATTCTTTCATCTAAATTGAAGAGCTTATTAAAATTTTAAATAATATTATCGCTGAAGTTTTCAGTTAACCATGACATTTTCCTGATTTTGTAAAATGTATTTAAAGCAATAAATTTATGTGAATTTATTGTTACAAATGTATACAGCAAAATATGTCATTGTTTAACAGAAAATGCCTTAAACTTTTTTAAGTATCAGAATTATCAATAAAATAAATAGCATAAAATAATAACAGAAGGAAGACAAATTTCAGTTTATCAGATGCTTATTGCCTTTATTGCCTCAAATTTTGTAACAAGCCCAACATCAGTTTCTATAATTAATAAGCATTTATTTGGCTCATAGGACTGTGTGTTGGTTATTTAGATTTGGCTCTTCTGGGTTCTTCAACCTTTTGCTGGACTTATGCACATGCCTGTGCTCAGATAGTTGTTGGCCTCTAGTGGGATGACTGGTAGAATTTGAATCTGCTCAACAAGTCTCCTATCTCAAAGCACACTAGCCCAGGAGTGTTCTGAGGGCAATGGTAGAAATAGTAGCATGGAAGTAGAAATAGGCAAATGTTTCTTTGAGGTTCTGCTTATGTCATTTGGTCACATCTCCTTAGCTAAAGCAAATCAGGTAGTTTAGCTTAGATTCAGTGTGGGAAAACAATTGGAGTGAACATAAGGAGTGATGACATAATAGAACTGTTTTTGCAAACTATCACATTTGGGAAATTGAATCCCTAGTGTTCATAGAAAAGATTTCTAGAGGTCCTTTTGGTCTCAATTGTTATGGCATTATGTGTTGTCCTGATTCAAATTTTACCTCTAGTTTTATATTCTAATGAGCTTAAATCAGAAAGGTTTTAATAAATTTTATCAAAGATATTAAAATTTTCCACTATGCAGTGGTAATAGTGATAGTCATTAGATATTTCTAGGAGGTGTAAAATACATCTATAACACATGTAATTTTACTGTCTCAAAGATACATCCAAGGATTTTGGAATTTAAAAGTAAAGGTTGGAGCAGAATATGGATAATACCAACTATTCTACTTTAATATTGTTGAGTAAACTTATCTTTTTAGTTATTTTTTTCAGAAATAATGTATGTAACAAAATTAGATAAATCATGATTATTTGTTTCATTTTGTTTTTATTTAGTAAAGTAAATATCAAGTAAATAACCCTAAATTCGTTCTCCTTTGTTGATCCAACTCTATATCCTTTGGCTTTTCACCATGAATTTTAGTTTATCGTACCTAGTTCAGTGCAAAATCCGTAATTTTGGACAGCTATAATATTTTCCTAGAATCCTTAACTATACAGTGATTTCCTTTTGGAGACCCCCTAGTGAGCCATTTTCTTCGGGTTGCTGTCTGTCCTACTACAGTCTCTGAAAATAAGGTATAGTATCCTAAACATAAAATAGCTGGTAATCTAGTCTCAATTTCTTCTTCAATTTGTGCAATTTTCCAGTTACTTTATGCTTTTCATTCCCCATTATAAAATTATGTACTAATTTTATTTTTTAAGAACATAACCATGATTCTTAAGTAGTTATATAAATATTAAAATATACACATTGATAAAAATAAGATAATGATAATAGTGTTTTAAAGGAAAAAGGTCTTGCTTCATTGTTTCAATTATCCATTTATTTTTCCTGTTTAAAATATGAATCATAGTCAATAAAGTATAGACCATTAATGTCTTATGAAATTCATTTGAAAAATAAATAACTGATGCTATCAATATCTGAAATTAATTAGATAGCATTCTCTATTTAAAATGCACAAATTCAGGGATTATAAAACATATAGATTTCATTGTTTTCTTTAAGCAATTTTCAAGTACTTTGACTTTGTATTGGTAAATGTTTAACAACTAGCTTTCCTAAAGAAAAAGCAAGAAAGAAAGGGGAGGGGAAGGGTGGGGAAGGGGAGAGGAGAGGTGAGGAGAGGAGAGGAGAGGAGAGGAGAGGAGAGAAAGGAAGGGAAGGGAAGAAAAGGGAAGAAAAAGAAAAGAAAGCCAGCCAGCCTTAGTTTGGAGAATACAAAGTTGAAGATACCAATGTTACATCATGAATGCCAAGTTGGAAAAAGATGTGTACAGTCCTCCCTTTGAGCCAATTATGAACAGTCTCTCTTAGCAGGCTTAAGTACCCCTCAGTCCTTGAATATCTTGTCTCACTATTTTCAGATAATATAGCAATATCTTCAGCTTATTCTTGTAGATCTTCAACAGGGGCTGAGACTAAGTAGGGTACATTACAGGAACGACAGTGAACCAGAGACTAGTATTCCCTGTAGGTAAATCCCACTCTACATGAGCCAGGGACTTAGGTCAGAATCAGTGTACTTGCCAATCATAAAGGTGCTGAGGTATAACAATGAGGGCTGGCCTGGGCGTGATCCCAGTGTTCTGGGATCGAGCCCCACGTCAGGCTCCTTTGCTATGAGCCTGCTTCTTCCTCTCCCACTTCCCCTGCTTGTGTTCCCTCTCTCGCTGGCTGTCTCTATCTCTGTCGTATAAATAAATAAAATCTTAAAAAAAAAAAAAAAAACAATGAGGGCTGGAGACTGAGATGATACAGAGAAAATAGTTTTTGAAAATAAGATCCAAGATACTGTAAGGACCCAGAAAAGGCCCCGAATCTCCAAGGAAATGTTGAAAAGGAAAAACAAAGCTGGGGGCATCACAATGCCGGATTTCGAGATGTACTACAAAGCTGTGATCACAAAGACAACGTGGTACTGGCACAAAAACACACATAGACCAATGGAACAGAATAGAGAACCCAGAAATGGACCCTCGGCTCTTTGGGCAACTAATCTTTGATAAAGCAGGAAAAAACATCCGGTGGAAAAAAGACAGTCTCTTCAATAAATGGTGCTGGGAAAATTGGACAGCTACATGCAAAAGAATGAAACTTGACCACTCTCTCACACCATACACAAAAATAAACTCCAAATGGATGAAAGACCTCAATGTGAGACAGGAATCCATCAAAATTCTAGAGGAGAACATAGGCAACAACTTCTATGACATCGGCCAGAGCAACCTTTTTCACGACACATCGCCAAAGGCAAGAGAAATAAAAGATAAAATGAACTTATGGGACTTTATCAGGATAAAGAGCTTCTGCACAGCCAAGGAAACAGTCAAAAAAACTAAGAGACAGCCCACGGAATGGGAGAATATATTTGCAAAGGACACCACAGATAAAGGACTGGTATCCAAGATCTACAAAGAACTTCTCAAACTCAATACACGAGAAACAAATAAACAAATCATAAAATGGGCAGAAGATATGAACAGACACTTTTCCAATGAAGACATACAAATGGCTAACAGACACATGAAAAAATGTTCAAAATCATTAGCCATCAGGGAAATTCAAATCAAAACCACACTGAGATACCACCTTACGCCAGTTAGAATGGCAAAGATAGACAAGGCAAGAAACAACAATTGTTGGAGAGGATGTGGAGAAAGGGGATCCCTCCTACATTGTTGGTGGGAATGCAAGTTGGTACAGCCACTCTGGAAAACAGTGTGGAGGTCCCTTAAAAAGTTAAAAATTGAACTACCCTATGACCCAGCCATTGCACTACTGGGTGTTTACCCCAAAGATACAGACGTAGTAAAGAGAAGGGCCATATGCACCCCAATGTTCATAGCTGCATTGTCCACAATAGCCAAATCATGGAAGGAGCCGAGATGCCCTTCAACAGATGACTGGATTAAGAAGCTGTGGTCCATATATACAATGGAATATTACTCAGCTATCAGAAAGAACGAATTCTCAACATTTGCTGCAACATGGACGGCACTGGAGGAGATAATGCTAAGTGAAATAAGTCAAGCAGAGAAAGACAATTATCATATGATTTCTCTCATCTATGGAACATAAGAACTAGGAGGATCGGTAGGGGAAGAAAGGGATAAAGAAAAGGGGGGTAATCAGAAGGGGGAATGAAACATGAGAGACTATGGACTATGAGAAACAAACTGAAGACTTCAGAGGGGAGGGGGGGGGGGAAGGGGATAGACTGGTGATGGGTAGTAAGGAGGGCATGTATTGCATGGTGCACTGGGTGTTATACGCAACTAATGAAGCATCGAACTTTGCATCGGAATCCGGGGATGTACTGTATGGTGACTAACATAATATAATAATAATAATAAAAAAAAAAGATCCAAGATACTGAGTGGCACATTTCTCAGCTAATCCTGTACATGCAGTTTGAGGTCATACAGAGAAGGTAAAAGCGGGGGGTGGGGGGGTGGGAGAGAAATATTGTGAGCCAGATTCCAAAGGTTTTAATGTGTCTGAATGAGAGCAAACAGGAAGTCTGAATATGAAGTATCACGTAAGATAGAAGAGGTATCTCATGTGTGCTTCACTGAGACAAATTCTTTTGTAGGAGGAAATAGGATAAAATTTTTGCAAATGGAGAAATGAGGAAACCTACACTAGCTCCATCTTTGCTGGTGCCTAAAAACTTTCACTTGAAAGGCATACTAAGCTAGCAGTATCATTGAGGTCTATCTAGGTTAAGAAGACATTGGAACTTTTAGAAAAGTGGTAAACATATTGGAGGTTTGATAAAATGTTCAAGAGGGTGAAGAATGATGTGCAATTGAAATATATTAGAGGTTACGTAGAGCATCATGGAGTATAAATCAAAGTGAAGAAATCTGGACTTGGGAGCCTGGAACTTGTGGCCTTAAATAAATGGGCATTAGTATATGGGTTTAGAGCTGATGGTGTCTTAAAGTTAAGCAACCTGTCATCTCTAAGAAGATGTTTGGAGCATCCAAGCAACTGTCCTCTCCTGCAGTTAATGACCACTGGACTGGAGGAAGGGCAATCCCTTTGGAAACATTAGGTATTCAGGTGACCATCCTTTCTGGAAATGATGAGGAAAGATCTAGAAATGAACAACGAAGAAAGAAAGTTCATAGATACTAACGTTCCTGCATTCTGAGCATCAGAATGCCCCTATTTTTCATCCCAAAGTATTTCCTCTTTTTAACACACAACTTCCATGAAATTGATATCTAACAAGAAATATGAAAACTTTTTAATGTACGTGTAAGTGTAT
This sequence comes from Ailuropoda melanoleuca, assembly GCF_002007445.2. NCBI lineage: Eukaryota > Metazoa > Chordata > Mammalia > Carnivora > Ursidae > Ailuropoda > Ailuropoda melanoleuca. Next base: position 104,545,344 of record NC_048224.1, on the reverse strand, counting down.
CCAACTAATTATATGGGAAAATATAGTTTTCAATATAGTATTTCATAAAGATGGTAACTGGAAATTTTAGTAGAAACTTTTGATTAGTCTGTACGGGTAAAACATCAGACATTATGACAAGTGATACCAACATAAGTTGTTTTAACCCATTCCCTACTTATATAATTTTTCACATGTAGAGCAGGCTGTAAAGATTAATCAAAATTTCTGTGGCAGTGCCAATTTTCAAGTTAGCATTTGAATTCAAAGAGGAGATATTGAAATTCTGATCAGTATGTACTAAGCCTACAGTTTAACCTGAGTTGCTTCTGATTTAACTATGATGCAATAATGACAGCTTTCTCACTGAGAGGAGCCATTGATAACTATACCCATGCCATGGACACTGCTCTTCTGACCTCATCACCAAAGAGTAAAATAATACTACGGCAGGGAATTTGTAGAGCAAGGACTCTTTTCTGTGAACAATAAAATATCAAAATTAATGTGTAGGCAATAAAGCCACATATTCGTAAATCCCTAGAACACCAAGGTGGCCATTCTCCTGCCTGCAGGCTCCTTCCATATTTTTTGAAGTAGAAACAATGATATAGGCTTTGCATTTCTTCTCTGTCCCACTTGGACTGCACATCAGTCAAGCATACATCTACAAAGTTTGCTTTTTAATTTTCTCCAAGGCTATTTTATTCAAATGGCAGCTATAAGTTCCAAGAGACAGTGGTCCGCAAACTGTTTTCATGCAGGTAGTCTTTCTTAAGGAATGAAGTAATAATGTTTTATCTTCTTTTATACTCTGTGGAATCATTAAAATCAGGGGACATGTCTTTTTTCACTTTTTATACCTAAGTGTAAGCATCTTGCTTAATAGAGTGCTAATTACAGGCATTCGATAAATGTATGTTCATCTTCTGCTGATGTGGCAGCACCTAAGAAAGACAAAAAAGTCTTCTCTTCATATAGTTTTCTTATTCTCCCATTCCCTACCACCAGACAAGAATCAGAATAAGACATAACTTGTTATAGTCAATAAAACCCATTAAACATTTACCCTGAATTAGTGCTCAAATTTGTAATGACTAAAATTAAGGTATGGCACCAGTCCTCTATGCAATTTGTATTCTAGTGTTCTGTAGCTACATATGTAACTCTAATAAATCCATAAGTCCATGTGACTGTTTTTGCATAAGTATTTTTTTATAGAGCATTCAGTTAGATCAATTATCAACACTAATACTTCGGAAAAATCCATTTCTTCCTTTCCCAATTTGCATTCATTATGAACTACTCCACACATTCACATTCCAAACTCCGAAACCCCTGTTGTAAGCTTGGAGACCTGTTTTCTCACACCTTCCTTTCTTTCTTTAACACATTTGTTAGATAGAACGGCCTCCCTCCCAGCAAGCAGAAGGACAATAACTGAAAGTAAAAATAAAGAGAAAATGAAGAAGTCGGTGAACACTCAATTTTTGTATTGACTATTTTTAAAATTCCTCTTGTTATTTGATCAGCCTCCTCAACTAGATCACCAAAATAAGCATAAAAACACAGGATAGTCTTCTACAATAGATTTTTTTTACAGTACGTATGAACAAAGTAGGCAAAACTTTATATTTCACTATATTCATAATTCTAAGAGCAAGTTTTGAGACAAATATTTCCACTGTGCTGTTAATTTCTTACAACATTCATCCAATGTTTTTGAAAGTAAAGGGCAAACCCCTTGTGCATTTGGTGTCATGTTTTGAGTGATATATCTTTGCAAAAATATTCTAGCATAATATATACCTCCAAGAGTAGTGTGAAATCTAAATAAACCCAAAAGAATCATTTCCTCTTTTTTTTTTTTTTTTTTTTTTTTTTTTTTACTTTTCAGAATTTTATTTAGTTTCCAGGACCAGATACTGAGTACTGTAAACTTCGAGGCTTTTGACTTCAATCCCAACAACAGTATTTCACCTTCAAAATTTTATTGATTTTTACTGGAATGTCAATTGTCTTCATGGTTTGCTGGTTATGTCTTCAAGTCACAATTCTCCTGCTCTGTTTTATTCTTGTGCATTTTTCCAGCAAGTGTGTTTGGTGTCTTCTCCCTGAAGAATCTTATTCCACTCTTCAAGGACCTTTGCCTCTTCCAGAAGGGCTTTTTCCTCCTCCTGAAGAGCCCTGTTTTCTTCTCTAAGAGCCTTGTTCGCTTCACGAAGAGCCTGTTCCTCCTTCCACAGAGCCTGTTCTTCCATCTGTAGTGCTATTCCTTCTTTCATCTGGGCTTGTTCCTCCATTTTTATTGCTCTCTCCTGGTGTTGCAAGGCTTTTATCTCTTCGCGGAGAGACCTTATTTCGTTCTGAAGAGCTTTCACCTCATTCTGGAAGGCCTTCTCCTGTTCTCTGAGAGCCTTGAACTGAGCTTCCCGGGCTCGATTCCATTGCCAATAAGACTTTCTTTCTGTGTTCAAAGCATTAATTTTTTCCCCTGCTGGTTTTTGGCTCCCCAAAATCACATTTTTAAACTTCCACAGGGCCTCATTTTGCTGTCTCAAGGATTGATTTACTTCCCGGATCAACTGGTTGGCCATTTGGAAGAGTTTGTTTTCTCTCCGAAGAGCTTTATTTTCTCCCCAAAGGGACTTGTTTTCTTTTCTGAGAGCCTTGTTCTCATCCCTGAACACCTTATTGTCTCTCTGAAGATTTTTTTCCACGTCATGAGACTCATGTCTGAGCTTATTTTGATCTTGGGTGCAAGAGAAAAAAGAGGAAAACAAATGCAATATTTTGTCTCTATTTATCCACTTTGATTGAGAGACAACCATTATTTCTTAATGTTTTATCTGAGCAAAATATATACACTCCAAGTGCTCCGGGTTAGGCCAAAGGTGAACTAATGGTATTTACAACAAAAAATGGTCCTAAATTTGTTGCGAATTTGTTCATATAGAATCAGTTGTTGTGCTGACTTGTACAGTTAATATAGCAGGGATCTAAACAAGGATCAGTCAGGCTCACTGCAGGAGAAAAACAGTCAAAATATGAAGGCAATTCAGTAGCTTGACTATTAGGTTGGTATAACCAAGTTTAAATCTCAACACATGTAAATTGCAAATTAATAATTCTAGGATACATATTGAATATTGATCAAGGTTAACATATTGAATTGTTTGTGTTAAACTGAGTTAAGCTCTGAGTTAAAGTACTTCTACCAAGCTATTACTGTTCCTCTACTCTATTAATTATTTATAATTATATTACTGGTTATTGATGTGGAAAATATGTATTTATATAAACATTTCTGGCTTTGTAAGAATTAGAAAACATTTTTCAAAGAAGTTATACTCCGTAATTTTACCATATTTACTTAGATAGTTAGTAGTGCTATCAGATATTTAAACAGATATTCATGCTTACATTTCTGTGGTCTCTGAGTTCCCAGCAAGACTGATTCCTTTTAGTACTAGAAAACAACTAGGCAACATTTTATGTCATCTATAGTGATGTCATATAGTGTTGACACTAACGAGATAATGGGTGCTATATATAGTGTTTGGTTGTTTTTTTAGTGTGTTTTTTATTTTTTTATTTTTTTATTTATTTATTTATTTTTAAGATTTTATTTATTTATTCAACAGAGATAGAGACAGCCAGCGAGAGAGGGAACACAAGCAGGGGGAGTGGGAGAGGAAGAAGCAGGCTCATAGCAGAGGAGCCTGATGTGGGGCTCGATCCCATAACGCCGGGATCACGCCCTGAGCCGAAGGCAGACGCTTAACCGCTGTGCCACCCAGGCGCCCCTAGTGTGTTTTTTAGGAAAAATGTAAATTAAAATGTAAGGTTATATTTAATGCTTTTCTGTATTATTAAATCAATATGTATATAGTCTTTGCTTTGATGTTAGTTATTATAATTAATTTCAAACATTGAGTTTTGTTATTAGCAAAGTAATTTTATTTTATCCTAGAATTGACTAATATTAGGAAACCCCATACAATCAAAGGTGAAAGTATTTTAAATGATTTTAAGATCACTGGTGAATAATTAGTACTAAATAAATTTATATGTTATACCAAGGAAATAGCACTAGCAACATTTTAATTCTAGTAATCTTATCTAAGATAAATTTTATATTATTCAACATAAGTTCACTGCTAGAACATAAAGCAAAAGATTGTAATTTTTTGAAATGTAAACTTTTGATGAAATATTAAAATATTAAAAAGTTTGTATTTATATACATGTCATGCTTTAACTATTTATAATTATAAATGTATAAGGTTTAAATTGGAAAATCAAGTATATAATAACATGTATAAGACAAAACCACTCACATCTGATTAAGATTTGCCAATTTATTCACTGTACCAGATTTCTTAGTAGCTGCTTACATTATATCTATTTAACAAGGTTGAAGAAAAGTAATTTTTTCTCACACATTTCTAACTCTGTATTTAAATTAAAAATAGTAAAACATAATAGCAAGGAATGAAATTTAATGTAAAATTAAGAAAATCCATGTGAAGATTTTCAATTTCTTTGTTTTTAACTTGATGAGAGTGAAATATCCCTTTGATCATCTCTATCTATAATTAAATCGAGAAGGTATTTTATGTGATTATGTACCAGCTTCTTCTTTATATTACTGTTTCTGCTTTTTTGCTATTGCTACCATGGTAGCTAAAGATTCAGAAAGAGTTCCGAAAGACAAAGAGCTCTGGACATTCTATATTGGAATGAATAACTTTTGAGGTTTAAGGGCAAACTAAGAAAGAAGAAAAAAATCTCTGTAGCCCTGATCTGTTGAATAAATTGAATTCATAATTTAAAACTTGTTCTCAAATTAACTACAAACCCAGATGGTTTCATCAGTGAATTCATCCAAATGTTTAAGAAAGAAATACTATTAATATATCCATGAATCTTTTCAGATGATAGAAAAGAATGAACAACTTTTTGTTTTGAGAACACATCACCTTACATAAAAATCTTACAAGGAGATTACAAGACAGAAAAACTATAGCCTAAAATATCTCATAAACACAGTTGCAAAAATCCTAAACAAAAGATAAGCACACCAAGTTCAATGATACATAAAATAAATTGTATATTATCACCAAACTGGGTTTAATTCATGAATGTAAGATTCAGTTAACACTGGGAAATCAATTAATGTAATTCACTACATTTACAGAACAAAGGAAAAAAACTTTCAGTTTGTACCCAGATGAGAAAAGTAATGTCAGGAAATTCAGAGAATAGCGTTTGATAAAGCAAAACTCAACACAGGTTCATGATTAAAAACAAAAACCAAGCCAACAATTATCATCACTAACAATGTTCTCTTAGTGTAATAGGAGTAGAACAGAACTTAATTCAGTTATAAATTTAAAACAAAACAAAACAAATAAACAAAAACCTGCAGAGGCATACCAGATGATGAAATACCAATAGATCACAAATATATAAGGATACCCACTGTCAATACTTTCATTTTTCTTGTTCTGGAGTTCTTTATTGCTGCAAGAAAAAGTTTGTAGGGTTGGAGGAGAAAAAGGCTCTCAGACTTTGCAAATAATATTGCAAACATTTATAATAAATTTAAATAAAATTAAATTTAAATATGACTTAGCAAGCTTATTGGATGTAAGGTCAATCTAAAAATCAGCTTCATTTACTTATATTTAACCAAGAAACAATTGGAAAATAAATTTTGTAATTATATATCACTTACATCGGCAGGTAAAACAAAACTCCTAGAAATAAATCTATGCAAGACCTCTAAACAGAAAAGAATAAAAATTATTTAGAGAAATTATAGATATATAAATAAAAGGAAGAATAGACCACATTTTTAATGTAATATTCAATACTGAAAGGGTGATAAGTTTTCTCAAATTGATTTGTATGTTCAATGGCTTCCCTGGAAAAAGAATCCCAGAAGTTTGTGCAGGTGTGTATGTGTAAATTGAAAAATGGATTCTAATATTTTTACTGAAATATAAAGAGCCAGGAAAAGCCATGAAATCTTGAAAACAGGATCAACTTTTAAAAAAGCTGTATAGTAAATTAGGCATAAAAATAGACACATAGATCAACAGAATAGAACAGAAAACCCAGAAATAAACCACAGTTATATAATCAATTAATCTTTGACAAAGAAGGAATGAATACACAATGGGAAAAAGACAGTCTCTTCAACCAATGGTGTTGGGTAAACTGGACAGCCACATGCAAAAGAATGAAACTGGACCACTTTCTTTCAGAATACATACAAATAAACTCAAAATGGATTAAAGATCTAAATGTGAGACCTAAAGCCATAAAAATCCTTGAAGAGAGCACAGACAGTAATCTCTGACATCAACAATAGGAACATTTTTCTAGATATGTCTCCTGAGGCAAGGGAAATAAAAGCAGGAATAAACTATTGTGACTACATTAAAATATAAAGCTTCTGCACTGTGAAGGAAACAATCAACAAAACTAAAAGACAATCTATTGAATGGGAAAATATATTTGCAAATAACATATCTGATAAAGGATTAGTATCCAAAATATATAAAGGACTGGTACTACTCAATTACCAAAAAAAAACAAATATTCCAATTAAAAAATGGGCAGGAGACATGAACAGACATTTCTCCAAAGAAGACATACAGATGTCCAACAAACACATGAAGAGATGCTCAACATCCCTCATAACTGGGGAAATGCAAATCAAAACCACAATGAGTCATCACCTCATGCCTGTTAGAATGGCTAAAATAAAAACATTAAGAACCAACCAGTGTTGGTGAGCATGTGGAGAAAAAGGAACCCTCTAGCATTGTTGGTGGGAATGCAAACTGATGCAGCCATTGTGGAAAAGAGTATGGAGGTTCCTCAAAAAATTAAAAATAGAACTACCCTTTGATCCAGGCATTGGGATAATTAGTATTTACCCCCAGTAAAACACCAGCTCAAAAGGATACATGCACCCCTATGTTTATTGCAGCATTCTTTACAGTAGCCAAGCTATGGAAGGGGCCCGAGTCCATTAATAGTTGAATGGATAAAGAACACGTGATACACACACACACACACAGAAACACACACACACACGATATTATAAGTGAAAGTAGAAGTTACTTCTGAGAGTAGGAATGTGCTACTGTTGGGGTGATGGTAGTATTCAGTTTTTAGTTATAAGTGGGGATTCCATGAGTTTGTTCATTTTTTGATAATTCATAGAGCAGTCCATATGATTTATAAACTTTCCTGCTGGTGTGATTTACTAAAATAAAAATAATCTTGTAAAAAGGCAACAGGAGAAATAATTCATGTGCAGATTGATCTATCTTTGAATTTGATTATTTTTATTGAAGTCTACCACTTAATAGCAGTGTTATCTTGGACAACTAACTGATTTTTTCCCTCTCCATTTCATCAACTGTCTAGTGAGGAATATCTAATCATTTTCTTTGCAGATACAATGAATTAAAATACATGTAAAGAACTTAGAATTTTGCTTGGCCCGTAATAAGTGTGAATCATCATCATTGTCATCATCATCATCATCATCATTCTTTTGTTTTTAATTTGCTTATAGTGAAAAGAACTTTCTAGAATGTCTTTACATATGTATCAAATAGCATTGATTGTTTTTCTAGTACCTTGATTCACAAAATTTACTTTGTTTCAAAAATCTCACAAAATTCTTGGTCAAATTAATGTGTCCATTCTTGGCAAATACATTATTTCAGGTCTCTTTAGATAAATCATAAATTTCAAGGTGGTCTTGCCTTTGTTGTGATTTAAATAAATAGGAGAAAGACAGGCAAAGAAAATGACTTTTTAGCTGTTTATTGGTAATAGAAGATACTGACTCAATTAAAGGAAAACAAATGCTATGTTTAATAGCAGCATCATTTTAGAAAGTTTCCTAACTTTCAAACTTTTTCTAAACACTGGTTTAGCGATTTGTAGTTGAATTATCTGGTTTCAGACTTTTAATTAATTTTAACCTGTTGACTAGTGCCATGTTTTAAATATTAATGTAACAGTGTTCATATAATTGTAGACTGTGGGGTAAATCAGAATATAGTAAAGATTCAAAATCATGTCCTCAGGAAGCTTCCTTTAATTGGTCAGGAATCACCCAGCATCATTCTATAATTAATATGATTTATTTTCTGTGTTTTTTAGTTGAAGGCTTAGCACATTTGATTGCATAAAAATATTCAAACTAGTACATTCTAGCCCTGGCTCTGTCACTTTCCAGTTCTATGAACTTCTGAATCATCTCTGACAAAACTTTGTCTCTGCTCTAAAAATCAGCCTGAACAATTCTTATCTAAAGTAAACTCAGGCCATGTGAAGATGAACAGCCTCAGGAATGTTCAGGACCACAAGCCCTGAGACACGTGAGGTGATAAGGATGAAGCCCTAAAATCTCTTAAATTGTTCTTAAATCTTAAATTTTGTGTTCCACAAGTGATTTGAGCTCCCAAGATTGGGAAACTAGCACAAAGAAGACAAAGAACAAGTTGGAATGAAGCATGATAAACATGGCATCATTGGGGTTTTGTGGAACCATTCCCAGTTAGCATCGTTATAGTCTGAATTGTGTTCCCTCCAAATTCATGTTGAAGTCCGAACCCTCAGTACTTCAGAATGTGAATATATCTGGAGAGAAGGCTGTAAAGAGGCAATTAAGTTAAAATGAGGTCATTGTGTGGGTCCTAATCCAACGTGACTGTGTCTTTACAAGAAAAGGAAATTTGTATATAAGACAGAGAAAGAAGAGAAAAGACTACCATGTCCAAGCCTCAGAAGAAATGAACATCTTAATCTTGAACTTCTAGCCTCCAGGACTGTGAGAAAATATGTTTCTGTTGTTTAAGCCACCCAATCAATGGGACTTTGTTATGGTAGCCCTAGCAAACTAGTAAAAGCATCCTTCTTCTCTGCTTAAGTTTTGGAAGGAAAAAAAAATGGAAGATATTGACCACCAACTGAGTGATTTTGGCCCTTTTACATTACCATTTTGCACAGTTTCCTAATTTCTAATTTCTCTTTGAGTTTGTGGTTTCTGACACCCAGTTCTATATTCATTTTGGTCTCTAGCTAGGAACCCAGTATTTACACTGCCTTTTGAGTGAGCATTTTCAGTCATGCACCACAATGGCTTCTTATTCTGTTGCCTCTTATGGAACTGTTTACAGTTAAGAAATCTGCCTCCTAGGGAGGTTTCTTTCTCATGTGAAGTTAACCAATTTAGAACCAACTTGAGTTTCTATGGGTCTTTGGACTGGCTAGAAGACTCAGGGTATGCCGTGTTCATAGTTTCCTTCTTGACTGGGAATATTAAAAAAAAGATTTGGGGCTGCTAATCTAGCCCAACCCATATGACCTTTGTATTCACATTTTAAAGCTAGAACTTCCCTAGTGTTGTGAAGTACACACAAACTTTAGCTGGCACGTGATATAAAAGTAGCAAATATTCTGTAAATCAAATTTTAAAATATCTTTAAAGATGTAAAGTTCTCTTGCTTCATCTCTTCCTACTTAGGAAATGCTGAACTTGTGAAGTAAGCAATGAAAGTATGCATGATGAAGCCACCTGAACTGACTACAAATACTGGTTGTTAGCTTGCAGGATCACAAGCAATCTAGCTTTTGCAGAGGGTAGCCATGAAGTCTCCATGTCTTTTGCTTGCTAGATCGCAGCAACTAGCCTTTACTTATCAGACCCCAATGGTGGGGTTCTGCTTGCTGTTAAGCCCCAGGAGGTCTGTCTTGCAGAGCACTGTAGACCACCTACAGTGCTACAAGGTGGTCCCTTGTAAGCTTTCTCTGAGGTCCAAGCTACTTTGCCAAGTTTATAGATGTCCAGCACTTATTGTAAAGTCTAGGCATCTTTTCTTAAGGTGATGCCTTTACCCAAGTCCCTGCAGTCACCACAGAACTGGCTTGAACATCCTGCACAGACCTCAGAAATGAAAAAACAACAACAACAACAACAACAACAACAACAGAAACCCTGCAACTGTAAAAATATCAGCTGGATAAACATAAGACTCTTCCAGGTTTAAAATACCTTGCCCACAAAGTAAAATCCAAGGCCTAATGCCATATATCCTGTACATATGGGTAGCCTTAATCACTTCCTTAAATTTCTTTTTTGTTTTATGTTTTAGAATGTCTAAAAAGAATATCAAAGTTTCAGGTCTCTGAAATTAACTCCTCAAAACTGCAGATATACCAGGGAGGGATAGAACCTTGTGAAGCATAAACTTCTCAGGAAATCATTTAACAGTAGATACCTCCTGTGGGTAAGAAAAGTTATACAAATTTGAGTTAATCAGCCCACCTACCCAAGGCAGAATGAGTAAAGTGGTGTTGAGGGGTCAGAAAATACAGTAATTGAGAACCTCCCAATAGATATGAAAAGAAATGTCCCTTCTCACCCCCGAGAAGTAACAAGTGAACAGAGAACTACCTTTGGGGAAGACTGTTGATGGAATGGCATGCAGGAACAGGTATGAGAGGCTCCAGTTCTGTAAGAATAGGGGATTAAGGATAAATAATGCAACCCTAAGAAGTTTAGGTCAGTAGCCAGAAAATCAGGAGACTTGGAAGTAAGATTTAAATTTGCCAGACCAGGCAACCACAGACTTTTGGTGTATCTGTTTGAAAAGATCAACATTGACTTTGATTGTGGAGATCAGTTAGAATATGTTCCAATTTAAATATCACTTTCAACCCTAAAATTCCATTATTGCCTTAAAAAAATGACAAAGCCAGTAACAAGCAAAAACAACTGCTAATTTTAACTTGCATTCAAAGAACATTTCCTGAAGTTACGAAAACAGAATACAATCACCACAATGGTTTGTTTAAGTTAAGCGACTATCAAATTTCTTTATAGAAAATTACCTTCCTTCCTTAAAACACTGTGAGGCTGCCAAATCTACTCCTGTTGTAGTGAGGAGCCTCATGCTATTTGGCTTCCGGGCTCCATCTGCGTTTGTCTGCATCTGCTTTCATCCTCCTCAAGCTCTTCTCAAAAGGAGCACAGAAAATCTGCAATTCATGTCAGGCACCCAGCCAGATTAGAAGCTGCCAAATATCAACATCAGGTTTTGTGAGAAAAATTAAGTTACTTAAGCCTTCTCTCTAGCACAGCAATAATACTGGATGAAAGGTTATGCAGTTGGAATCTCTATTTCTACCCTGCTGCGAAAAGATAATTTGGAAGTGAAAATGTGAGGTTATGATGTGATTTGGACATTTTATGGTGACCTAACCTTTTCAACTGCTATTCTTACTGTGTCTGGTTATCATGTTAGTGATTTTTTTTTTACTGTTTTTCTGCAGTTGTCACACTACAACATGGAAGGTAGAATGTGAATAGCTTCACATATTAGATTTTTAAAGGGTTTTGTGGTTCTCTGCACATCTTCAATAATTCTTTATTCTGAGCAGCAAAAATACTGATATACATGCATTTTCATTCTTGTTATTTTCTTCCCAATAAATTATTTGGCGCTGATTTATGATAACAATATTTAAAATTTGAGAATGAAAGCAATAGGAAACCTCGAGGGCCAGATATTGAATGGGACATTTGATTAATATTTTCAATATTAATTTTGCTCATCAGTAAATGTAATAATGATAGCATATCCTCAGGTTTACTTTGAGGTTTAAAGAAATTAATATATGTAAAAAGTTAATAATAGCTAGTGATGAATAAAATTAGTTGCAGTTATATTAATTATATTAATGCATATTTTGATTTCCAAATGAAAATTAAAAACAGTAACAACAACAGAAGTATTTTAAATGTTTGTCATAAAGGTAGGAACAAAATGAAATTCTAAATTTAAATATCTATTTATCTATCTGTAAAATCTAAAAACAAAATATTTCTATTACTTTCTCAAAGTCACTTGGTTACTATAAAAAGGCAGAACTCCAGGTTTTGGGCTACAAATATGTGAGTGTTCTATGTTATGAATTTTCACAGATCAAATGGATATCAGAATCTTAGAAGTCTTGGATGAACTTTTTCAGACTGCACTGAGTGGAGCATGATTTTTGTTTTCTTGAATACTAGGTAAAATTAGCTGATACCTCCAAAGTACTTCATCATTGTATATTTGAGTATACACATGATTTTTATAAGATGTCCCAGAAAAGAGGACTGATACTTTAAGATATAATAAAATTAGAGTAGATATACAGACATGCTGTAAACCAAGTGGCCTACTTGCTGAATAAAAAAAGGCCTTATTTTATGTATGAGTGTAAGCAGTAAATTATCACAGGCAGTAAGGGAGTTGATTTGGTAACTTCATCACTCAGGATCTTCCGTAGGTCCTTAACTGTGTATGTGTGTAAATGTGTGTGCATTTTCCTTTTTCTTTACGTATACCAAAAGACAGTTTTCATGCCTTATTTACTTTCTAAAGAAACATTTTTGAATTTTTTGAGAGCTTGACTACAGGATACTTTCATTATTTGCTCAGCTTTCTCTAAAAAAATATGTAGTTAAGAAGAGATCTTAAATTATTTCTAGCAAGTCACATTGTCAATATTAATGTATCTCATCATTTAATGAGCCTTAGATCATAGATCTTATGGCCCACAAGATCAGAAGACTGGAATTCTAGAATGGGTATCTCAAAGTCTCAATCAAAAGAGAGAAGAGACATAAAGATTTTGAGATAAACTATTGCAAACACTTCTCCATATTCTTTCTAAATCATTTCTATCCCACAAATTCTTATGATGCCAAAGGCAGAAAGACAGGTTCATCTTATAGTCTTGTTTATTAGGTCCCATGTCTCCACTGATTTTTCATATTGGGCAACTGCACCAATTAGTGCTGCCCTGTGCTTTTAAAAATCAAGTTTTCATATTTAATGTTAATGAAGCTGTAGCCTAAAAGTGAGGTGCACAAAAGGACTGTTATTCTAAAGTAATTGGTCAGGGTAATTTAAATAATAAAGGAAATTAATTATGTAAATGTTCAGCTCTTCTCCCCATTCAGCCTTGATGAACCTCAGCAGAGAATAGGAAAAGCTGTACATCTTTTTTTTTCCTTCATACCCTATGAGAATAATATTCACTAGCTCAATGAAACCGATGCATTTCTAAAAATAAATACGCTGTAACATATACTATATAGAACAGATTATATGAGTCTAACATATTTATAAAAGCAACATAGATATTAAAGGTTGAAAGAATAGAGGTATAACTTTAACAATAGAGAAATGATTTATAACTCAGAGTAATAATAAGAAAGTGCCTTTTTATAGCATCTAGCATAGCTTGAAGGGAATTTAGAGATAATTGAATCCACCATCTTCACTTCAGATAGAGGTGCTGATGTGGAGAAAAGGCTAAGCTTCATGCCTAAGGCCATATAAATGGTTAGCAGCAGACCCTTCACCAGATTCAAAGTATTTGACGTGGAAAACAGTCATAGCTAACTTCAATTTGAGTGATACAGTTGTTTTATTTCTTCTTAAATAGTGAAAATTCTGCTACGAATTTTTATGATTTAAGGACAAAAAGGCATTTCAGTAAGCCAGATAAAATATAATTCTATAATTCTATAATTGCTTAAGCAACCCATGAATTCATTTCTCTATGTTATGTAAGGTCACAAAATACTTGCTTGTGTTTGTAAAACTCCTGTAAAAATCCTTAGCCATGATTTACACATTCTCATATTTCTCTGAGGAAAGTAGAGAAGAAATAAAAGTAATTTTGAGCAGACCTATGCTTGAGAATGACAGCTACAGGAGATGACGGAAAAGGAGAATGGAGGCAGTTTGTTTTGACTTCATGATAGGAGAAAATCTATTTTTTTCAGGAAGTAAAATCCACTAAAGAAATATATATTGTACTTAAATCAAAAGCACATAGAATATTCTTGGGGTGCCTGGGTGGCTCAGTTGGTTAAGTGTCTGACTTGTGATTTCGGCTTAGGTCATGATCTCGGTGTCCTGAGTTCAAGCCCTGCATGGGCTCCACGCTCAGTGTGGAGTCTGCTTGAGATTCTTTCTCCCTCTGCACCTGCCCTTCCTTCTGCTCATTCTCTTTCAAAAAAAAAAAAAAAAAAAACCATATAGAATTTTTTGAAGTGAATCAAATGTGATCCTTGTCTTTAAGTTATGAACAATTAATTGAGAGTATCAGGAAAAACATGAAGCAGAACATTAACCAAGAGCGCTCTGAAAAACCACTGATAGAGTACATGGCACATAATTAGTACTGAGCAGATATTTTCAGATACTAAATTGGAACGAGATAAACACCGTAATGATGATTGTAGGCTAACACAAGGAAAGAGGCATTTATGGTAGGGTTTGAATAAATAGGTAGGATTTTAATTACTGTAAGTTGACAGAATGAACACATGAAGGAAGCAATGTGAGAAAGACGAGGAAGACAAAAAAAATAGTAGGCATTTCAGTAAGCAGAATTAAACATAATTTTAAAAGATCTCTTCCTTTACACTGATCATACACATTCATGTAAAGAATGCAGGTACGTCATCTCTTACCTAAAATGAACATTAAATTGGCCTAAATTCTTTAGTTTGTTTTCATTTCCTCTGTAAAATTGCTTTCATTTCAGAATTGTGCTTTTTTGATAAAGTAGACCTAACTATGTAGTAATGGTCTTTAATACATACATGGTCATTGCTTTCCTTTCTCATGTTGCTTATTCTTACGTATGTTATCAACATTTACATTAGTTATGTCTTTAGAGATAAAGCACGACCTGTAAATTTCCAAGTTTCCTTTGTGACAGCCTGCTGAATGGTATTAGGCTAATTGTAAGCAAAGTAAAATCAGCTCTTTCTTACCAAAAGACAGATTGCCTTAAGTAGAACAACAGTTATGAAAATCAAAAAAATAAAAGGCTCAACCCAACAGATGTTGCTGTTTCTGCCAAATATTGCTCTCTAAGCCCCAGTTCTGAAAAAGTGTGTAAGTTAATCAGCAGAATATAATTTTATTTACAAAATTCATATTGATAATCCCTCTCAGTGTAATTTAAATTCTTAGAAGCATCTAATTGTTAATCTTGTTTAACACTGTCTTAAATTCAAAAGTTATATGTGACCTTGTCTTTTTTAAATTCACTCATTGACTAAGAGACTTTTTATCACTCTTTAATTAAATTGGTTGCAGTATTTTGTAGTGACCATATTGTTGTCATTGTTGTTGTTGTTGTTGTTTGAGTAGACTCAAATGAGTTTTTTGACATTGAAGTGTCTCTTTCGGGACGCCTGGGTGGTTTCAGTTGGTTAAGCGTCTGCCTCTGGCTCAGGTCATGATCCCAGGGTCCTGGGATTGAGTCCTGTATCTAGCTCCCTGCTCGGTGGGGAGCCTGCTTCTCCCTCTGCCTGCTGTTCCTCCTGCTTGTGCTCACTCCCTCTCCCTCTCTAACAAATAAGTGAAGTGTCTCTTTCATGGGAAAAAAAAAAAGTCACAGGCCCTATGTATACCTGCTTTTCCCTTAAAAACTTGTAGAAGTTACCTATTCTGTATACATATAAGTATGGTATAGGCATAGGTATAGATATAGATTGATATCAATTTATATATATATATATTTGAAAATGTCCCTATGTATACATATATATTTGGATATATTTGGTGTACATTTATGTGCATATTAAGGAGGGTTAGTGCTGTGATGCAGTGTGGTGTTCAAATCATGCTTTATTGAAATAATGTTAGTACAATTTCAATGAAAAAGTATTGAAAATAATTAATATACTTGGTTGAAAAGTGATTGTAAGTTTAAGAAATTGAATCAAGAATTGTACAGATTTAGTTTGAAGAGTTTAGTATTGGAAGAAAAATGTTACTGGAAGGTGATATTGAGTGAACAGATTTTTTGTTTTAAATTAAAAATGCTTAAAGTTAATTAATTAATTAGTTTATTAATTAAAAATGCTTGACCAGGTGCATGAAGTAATCCTCTTGCAGGGAGAAGAATCCACTGTGTGTGTGTGTGTGTGTGCGTGTGTGTGTTTGTGTTTGTGTATATGTATGTGTAATTATATAGAAATATTTAGGATTCTGTGTAATTCATTTTCATTATTTGACCATCTCTCTTGAACAACTGTGAGATGTCTATTACTTTTCTGGAACCTGATTTTCCTAAGTGCCCTTCGGTCCTACTAGTTGGACTTCTCTAAGAGTTTTCTCCATCCTTGTATTTGGCCATTGAGAGGGTAGAACAAGGCAAGCTGCAACCTCAGTGAGGTAAAGTGGTTAAGAATAAGTACCCTGCTCCCATGACTTTTATTCAACAAAGTTTCAGAAGTCCTAGTCACAGCAATCAGACAAGAAAAAGAAGTAAGAGGCATCCATATTGGTAAAGAAGTTAAACTGTCACCATGTGCAGACAATATGATACTATACATAGAAAACCTTAAAGATTGTGCACGCACACACACACACACAAACTACTAGAAGAAACACATTCAGTAAAGTAGCAGGATACAATATCTAAGGCCCAGAAATCAGTAGTGTTTCTATACACTAACAAAGAAGTTGAAGAAAGAGAAATGAAAAACAAAAAGCACACAAAGAAACAAAAACACCATTTACAATTGTACCAAAAATTAATAAAATACCTAGGAATAAACTTTACCAAAGAAGCAAAAGACCTATACTCTGACAACTATAAAACATTGATGAAAGATATTGAAGATGATACAAACAAATCGAAAGATACACCATGCTCATGGATTGGAAAAATTAATATTGTCAAAATATCCATAATATCCAAGAAAATCTACAGATTCAGTGAAATCCCTAATAAAATAAAATAAAAATAAAAACAGCATTTTTCACAAAACAGGACAAATAATTACTAAAATTTGTACGGAACCACAGAAGACCCTGAAAAGCCAAAGCAATCCTGAGAAAGAAGAACAAAACTGGAGGTATCATAATTCCAGATTCAAGTTATATTACAAAGTTATAGTAATCAAACAGTATGGTACTGGCACGACAGTAGACATATAGATCAATAGAACAGAATAGAGACCTCAGAAATAAACCCACATTTATATGGTCAATTAATCTATGACAAAGGAGGCAAAAATATACATGAATTATTTTCAATAAATGATGCTGGAAAATTGGATAGCTACATGCAAAAGAATGAAAGTGGACTATTTTCTAACACCAAACATAAAAATAAACTCAAAGTGAATTAAAGGCCTAATTAAAGTACAAATATCAGATTATTTTAATTCAAATGTGTTTTAAACTTTATATGAAAAATATGGTTTTTAAGATTAAAATCTTTTCTAGAGGAAATTTTTACTTCTGGTTATGAAGAATAACTTACAGTAGACCAATCCTCCCACTAAAAACAACTGTAGAGGTTAGGTACAATTATTAAAAAACAAACAAAACAAAACAACACAGCTGTTTGGAAGCTGTCATAGAACCAATAAAACAGCCAGGATTAAGCTAATTTGAGTTTTAATTTCCCCATTTAGAGAATGGGACTAGTAGTTTATACTTTACAGAAAGTGATGATAATAATGCTAATGATTGCTGATATTTATGCAATACATACTTTATGTCAGGTATTGGAAGGACTGTATTGATCGTTTTTGTCCAACAGTGCCATGTTACTATTTAATGTCTATTTTACAAACGGGAAAACATCAAATAAGTGTCCAAACCTGCATTTAAATATAATTTTCTCTGGCTCTAGGAATTTAGTGTTTAATCAGTTTGTCATGTAACCTATCTACATATCAAAATAAAATACTTCTAGCATCTAATGAATTGCCTGGCTCACAGAAGTCCTCTATTTCCACAATAAGCCTGTTCCACCTTATGTACCTAGCTCCTGGTGTTTCCTCTGCTCATCTCTTGTCCTATAATTAATGCTCTTTACTCATTGGTTTTCAAGATTTGTCTTCTTATTTTATTTACCTTTCTACATAAATATCACCTCCTCAAAAAGTTCATTCCTGGCTCCAGTAACTAAAATTGCCTCACTGTTATTTCCACCTCCTTACTTGCTTTATTTGCTTACTACGCCAACCATCCCTTAATTTTATTATTATCATATGCAAATATACAAATAAACACTAAAGATATGATGTGTTTCCTTCATACACTGTTAATTCTATATGGTAGGAACATTCCTTTTTTGTTTTGTTTAATGTTATATGCTCCATACCTAGCTCAGTTTTTGATTTATAAAACATTCAAAATATGTTTATTAAAGTAACAGTAACTACTGTCAAAAAATCCAGAAATAGCACAATTAAAACTGTAGAGTCAAGAAAAATGGCATTTATTTATTAAGAGTTTATTGTGCATATAAGGGCAGTTGATAAACTGGGAGATTTCAGATTCAAAATTTATTTGAAGCTCAGGGGTATGACGTTTCAGGATGGCTTTTGAAGGGGGAAATGAGGACATTGTTTAACCTTTACAGTGATTGGTTACTATACTGGTGGCTTCCAGATGGCAGGTGATTGGCTAAAAGTGCTTATTTTATACTATTTTTAGGATGATGACTTAAGGTTTTTTGTTTGTTTGTTTTTGATTATCAGAGGCATTTACAAAGAATAACCCAAATTAAGTCTCAAGTTCATGAAATAAGCTAGATTCAGTTTTGCTTATGTGGCTTAAATAGTTTTTTCTGCTCAGGAAATTTTTAAGCCCAGGCTCCATTTTGTATTAACACTACTTTTGTTATTCAAGTTATTATAAGTTGAATTAAGAACTGATGTAAAAGAATAAATCATTATTTACTATTATTATTATTTATTGAATAATTATTTCCATTGAAATACTTTAGCACAGAATAAAATCATGGAAATACTATAAAGTATAATGGTTGTATTAGTCATGGTTCTCCAGAGAACAGAACAAATAGGATATATTAATTATAGGAATTTGCTCGTATGATTATGGAGGCTTGAAGTTCCATGATCTACTTACTGGCTATAAACTGGAGAACTAGGAAAACTAGTGGTGTAATTCAGTCTGAGTCCAAACTCCCTAGAACCAAGAACCAATATCTGAGGGCAGGAGAGGATGTATATCCCAACTTTCACAAAGAGAGCAAATTCTCCTTCCCTGTCGTTTTGTTCTATTCAGGCCCTCCATGAACAGACTGAATGATGCCTACCTGTATTGGTGAGGGTGATCTTTACTCGTCTACTGAGTTGAATGCTAATCTCTTCTGGAAACATCCTCACAGACATACCCAGAAATAATGTGTTACCAGCTATCTGGGCATCCCTTAACTAAATCAAGCTGACACAAAATTAACCAGCACAATGGTAATGTCATAAACTGTGAAAATATTGTAATTCAATTTCTACACACAAATAGAGAAACTGTAGTTGTTAAAATAGTCTCAATCCTTTAGAGTTTTGAGTTGTTTTGTTTATTTGTTGGATTCCAAATAAAATAATTAAATGATTACCATTCTTGTCACTCAATATATCATTTGATTTTTGACTATACTAATTTATAAATGAGGAAACTGGTATTTTAAGTTACTAAATTATTGTGTACTTTAAAAGGTTTAATCAAAATTAAATTTATACCCATGTTATGGGTTTGAAAATTTCTTTAATTTTGAAAAGTGCTACTGGATACTTACCCCAAAGATACAGACGTAGTGAAGAGAAGGGCCATATGCACCCCAATGTTCATAGAAGCATTGTCCACAATAGCTAAATCATGGAAGGAGCCGAGATGCCCTTCAACAGATGACTGGATTAAGAAGCTGTGGTCCATATATACAATGGAATATTACTCAGCTATCAGAAAGAACGAATTCTCAACATTTGCTGCAACATGGACAGCACTGGAGGAGATAATGCTAAGTGAAATAAGTCAAGCAGAGAAAGACAATTATGATATGATTTCTCTCATCTATGGAACATAAGAACTAGGAAGATCAGTAGGGGAAGAAAGGGATAAAGAAAGGGGGTAATCAGAGGGGGGAATGAAACATGAGAGACTATGGACTATGAGAAACAAACTGAGGGCCTCAGAGGGGAGGGGGTGGGGGAATGGGATAGACCTGTGATGGGTAGTAAGGAAGGCATGTATTGCATGGTGCACTGGGTGTTATACACAGCTAATGAATCATCGAACTTTACATGGGAATCCGGGGATGTACTGTATGGTGACTAACATAATATAATAAAAAAACATTTAAAAAAATGTCCATATATACAATGGAATATAATTCAGCTATCAAAAAGAACGATTTCTCAACATTTGCTGCAACATGGTCAGCACTGGAGGAGATAATGCTAAGTGAAATAAGTCAAGCAGAGAAAGACAATTATCATATGGTTTCTCTCATCTCTGGAACATAAGAACTAGGAAGATCGGTAGGAGAAGAAAGGAATAAAGTAAGGGAGTGTAATCAGAAGGAGGAATGAAGCATGAGAGACTATGGACTCTGAGAAACAAACTGAGAGCTTCAGAGGGGAGGGGGGTGGGGGAATGGGATAGGCTGGTGATGGGTAGTAAGGAGGGCACGTATTGCATGGTGCACTGGGTGTTATATGCAACTAATGAATTATTGAACTTTACATAAGAAAACGGGGATGTACTGTATGGTGACTAACATAATACAATAAAAATTATTAAAAATTAAAAAATAAAATAAAATAAATAATACCTTCATACAATAAAAAACACATCTAAATATTTCATGACTAAAGCATATATTGAACATATATACTTTTTTTTTAGTTTTCTGCCTATTGTTTGTTATTCTATTATATATTCAAGACATATTGTGTCAACATAGCATTTTCTCTCTCCCGTGGTTACAAAATGTAGTTTGTTTGGAAGGGGACAGAAAACTGGTATCAAGTCACAAAGTCATTTTACCTGTCATAGACTAGGAACATACCACAGAGAGCAAAACTGATGGTACTGTGCGTCTGTGCATTCAACATTTCATGGCTCAAAGCCACTAGACTCTTTTCTGCATGACCAACTGACTAATTGCTGTACTTGGCCTTTTCTATTCTTTTCAATTAATGCAATGCACAATTGCACATAGCAACAGAGTCACCCATACAGAACAGAATCTGGTCCAGAATTAGGCTCTAAATCCCAGAAGCACCTGTTACAAATATAAAGCATCCAGATGGTCCAGTCTTTGTGGGGAAGTGTCAAGCATTGACTTATCTGTCTTTCTTGCTTTTGGTTTAAGGTCAAAAACATGATCTGTTGGAAGCAGGAAGCCAAATAAAAATCAGG
Source organism: Ailuropoda melanoleuca (assembly GCF_002007445.2). Taxonomy (NCBI): domain Eukaryota; kingdom Metazoa; phylum Chordata; class Mammalia; order Carnivora; family Ursidae; genus Ailuropoda; species Ailuropoda melanoleuca. The sequence continues at coordinate 104,524,069 of NC_048224.1, read as the reverse complement.
AAAAAATACCTAGGATTAGTGTAGAAACTTCTCAATTTGTTTATCTAAATCTTTATTGCCCAGTGGAGCTCATTGTTATCATTTTCTAAGCATACAAATGGGATTAGTCTATGATTACATGGCAGGCTTCAGTATAATTAGATAGATTTATTTAAACACAGCTGTAAATCATAAAAAATGTGAAATATTTGATGATTGTAAATTCAGCAGTTTGTGTATTCGAACTTTAGTCTTCAATCAACTTTATTGTTCTGATTTTGTTTGAGATTATAGAAAATACAAACTATTACCTTAGCTTAACTCAGCTTTTTATTATTTTCATTTATTTCAAGCATACAAGCAAAAAAAAATAATGATGTTACATTATGATAGGTTTCAAGTGAATAGTAACTCTCTCACTGTTATAGTATTTAAATTCTACCTTTTTGTACTTTGGTCACATGCATAAACCTTAGCAATAACAATTAAAACTTTAGTGAACCATTTAGCTATTTTGTATTATAAAAAAAGTTAATGTGATACATAAAAATTTTGCTCCTTCTCCCTGTTACATTCTACATGGTTTATCCTAAACTTCTCCTGTAATTAATATTTCACGAAATTTACCTACAAGTAAAGAGAACAAATTTATTTGCTGAAAATAACCACTCTGCCCATTTGTTAAAAACTGAGTAATTTGCAAATACTGCAACCAACAGGATAAGTGATTTTTGTTTGTTTATTTTTGTGTTTATGCCAAAGCTCTAAGGAATTTTGTTACTAAAATGATCACACTAGCTGCCTCTCATTTCACAGTTCGAATGGTCATGACACATACAGTATATTCTACAGCTTTTATTCCAGATCACAATTACCAGTGGACATTAGTCCTTTTCCCCCTTTGATTTTTTTTTCTTATAAAGGAATACATTTTTAAAGACAGTAAGTCTGAATCATTCTTTATTTTCTTACCATGATTAAGTGATGATAGTAGTTGTCACTGGACATTCAAATCCCAAATAGATACACTTTGTTATCATTTGGAAATGTTACATATTCTGCTGAAGTGTACTATAATTTTAAACAGTTGAATTAGAATATCTATGGATATCGAATTGTTTAGATTAATAGATTTTTAAAAAGATTTATTTACTTATTTTAGAGGGAGAGAATGTGTGAGGAGAAGGGCAGAGGAAGAGAGAAAATCCCACAGACTCCCCACTGAGCTCAGAGCTGGACTGTTTCATAACCTGAAACCTCAGTTTCATAACCCTGACATCATGACCTGAGCTGAAATCAAGAGTCAGACACTGACTGAGCCACCCAGGCATCCCTAGATTAATAGATTTTTCACTTTATAAAACCATTATGTAAGACCTCAAAAGATAAAAAAGCAGTTTACTTAAAACATGTAAAATGTATACCTATATGTACATATATGTAGGAAATATGTAGAAATATGTATATTCTTATAGAAAAAGAAAATAATTGTACTGAGAACTTAATGTTTTTCAGAATAAATTTATATAAGGTGCTCCAATTTCTAACCAGCATTTGTTTTGGCCACAATACCTTTTTTTTTTTAAAGATTTTAATTATTTATTCGACAGAGATAGAGACAGCCAGCGAGAGAGGGAGCACAAGCAGGGGGAGTGGGAGAGGAAGAAGCAGGCTCACAGCAGAGGAGCCTGATGTGGGGCTCGATCCCACAACGCCGGGATCACGCCCTGAGCCGAAGGCAGACGCTTAACTGCTGTGCCACCCAAGCACCCCTGGCCACAATAGCTTGTTTAATAATTGATTATAGGATAAGTAGTATACTTAAATATGAACATTTAAAATCACATTAATAGTGAAACTATTTTAATATTATAGCAAAAATTATGGGACATCTGGGTAGCTCAGTCAGTTAAGCTTCTGCCTTTTGCTCAGATCATGATCCCAGGGTCCTGGGATCGAGTCCCACATCGGGCTCCTTGCCCAGGGCGGGAGAGGGAGAAGGGAGAGGGAGAGAAACAGGGAGTCTACTTTTACCTCTGCCTGCCACTCTCCCTGCTTGTTCTCTCTCTCTCTCTAACAAATAAATAAATAAAATCTTTAAAAAATATTATAGCAAAAGTTATAGAGCTTCTGCATTGAAAAGTCAGATTAAAATTTCTACTCAAGTAAAATCAAGAGTTTATTTTAATTTTATTCTGAAAGATAATGTGCAAATAGTACTTATTTATGAGCTGGACATACATGCTAACCACTCTAAAATAACAGAAATAGAAATAATCTCTTATGTATATTGCTTGGTACTTGTCAAAAATGAGAATGGAAAATAGAAATTTGGCTTCACAAACTACCTACTTATCAAAGAAGGAGGGAAACAGCCAACTACCACTTCCAGCAATGACAGTAGGTTTTATTCCCAAATTTCTGCTGGAAATAATTAGAAAAGCTACATAAAATATATTAAGGTATATTTGAAGGAATCAAGGAAGTAGAATTTAGGAAGAAGTTACAGACCAGAATCTTTGAAAGGCACCAGGACTACACAGGAGAATGAGGCATTTAAGACGTGTCTATTTGTGAAAGCATGGCTGAAAAGATGAAAAGCTGAGCATAACTTTAAATACGTTTGATTTGGGAAAAAGGCTATACTATGAACTTAAATAAGCCAGCCTCTTTAGGGACTGAAGACTAATTTTGACACATCTCAAATTCTCTGTGGATTAAAGCGATCTGGTATTGTTAGTGTCCATAGCCTACTTGTCTGGAATCCAGTGAAATGCTTTCTGGAGAAAGATAACATTACACAGAGCCTCCTCAAATTATCTCTAACATTTTCACAGTATCTAGTGTTGATAGAAAAAATTACTAGACGCAAGATCGATTGTAAGATGAAAGACAAGAGGACCAACAGGTAATTAAAAAAATATAGAGGCAAGTCAGGTGATATCAATAACATTTACAAAATTAAAAAAAATAGTTTTGCTTGATATGACTAAGGAATTAAAAGGTAATATCAAGAATTTTGGCAGAAAACTAGTAACCATAAAAAAAGTGAAAATCTAAAATAAAGTACCTAATTATGGGTTTATAAATGGATTCAACAGCACTGAATATATATTATCATACTGGGATATACAGCCAGTTCTCACTATTTGCAGATCTCATATTTGTGAATTCACCTACTTGGTAAAACTTCTGTGTAACCCCAAAATCAATACTCTCAGTGTTTTCACCATCTTGTATGGAGATGTGCTCATGCAAAATGGTGAAGACTTTGAATTGCCCATGCAGACATTCCCAGGTGAGCTCAAACAAGACAACCCTCTGCTTTCTTGTATTGGCTCTCATATTGTGAGCAATTGTTCTTCTGTGGTCTATTTAGTGCCACATTTCTTGCATTGTTGTGCTTTCCATTGATAATTTCACTGTTTAAAATGGCCCCAAAGCATAGTTTTTAAGTGTTGTCTAGTGTTCCTAAGTTAAGAAGGCTGTGATATGCCATATGGAGAAAATACATGTTAGGCTTCATACAGGCATACATTGTCGTACTGTTAGTCATGAGATTATTGTTAATGATTCAGTAGCGTATACTAAATAAGATGTCTTTAAGCAGAAACATGCATAAAACAAAGTTATTTATCAATTAGTTGATGAAAATGTTTTAAGGAATCCAGCCCTGTATTTCCGTAAGACCAGTGATTCAGTATTTACTAATTCAGTGTCCATAGCACCTTTATATTGAGCCTAACTATCTTGAGTAACAATAATTGACTGTATTACAGAAGAAAATTTCCAAAATAAGCACAGAGAGACAAAAAGTTACAGTATTCAGTAAATCAGGATGGCATTAAAGTAGAAGGAAGAAGGAGGCGGCGGGGTGGGGGGGGAAGAGCAAGTGAGAGAAAAAGGGAGGGAGGAAAAGAAAGAGAAAGGGAAGAAGGGGAGGATTGGAGGGTGGGAAGGAAGGAGAAAAAAAGAAGAGAAGAAAAAGAAAAAAGAAAAGAAAAGAAAAAAGAAAGAAGGAGAGAGAAGAGACAGAAAGAAAGGGAGAAGGAGAGAGAGGGAGAAAGAAAGAAAGGGAGGGAGGGAAGGAAGGAAGAGAGGGAGGGAGGAAGGAAGAAAAAAAGAAAAAGAAAAACAGTATGGAGTTCCTCAAAAACTTAAAAATAGAACCACCATATGATCCAGCAGTCTTACTTCTGGGTATATATCCAAAAGAATTGAAAATGGAATCTGAAAGAATGTTGGTGCACTCATGTTCATTGAAGCATTATTCACAATAGCCAAGATATTTGAAGCAAACTACGTGTTCAACAAATGAATAAAGAAAATGCTGTATATACATACAATGGAATATTATTTAGCCTCAGAAATGGAGAATCCTATCTTATGCTATAATGTGGATGAACCTTAAGGATATTCTGCAAAATGAGATAAGCCTGTTACAAAAAACAAAATGAAACAAAACAAAACAAAAAACAAATGCTGCATTCATTCATTTATATGAGGTATTTAAAATAGTCGGACTCTTAAAAAGAAAAAGTAGAATGGTGGTTTCCAGGGGAGGGGGAAAAGGGGATTTATTCAGTGGAATTTTTTTTTTTTTTTGCAAGATGAACAGCTTCTAGAGCTGTATTGCACAATATGCATGTAGTTAACACCACTGAACTGTATATTTAAAATAGTTGATGCTATATGTTTCCAAGCACAATAAAAATTAAGTTAATAATTATGCTGGTGATTATTCTGTCAAGAAATTTTATACTTGCTTTACCCTACTCACTTGAAATATTTTTTCTTTCTTATTTAAATTCAATTTAATTATCATATAGTGTATTATTAGCTTCAGGGGTAGAATTTAGCGATTCATCAGTTGTGTATAACACCCAGTGCTCATCACATCATGTGCCCTCCTTAATGCCCATCACCCAATTACCCTGTCCCCCCTCCAACCTCCCCTCTAGCAACCCTCAGTTTGTTTTCTATAGTTAAGAGTCCCTTATGGTTTGTCTCCCTCTCTGTTTTCATCTTATTTTTCCTTCCCTTCCCCTACGTTTATCTGTTTTGTTTCTTAAATTCCACATACGAATGAAATCATATGATATTTGTCTTTTTTCTGACTGACTTATTTCACTTAGTATAATACCCTCTACTTCCATCCACTAGTTGCAAATGGCAAGATTCATGCTTTTGAACAGTTGAGTAATATTCCACTCGTGTGTGTGTGTGTGTGTGTGTGTGTGTGTGCATGTGTGTATACCACATCTTCTTTATCCATTCATCTGTCAATGGACATTGGGCTCTTTCCATATTTTGGCTATTGTGAAGATTGATGCTATAAACATTGGGGTACAGGTGCCCTTCAAATCACTGTGTTTGTATCCTTTGGATAAATACCTAGTAATGCAATTTCTGGGTTGTAGAGTAGTAAGGACCTCATTGTTTGTGTATAGAAATGCAACTGACTTCTGTGCATTGGTTTTATATCCTGCAGCTTTGCTGAATTCCTGTATCAGTTCTAGCAATTTCTGGGGGGAGTCTTTTGGATTTTCTACAATAATAGACTATCATGTCATCTGTGAAGAATGAGAGGTTGACTTCTTCTTTGCTGATTTGGATGCCCTTTAGTTCTTTTCGTTGTCTGATTGCTGAGGCTAGGACTTCTGGTACTATGACGAACAGCAGTGGTAATAGTGGACATCCCTGTTGTGTTCCTGACCTTAGGGGCAAAGCTCTCAGTTTTTCCCCTTTGAGGATGATATTTGCTGTGGGTTTTTCGTATGTGCCTTTTATGATATTGAAGTGTGTTCCTTCTATCCCTACACTGCAGAGAGTTTTTATCAAGAAAGGATGTTGTATTTTGTCAAATGATAAATTTATAGAAATTCATCACCATCTATTTATTATATAAGGCTGGTATATTTAAAATCCTATCAGTTAAGGGGGCATCTGGGTGGCTCAGTTGCTTACGCATCTGACATTGGGTTAGGTCATGATCTTGGGTTCCTGGGATTGAGCCCCTCTGTCTGGGCTCCGCGCTCAGTGGGGAGTCTGCTTCTCCCTCTGCCTCTGTTCCTCCCTCTGCTTATGCTCTCTCTCTCAAATAAATAAATAAATAAATAAATAAATAAATGAAATCTTTTAAAAAATCCTATCATTTAAGAAAAATAAAACAGAAGCATTGTATAAAGAAATAGTTAAACAGCTTAACTAAAATGTTAAAATACTTAAATAAGTCAACTTTGAAGAGTGAAGTGCACATAAAGTTAAAATAGAAACAAATTGAAGAAATTACTTAAATAGCTAAACAAATATGATATAAAGAAATTAATTTAAAATGCTAAAATTAAAAAAAGAAATTCCAGTGGATTAAACACTAATTTAAACACTAAAAACTAATTTAAACACTATTCTAACGCTAAAATAGAAGTACATACACATTTCAAATCTTGTATTCTCTATTAAATACAAATCCTTAATTTTTTTTCTTCCTAGTAACTTATTTAATTACATTAAAAAAATAGTATGACATGCATTTCTGGAAATCAATTTCAGGTTTAAAAAAATGAAAGAACATTCTAAAACCAAAGACCTGGATTCTAGTGGCTTATCATTCTCACTCTTTGCCCAAAGTCATTCAGCCATTCCCTTGGATGTGCATATATTTACTTCACATGGTTTAAGGGTATTGACATAAACGTGAATATAGCTGATGGCTATACATTTGGAATAAAGATGGCCTTTTCGTTCTCTAAAATCTGTCATAAAATTATCAAATCCATCAATTTCTGCATAGCATGAGACCAAAGTGATGGCTGATGCATGGAAGAGTTCGTCCATCACCTTGGCTGTTTTATTTGTGAGAATCTGATAGTTACTCAGATGCCGTTATGGTTCCAAACCCATTTGTGTGCTCCTTGGTGAAAGTGACCATGTCACAGGCATCTTTATTTCAAGAATTTCATAGAGTATATTGTAATTAGTGGCCATTTGAATAAAAATTAAATGAATTATGAATTTTGAAAAAGGCCTTTTGGCATCAATAAAATAGTCACAGCCAAAAACTAAAAATCCAGATGTCTGGAAGGATAGTGAAAAAATGATTGTGAATACATAATTAAATACATAATTAAAATTATTATTAAGATGTAGAGTTAAAGAAAATTTATAGATAGTATTTGGATAACTTCTTAATTGTGTTTTTTTCCTTTTATTTATTTTTCACAATATGTTTACTATGTATTTTCTTAGCTCCTTACCCCCCAAGACATTAGAAAAACTCATATTAACCAACACCCCTATTTGCCATTCTGGCTAATTGAACTTGCCAGTATAACTTTCAAATAGAAAATTTGGGGCAGAATAACATATACTCCCCTTGGAATTTAAGGCAGTGATAATTAGAAAACTCTAACAGCTTCATAAGGCATTGCAAGAAACCATTGGAAGTCATCTTAATATTTCAGTACTTTTATTGGAAATTTTAAAACATAAGAGGCAAAGAATATTTAGAATATTTAGTGGCATTAAATATTATCATAAGACCATAGCCAAAACATATTAGATAATTGTTGCTTTGTTTTATATATATAGATATATAATATTTGCTGCTATTGCCAATTTACATTCTGAGAACAGAATAAAGATAGTTTTTGTTTAGATTCATGTTGTAAATTCAGGAAAGATACAGTAAATTTCCTTGATAGTGAATATCCAACCTACATGTATTGTGCTGTAAAATAGCAGAACATATGTAACATTTTCAAGTATGATTTGCAGATAAAATTGGTAACAATAGCTTGATATAGCAAGTATATTCTCTTTTATGTTTTTCAAAAACATGACACTCAATCCTTAACTTCACAGATGTGATTATTTTTCTTCTTGTTCATTTATGCTATCGAATTTTATGTTCTTTTCAGTGTGTATACTCAGAAGATTATAATGGTATGTGCTATTTCAGACTATAGTGTGAAACTAGTTGTGTGACTGACTGTGCACTTAGACATGTGGCTCCTGTGGTTAGGAGTAAGAATATCACTTATGTTTATATGTCGATTATATGCCCAGAAAATTGTGTCTCTGTAATATGAAAGGTAAAAGTTAAATGCTAATGTTAAAATTTTATGTTTGTAAAAATACTGAAATTGGTTTATGCTTGTATTTATGATTGTGAATCGCAGTTCAAATGATCACCTTAAAGGAAGAGTTGATTTAGTTTAAATTTTAAGTATGAAAACACATACTCAATGTTATATGTGCCTACTCCATTCAAAGCATCTATTTTTTTTTCAGTGCTATATTGTTTTTCCTTTAGTACAAAGGAATGTAATGGCCAGCAAAATGCCCCAGGGGACTGTTATAGCTACATAATTCTAATATACCTATTGGAAATTCCTATGGTTAGCACATTACCAACTCAATGTATGTGAATGGTTAATTTAATAGCAATAGCATTTATAGTCATTCTATGTTTTCTAGCTGTCTTTAAACAGTTGACATTATTGTCTTTCAAAATAATGCATGTTCACTATAGAAAATTTAGACTACTATAGACCAACAACAAAAATGATAATAATTTATAACCTTTCCACAGAGATGATTTTTTTGGTGCACAGAATGGTTTTTAAAATAATTTGTGTATACACATTGTCTGATTTCATGGAACTTGCCATATTGTGGAGGAGATGGATGTTTAAAAAGATAAAATAATTGGGTTTTTGGAGAAAATCCATGCAGAAAGTAAACTATGAAGTTGGAATGGAGAGAAGGACCTGGGTTTAAATAGAATAGTCAAGGGAGCTCTTCTGTAAAGGTGATGTTCAAGTTCATAAACACATGATGAAGGAAGATTGCTGAACAAACAGAAGGAAGAGAGGAAGAACATTATAGTTTGCAAATGTCCTGTTGTATGAAAGATCCTGGCATATTTGAGACAGTAAATCTAAATGTTAATGCTGTTGGGCATAGTTACCAAGCAGAAAGGTGGGTAGGAGAAGTAGGAGAGAGATAATGTAATGCATTCAAGGATGTGGTAAAGTTAGGATTTTATTTTAGGTGAAAGAGAACACCAGTCAAGGGTTGTGAGGAGAATATTTAGTAGACTCACAAAGTCAGGCTCAGGTTGACCGTGGCTGGGACTAGAGTGGAAACAGATCTGATTTATTTTTAAGGAAGTATTGATAGGATTGGTAATGGATTGGAAGCTGGTAAATAAGTGAGAAGGGAGATCATAGCTCTTCTAAATTTATAGTTTGAGCTAGAGGATGTATGCTAATCCTCTTTAGAGAGATCAGGAAGACTAGAGTTTGGAAAGAGGCAGATATTGTGAGAAACAAAGATAAAGAGTCTCATTTTAGTTATATCAAGTCTTAAATATCTGTGAGATAGCCAAATGCAGGTATAAGGGGGAAGATTATATATACACATAAAATCAGAGGAGAGATGTGACCTGGAAATATAAATGTGTGAATCACAGCATAAATATAGTCTTCAAATAGAGTGGAATTGAGAGTTCACCTAAGGAGTGTTGAGAAGAAAAGTGGTGAATTTGATAAATGAAGAACTTCAGTATTTCAGTGTGGGGTGATTCCTAGGCAGCAATGTAGTTAATAACCAGTCTCCTAGTTATAATGTTGACAGAAAAAAAGAAAGAAAGAAAGAAAGAAAGAAAGAAAGAAAGAAAGAAAGAAAGGAAGAAGGAAGGAAGAAGAAAGAAACACGGAAGAAATCTGTACAATAAGCCATGATTTGTTTAATTTTTTTTTCTAAATTTATTTTTTGATTTGAAAATACTTGAAAACTGTATAGGGAGGCTTGAGCAATTCACTCATACCAACTGACATATTTATTCTCACATCTGTGATTTTGTATGATTTACCTCATATTTTTCTTTGCCTATATTTTTGTACATTTTTCAAGTATTTCTCAGAAATAAAAGATTATTTAAGATCCTTCTGATTATTTAAGACCAAGTGCATACTTATGGCTCATTTCTCTAACAGAAAGTACAGCTCCCAAGACTTGGTGAGGGAAGATATAAGTACGTATTTGTTAAATCACTAAATTGTCTGATGTCTATGTTCAGAGATTCCTAATCTTAAATACATTTTCCTGTATTAAGGAATGCTGTCTTTCAAAACATGGACAAAACTTCACAAGTGGTAGCATTATCCCTTTCCTTCTATCTCTAATAATACCATTTTAGTATTGAAGTAAAATTCCTTTTTAAATAATAGATCTTTAGTTTGCTTTAATAATTATTTCAAAAAATTCTAAACTTTTTTTTTTTAAACCTGGAGAACTGATATTTATATTCCACCTGGTCTTTAATGTAGGGAGGGTTAAGGGTGCTATTTATGAAGACATGGACAATATATACAGAGGCACATGCTGGCTCTCTCTGTGGCCCACTATAGTTGGGGACAATTCACTAGATTTGTGTTTGGAAGCTTTCAGGAGTACAATGCGCAAGAAAAAGCAACTATGATAATTTTTATGGAAGAGTTTTTCAAAGTGACTCTTTCCATTTTGGAGGCTGATTTGGAGGTGAGTGAAGGACATCTGTGTATAGAAGAGATTAACATGAATCTTGAAAGGAATGAAAGCAGACCCCTCAAACAAAGATTAGCCACGTTGTTTTTAAAATTGTATAAGCTGCTTATGAAGCAGGCTTATGTCAGTATCTTAGGTAAAAATAACAAAAGAAGACTTGCTGTGCCTTAAATGATCATTTAGATGATTATATAAAATATGGTTTTATGAAAGGTCGATGTCATATGCAGCATTGAATGTTCACTGTTATCAGTTTCTGTTAATGACTATTTATACTTCCTTGTTGAGTGTGCATGCATGCATGCAACACAAACTGCTTAGTATGTTTGAGGTAACCATATAATTTGTCAAAATTGAGATACTTTGGAAAACAAATTTGGGACTGTTAATAATCATGTTGGGCAACTGGCATAAACTGGAATCATCCTGGATAAACAAAGATATATAACCATTTCAATTGTACAATTTCTCAAGTGTTCTGAGTATAGAGAGTAACTTGCAGTAACTCCTTAATGCAGTAACTTGAATCTTCCTTGTAAGGGGTCTGTGTGTGTGTGTGCATGTGCATGTGTGCGTTTATGTGTGTATGTATATGCATTTAAAAGGCTTCTTTTTAATAGGAAAGATTTGGTTTAATTGAGAATTGATCAAGAAGTTATTCTGCAAATTAAGAAAAACTAATCAATAGCTTCCTTGACTAGCTCAATTGTGAGAAGTATAATTGTAAATTGTCTGTAATTGGGCACTTTTCCCTAAATGCATATTAAAATTTTGCCAATTATTGAATTGAAAATACTGCATAATGAATTTAATCCTTACAAAATAACAAATCCATATGGATAAGCATATATCTATTTTATATCTGTTTTTAAATTAAAGCATTAGATCCCATATCAGAAATATTTAGAAATCAAGTCATTAATTCAAAACCATGCATTTTTTTTAACCAGAAAACAGCACAAAGATTTGTTGTGGAAGTAAATTAAGATTACAAAAAAATGCAAATGGTTATTAATATCTTCACTGTTATAAGCACAAATTAGTATGTTATCAGTCTCTGTCATGTTAAAGATAATTCTCTAAGCCATACCAGCCTGGAGGGGAAGCTAGGGCACAAGATAATTATAAGTCTATTTCATTATAGCTCAGCTCCAGGGACTACTTGCTAAAAATGTAGTTTTGATCCAAATCATCTTTTTACTCAAGCATAAGAGGACAGTGTGATTTCTGAGGTGTTGAAAGAACTTCCATTTCTTGGCGCATATGATTAAGAATTCTCCCACTCTCTAGTGCTCCCTGTGTTTTCATTCAAATCTTTTTCCTTGAGACACCATTGTTAGAGGCCTTCTCTAGCACCATTGATAGAGGCATTCTCCAGCTGTGTTCTGTGCATTTATATTTACCTGTAAAATGGACAACATTTCTCTCCATCATGTCCATTTTTTATAAAAGAGTGATAATCTTTTCCAAACTTTCTTTTGTCAAAGCAAAAATTGCCCTGCACAATCTTAAACAGGCAGGGAAGACTTTATTCAAGTCTATTGCACAGGAGAGAGAGACCAGAGCTCAGTCTGAACTTGATTCCTTTGGAACAAAGGGTGGGAGAGTTTTTAAGTGCTGGTGTGAGCTAGTAGAAACTACATGTGAGCTAGTAGAAACCATATAAGAATGTTAGTGGAGAGGTTGCTCCATGAGATGTGTTGAACATATTGAGTTATTCTTGAATTTGCAAATGTTTTTCTTTATGATTAGGCCACCTGTGTTTATTAATTAGCCTTGTCAGTGTTAGGCTCCTACCCTCCCACAGAGACTGAGAGATAGGGGTGCCATCTTCTTTGATGTATTTCATTTCCTATAGATGGTTCCAGGCCCTTGAGAAAGATATTACTGGGTTTTAAAATTGATGAGAATTTTTAAAGGATTGATATACATCTCAAAGGGGTAGAGAAAGAATTTATAATTACAAGTTTGTTTTAAGTAAATGCTCTAAAGAAAGAAATGTCAGGAGCCTAGAGTCAAGAAGCCTGTCTAAAGTCAAGCTGAGGGGGACACTAAGGTTGCCATTTTGGTCACCTTTATGTTATCACATAAGGAATTCTTATCTTGGGAAGTTCAGATCAGCTTAAGGGCCTATCTTTGGCTTTTCTTTAAAGTAGAGCAACTTTGTCCTAGTTTTTCTTCTCAGAACCACAGGCTATTGTACCTTATAATTGTCCTCATGCTTTATCGACCTCTTACAACTTTTCTAGTCACCTCAGCTCCTGCCACAAAACAAAACACTATTATCATTTTCATCTACCAGCCAAAACAGCTCTTTCCCCCCCTACTATGTCAATCCAACTAAGTCTTGCACTACTTTTGAAAAATATTGTCATATTTTATCCCAGTCAGTAGCAAACACTCTATTGAGTAAAAATACTGTAGAATGTAAATACTTAACTTATAAATATACATCTTCAATTACAGATCAGTATGGTATAATCAATCAACTAAATATGTAGAAAGTATTTTAAGAATTTAAAAATTACTAAGTTATCAGCACTACTCATTGAGTTTAGTGAAGCTAGGATATTAATGCTCTGGAGGATGATATCGATATTTTTGGTATAAAGGCATACATAACCTGAACATTTAACCAGAGACAAGACAGTGGTTTGTGTAGGGAGAAATCCAGTCCATGCATCATCTGTTGTAGTGATGAGTCTTTTGAGGTTTATTTCAAGTTATCAGGCTTCAGATTGGAGGGCTTCCTCGGAACCTGGGAGAAGTGGTCAGGCAAAGGCAATCTAGACTACTGATAGGGATCTGGGCAGTCATGATTTAGTTCTTGTGAAGATGAATCAGATGAAAATGAGAAAAAATTGGAAACATTTTTCTTTTTTTGGAGAAAATTTGGACAACTGTAGATAGATATTGAAGGAAACTGGATGAATTAAAAATTTGGTAAGGATGGAAAACTTAGGCAAGATGACAAGATCTAACCCAACTTATGGGTAGATACAAAAGGTAGGTTTTTTGTTAGTTCGTTGGTTTCCACACAATGGGGGAGGAAGTCAATTAAATCGCTATTAGACAAGCCGGAATTTGTACATTCATAAGTTACCTGCACTTTATGAAGACCTGCAAAATAGTTCAAAGACAATGAACAGGCTCAGGATCCAGAAGGGTGTGCTATAGCTTTCCATTGATAAATCAAAATGTCTCTCTACAGTCATTCCCCACCCCTCGCAATTGATTAAAGATAATCTCAAGGAAAGATTATTCTTTATCACAGACACAAAAGTCTTCAGACAAAATATATAATAATTCTGAGATCTAATTAACTGTGAATATATCAAGCATATGTTTAGAAAATACCAAGAATGTATTAGGAATATCAGTTAAAGATATTAAGTGTGTAATAGATACTGAACATCTGTATATTAATAAAATCCATAAATAAATGATGTGACTCCCCAAAAGAAAACCACTTACTGAGAAGGTGTTAAATAAGTGAAAGAAGTTGGGACAAGTTAACATTTAAAAAAGGTAAATGAAATTATGACAGATAGTACTATACTGTTGTATGACTTCAGTAAAAGTGGATCTAAATTCTCATATATAGAAACATACCATAAACTATGACGGCATTGCTGACTTTCTAGGAATTTCCCAAACATCATACAATTTCTTAACTATTTACACTAATAATGTTCCTCATGCAAATTTAACTCAGAGAAGGGTGAGTTTCTGTTTTTATTTGAGAACTCTTTTCATGTGACACATTAATAGTACCGTATCAAATAAACCTAATTATTCCTACTACCTTCCTTTCAACGAGTTAAAGGAACAAATTGTAACTTTCTAAGGCCCTCTTGGAAATATCAAAGACAATTTTAAGTTCAAAAGACAAAATTAGGATTATATTTTCAGTAGATAAAATATAAAAAGTTGGGGCGCCTGGGTGGCTCAGTCGTTAAGCGTCTGCCTTCGGCTCAGGGCTTGATCCTGCAATTCTGGGGTCGAGCCCCACATCAGGTTCCTCCACTGGGAGCCTGCTTCTTCCTCTTCCACTCTCCCTGCCTGTGCTCCTTCTCTTGCTGGCTGTCTCTCTCTCTAATAAATAAATAAAATCTTATAATATATATATATATATATATAAAGTTGTCAGGAGATCTGAACACTTGATTAAGATAGAATCACAAGTAGCTAAGAAACAAAATTTGGCAGCCTATTTGTCCAAAGTAACAATAAAAGATTTTAAAAATAAATAGAGGATGCCTGGGTGGCTCAGTTGGTTAGGCATCTGCCTTCAGCTCCGATCATGATCCTGGGGTCCTGGGATAGAGTCCCGCATCACGCTCCCTGCTCAGCGGGGAGCCTACTTCTCCCTCTGCCTGCCTCCCCCTGCTTGTGCTCTCACACTCTCTCTCTGTCTGGCAAATAAATAAATAAATAAAACCTTTAAGGGAAAAAAAAAGTAAACAGAAGAACATGACTAATAGAACTTTCACTGTTCCCTAAGTGAGAAACTTTTGTTTTCTTATGTAAACAAGGACATAATAAAACCAACATAAACATTGGAAGTTTGTTCTGGTAAGACACCATACCTGTTATCTAGTCAGATTAGACAAAAAGTAAAAAATAATCTTTTCCAACCTTTTATTTAAAGTAATAATACAAGAAACATTTTTTAACAGAAAATAAAGTTCTGGTTTTGCATCAATATAATATTTGATTCTAAGGTTTTTTTGGAGATTGATTGATTGATTTAAGTAGGTTCCATGCCCAACATGGGGCTTGAACTCACAACCCTGAGATCAAGAGTTTCATGCTCCACCAGCTGAGCCACCCAGGTGCTCCTATAGGGGGCTTTAAAGGAGATTTGTAGTCCAATTTGGTAAAAGCCCATCTTGAGATAGGAGATTACACACTTCCAGAAACTTAAATATATAGACTAATATAGAGAGGTCATAGCTTAAGTTCTAAAATTTTCACTGAAGGCCAAGCATACTTACAGAAATACGAAACTCAATGGCTTATATCAAAGAACTGTACTTTTCCCATTAAGTGCAAATTTTTAATTGATTTGAGCTCAAAATTGGCAAATAAAAAGAAAAACAAAACAGATTCTCTGTTGCCTTTCACCCGACAGAGACAAGATCTTTATAAACCATCTATTTAAAGAGATCACCAAATGATCAAGCTGTAAAACCAAAATAAACTGGCGCCAGATACAAATATAAATTCTTGCCATATCCTTTTTGTCTCTTGGAGTGCTCAAAGGTATCGAAGTCAGCTCCTGATCAGGAGCTCACCATTGTGTTCTCTTGGAGTCAGGAGTGGAGTACAAGACCAAGAGGCTTTGTTGACTCAAGGCAGTAACAGAAGTCAAAAAGTGATATCCAATCCATCTAAAACATGGTGCCAAATTCTCAAAGACAAAATGCACCAGACAACTGGGGAGATGGTTTTATTCAAGCTGTGCAATAAGGACAGCATTCATTAATGAGGAATGTCTCAAAGAAAAGGAAGGTGGCCTGAGATTTCTATAGGCAAGTAAACAAGATTATCATCTGACAATCTTATGGCAGTGATGAGGAAAAATGAAGCGAATAATCTTGGAATACGCAAGAATAAAAGGATCCTTTGTGGATAGTTATTTCTCTGAAACATGAAAGGATGGTGAGGAGAGAGTTTAGAAAACAAAAGTGTTGGGTAACTTCTTAATCTAGCACTGTTTTCTAGGACGATAGAGCTCAGGCAGTAATTATGACCCCACAGTTACTTTCTCAGATATTAACACAAGTAATTAAAATATATACCTACATAAATACTTGTGGACAAATACTCGTAACTGCTTTATTTTTAATAGCCAACAACATGTGAAAGAATCTACAAATTGTAATATATTCATGTAAGAGAATAAAGAGGACCTCAGAAACAATTTATAACAAGATGGATTAATATCCAAACTTTTAACAGGGAAAATGAAAATAGAAAAAAAAATACTGTGTATTGTATGATTCCATTTATATGAATCTCTAGAACAAACAAATCTAATCAATAGTGATAGTGATAGCAGATTGATGGTTGTCTGCTGAAAAGATTAAATGCAAAAGTGCACAAGGAAATTTTGTGGGATGATAGAATTTGCTAGGTTACTGTGTGTGTGTGTATGTCTCTCTGTATACATCTATATATATATTTAGAGAGAGAGAGAATTTAATATATAACTATTTAATTGAATAGTTAAATATTATTCTATGTATATATGCCATAAAACTATAGACAAAATATGTGCATTTTTAATGAAAATTTTATCTAACTTATATTGATTTTAAAAACATATTTGAGAAAATTAACATATTTTTATTGTATTTTAAAATAATAGAAATGCCTGGGGAGAAAAAGCTTGTTTTGTACTTAAATACTGACAAAAAAACAAATAATTCCCTTGTTCATTCTCCTACAAAAACCATCTTTCCTTTCAAACAATTTATTTTACAATAAACATTGATATGTATTACAGTGGAATGTAAGGGAGACCATATGCAAAGTGGTAAAGAGTAGAGCTTTAGAGTGAGATTGCCTCGGCAGATCTCTCAAATTCTCTGTAAATGGCCATAATAGTAGTAGAATCTATCATATATTACTAGGATTAAATGTTTTAATAAGTGAAAAGCACTTACTTATGTACCTAGAATGTACTGTTATATTTGTGTTATCTATTTTTCTTGTCTCTTCTTCTTTTATAATTATTGAAATTGGTAAAAAGACAAAAAATACAACTCTAGCACTGCATTAAATATGTGGGCTATAAAAAGAAAAAAAATAGTACAAAGACTTTCTCCATAAGCATGTTGTAAATCCTAGAACAACTATTAGAAAACAAACATAATGAGGTAGAGCCTAAGCTAACAGAAGCAAAAATACTCAATTAATTTAACAGAAGTCATTTGATCCAACAAAATTACACTCATAGGTATTTACCCAAGAGAAATGAAAACATATGTCCACAAAAACATTGGAAGTAAGCCAAATGTCCATCAACAGATTTTGTATAAACAAATCTTGGCATATGTATATAATCCATTACTAACCAGCAATAAAACAGGAACAAATTAATGATACTGTCATAACAAAATGATTAATCTCAAAAATCTTATGCTGGATGAATAAAGCCAGAAACAAAATCCACAAAATGTATTATTTCACTTATACGAAGTCCTCGGACAAGCAAAACAAAATATCATGTTACAAATCTGATCAGTGTAGACTGGGGATAGGAGTGAGGAAGGTTTGCCTGGAAATGGTTATGAGGGAACATTTTTGTTTGGTGGCTATGTCTTATATTTTCTTTCAGGTATTGGTTATATAGGTGCATACATTTGTTAAAACTCACTGAACTAAACATATAATATGTTCATTTTCTTTTATGTAACATATACTTCAATAGAATTCATTAAAACAGACACATCAGGAGACAGAGTTGATAAAAATTAGATTAATGTTTCACCAATATATATAAGATATGATGAAGTCAGAATCATGAATGATATGACCTATGTTTTACTGTCTAATGAATAGACAATAACTGCATTGATTTTGGCCCCTATGAGACATTGAAGGTACAAGATTAAAGAGCAATCTTTGAACAAGATTCAATAGAAGCAATAAATGTAATAGAAAACCAAGAAAATTGGTGCCAAAATGAAAAAGAAGATAAAATTTTATGAGAAGTGGGTGCTGCATCTTTTATATATTGCAGAGATATCTGCATTTATAGTATTGGACACTTACATCATTAGTTGCTGTGGAGAAGTTATTAATGTAATGATGGGTCAAGAATCCAAATTGCTTTGGCTTAGAATGAATGAAAGGCTTTAACAAGAAGATAGTGAAGACATTTTTGAAGAACAAAAAATAGTATGGAACTAGAGAGCTTGTGTAACTAGACAGTTGTAGACAACTGAGTATATTTATATACTCAAAAAATGCATGAGGATAGGGGTACAGGGAAAGGCATGAATGGCTGAGCACTTGATTTCATGTTTGGGGTAATGTCAAATAGGAAGAGTTAATACTGAACCATAGAAATGACAATTTATTAGATGTGATATAAAGGAATAAACAAAGTTGTGAAGGCAAAATCTTTTCATGTATCTTCATGTATGTAAGATATATATGGAGAAATTTTCCATCTGTTCTCTGTAAATTTATTTTTACTTCAATTATTTCTTAACTACAAAGCTCTCAAAGATAAAGGGAACTATATTTCTTTTGTGTTCACTGAAGGTAATTATTTAATACCATAAACCTTTCATGTAGTTTATTAATCAGAAAATGCATAATTTAATAAATTTCAATAGCTTTTAATTTTTTTATGATTTTATTTATTTCTTTGAGAGATAGAGGGGGAGAAAGAGAGAGAGAGCACAAGTGCACATGAGCAGCGGGGAAGAGCGGAGGGAGAGGGAGAAGCAGACTCCCCGCTGAGCAGAGAGCCTGGTGCTGGCCTCAGTCCCAGGACCCTGATGTTATGACCTGAGCCGGAGGCAGCTGCTTAACTGACAGAGCCATCCAGGTGCCCCTTGAAGTTTATTCCTAAATAAGAAATAAAAGAGACTTTATGGAAATAAATTATATTGTTAAAGATATGTAAGATGTGGAAAGCAGAAGAAATGGAAGAGAGGAGGGCAGGATGGATCAACAGAAGTGCAGAGAGAGAATGAGAGAGAATGAATGTGTTTCAAGGTCAACAGTGTGGAAAGACTAATATAAATGTTAATATTCAATGCAAGAAAAATTTACATTACATAAGAAAGAAAAATAGAGCCGGATGTGTGTTCCATCAGATTCTCTGCTGTTTCACCACACATCTCTCTTAAGTTCCCTAACAGTCATCATTGTTGAAGTTATGTTTACTACTGATACTGTCCTCACATTGCAGACATTTGATATTTAGCTTTTCCAAACTTACTTTCCTCTTGACCAAGACTCAATGCCAAGTACCTTCCTTATAACACTGGATCAAGCGCCCAACTTTCTCCCACATTCTAGAACCTGTCTGACTCATGACCAGAATCTAAGCAGATTCTTATAATAAACACTTATTGATGGATTGATTTGCTTAGCAGCTGAATAGTAAAAACAGTGGTCCTTTATCATACTTTGTCATTCACCTTTTTAGGGCAAATAACGTTATGAAAAAATATATAAACTTATATGTGCACACACATACAAACACATTTCTGTGTGAATAAGTAAATATAAATACACTTAGAGATTTTGTATTATATGTAATTATATATAATCATATAAGTATATATTCATATTCATATATGTATAGATTCTATGTTTATTTTATATTATGGAAATACACAGGATCTGTGTGAGTTCTTTGGTTTGGGTCTTGGTATTACTGATAAAGGGACATGCTAATTTACTTTAATGTTATATTAATTTAATTATTAATATTGGATATTTATTAATTGGTTACTTAAACACCTAATAACTTTTATTGCTTAGATGGTGAAAAAACAATATGTAAGTTATTTAGGAAGAAATGGCATTCATTAAAATAATGTGTTATGGAGAAAACACATTTATGGTTTTATTTTTATTAGCTCCCCAAATTTTTACCTTAAATGGTGCATAGTTCTCAAAACCTGCCCAGTTATCTTCCTATAACAAAATCTAAAGGAGTTTTTAATAGTGCTTTTATTAAAAGAAAACACTGTTTTTGCTGAGATTGAATAAATCTGTTCATTTAAAATGAGTGCTAATACAAGCATATTTTTCTAAACAAGTTTGAAATAGATTCAGAGATAGAAAGGAGGGTTGCATTAAAACTTACCAGTTCCCTCTCATGCTGAGAAACAAACAGTACTTCATAGCTGTTGAGAATTTGAGACTAGACTCTGTTCTGTTCAAGTCAGGATTCCACTATAAAATTCCACATTTGGTTTGTCCAAATGTAGTTGACTTCTTTTGCCTGCCCTGTGCTGTTTTCCAACCCTGCCATCTGTGCTGAGATTATTTACATTAAATTAGAACACTTAGCTTTATTCCCTGGATGTAATCTGGCTCAAACTTCACTTTATAAGTTGTCACCATCAGTAAATTTCTACTGAGATTTGCTACCTCCAGTATCACCTGTAAAAATGTTAGTTGTACGCTCTCCCCTATCACTGGGATTTTTTTCCCCTTTTCATGTCCCTTCAGCTCCTTATAATTTGAGTGTTTTGTGTTTTGTGTTTGTTTTTTCCCAAAATGCCCCTTTTGTGTACAGATACTCCTTGTTTGTTAGTACTAAAAACACTCTTGTGGTTGCAGTTGTTCCTGCACAACAATTTCTATTACTAGATCTCTAGTCACACAAGTAAAAAATACAGGGTTTTAGAAATTGAAAAACAGTTCACCCCGCACTTTTAGCCCAGAAAAAAGTTTTGTAAGGTTTTTAAATCTAGTTGTTCATTTCACAGAATATTAAAATAAAGAAAAAGAAAGAGGAAGCTGGTATGAAGGGAAAATTGACGGCGGCAAGAAAAATTAGTTCACAAAAAGTGATATAAAGGAGTGGTATATTATAAAATATTTCCAAGTCACATCAAAATGTGGCCATTTGGTATTGGAAAAAATAGTCATGGCATATTCAGAAGGTTCAAAGGACACCATTGAATTAATGCATAGCAGTTGATGTTCTTAATATACAAATTAAACTGTCATATTTTTTTTTAAAGTAAGTTCCATGCCCAACGTGGAGCCCAATGCAGGGCCCAAACCCACAACCCTAAGATTGAGACCTGAGAACCAAGATCAGGAGTTGAATGCTAAACCAACTGAGCCACACAGGTATCCCTAAACTGTCACAATTTTTTAATCTTTCCATTCACTCTTTCAGACTGCAGAATAGGATAAAACATATCAGAGTTAAAACTCTTTTTAAAATTTCATGCTCATTGAAGTTTATCTTTGAGTTTGAAGAAAATCTTTATATCAAAATTCACACATTCACAAAGTACAAGTAATCTGTTTACTGGATATAGGTGGTAGTGTATTATCATTAACATGTTTGCATTCTCTGTTTTTTGTCTATCATTTCTCTAAATATTATTCTCCATTCTTCAAAATCAGGGTTGTATTTTATTTATTTCTTTACTTTCTAATATGAGCCTCCCTCATAAATACTTTGAAATGATACATATTACCATACAAAATTTCTAGTTATTTTCTAAAACTAAAGCAATAAAACAGAAAAGGTTGGTGTATACATTTTGACGGTAGTTGAAAAGAGATAGCGTTGGAAGTGGGAAAAATCATTAAGTAAGTTTCTTTTGGAAACCAAGAGGATAAAATGTGCAAAATAGTTAGCATCATGCACTCATTTGTGAATTAAAGTAGTGTAGTGATAGGGTCATCTGGTTATCCTTGTGTTAATATTTTTTTCTGTAGTGATTCATTTTTTTTCTTACAAGAAAAATGCAGGTTTCTTATATTAGTGATTTTCAATGCTGTATGTGTCATTCCACATAAAAGTATATATTGATCAAGCACTTACATCAGCAACTTTTAATGTTCTACGTCTAGATTAACGCTATGGAGAATTAGTCATTGAAAACTGAAAGTACACATTCTTATTTCTAGCTTCAAGACATTGAAGCTATCTTACATTTGATATACCAGAGTATATGCTTAAACTGTACAGACCCAATGGCAAATTAAAGTAAGGATAATACCGCTAGAAAAACATAGTATCTAGGAAATAATTTCACATAAATGATGTTTACTGAAGTTTTGTCTCACTTAGAAAACAAATGAAAATATCTCTGTTGTAAAGTTTGATTTTTTAGAATATTGAAAACACTAAAGCAGTTATTTTACAGAACAGGACATAGGCTACTCCAGGTCACTTTGACATCTTACTTTTATCTCTCTACTGATAGTACTATTTCAATGTCAGAATATTTCAGTAATATCAAAGTCACTGGTAAGAACAAAAGCACCATTTTTTTTAGATTGCTTATTCAGGGAAAGTCTGCCCCAGATAAACATGAACAAGCAATGGTGGGAGGAAAATGAAAATATTTTTTGCTGCATTCTTTTGAGGAATTACTGATAGAAAAAATAAGCTTATCCTTTATTAAATCCACATGGTAAAAGATAGGCTTATTTTTTTTTTTCTATCAGCATAGGCAATATGGAAATTTACTTATGAAATGGAATTATCCCTCCTTCTTCTCTTGCCCCTATTCCTTTCTTATTCCCTACTCATCTTCCTCTCCCTCTTCCTCCTCTTTGTCATTGTCTTTTTGTTCTTGTTCTTGTTCTTCTTTGCTTGCAAATATTGGTATACTCTTTAGTCATTAATTCAATGTGTTCCTTCTATATGCCAAACACTATGCTAGCCATCAGAAAACTATGGTCAAAGAAATATGGTCACCAGCTATCATTCTTTTTTTTAAATGTTTTTTTATTATATTATGTTAGTCACCATACAGTACATCCCTATTTTCTGATGTAAAGTTCGATGATTCATTAGTTGCGCATAACACCCAGTACCAACTATCATTCTTAATCAAGAGAATTCCCACTGAAATATTTTAAAATTGATAAATGGTTTGACTTATGTTATGAAACTATAGAATAGGAACTCTAAGTAAATGAAAATAAATGTATGAATCTAATATTTTATTCAAGCATGTGAAACAACTGGCAGGACGCTTTGAGAATATCTTGAGTTTGGATATTATAAATTAAAACAAACAATTAACTTGTGTGTTAGAACTCCACCTAAACCATAAATGAATTTGTTAATTCCTCTTTCCTACTGCTTTTGAGATATGTAGTGAAGGCCATTGGGACTGCTTATCTGCTCTTCTAAATGAATGCCCTAATGTATTAAGGTGGTAGCCAACTATGATAGTGGTTTTGGTCACTGAAATGTCTTGGAAATACAGTCTGCCAGCAGCTAAGTTTTATTCACAACAAAACCTGCCAAGAGAAATGACCTTGCTGCATATTTATAATTTTCAAAGGAAATTACAGAGAACTACTTCCATTTTTATCCAAAGAAATTGGACTAGCCAAACAAGATGAATGAAGTCTTGACTGAATGATTTTGGCAGTGAATAAATCAAAGTTTAGAAGTTGCTGTTAAGTGATTTTAGCTGCTAAAATGCCTCTAAGGTTTTATACAAGAAGGGCAAGCTGCTATTCAGTCATCCTGCAGTACAACAAGCTATTAAATGTGAACATGCCTCTAGGGTTTGGTAGAAACAAAATCAATGAAACAATGAAATGATCAGAGTCTAATTGTATACAGGGATCCTATGATATACCCATATATGTTGCATATACATACTATATATAATTTAATTTATATATTCTATATGTAAAAATATCTATGTATAAAATTAAAGGATTTGGAAAATTTTACACTAAATGCAACAGTAAATTCAGATGGTAAGCTTAATCAAATTCTGTAAAATATTCAGAAGCGAATATCTTTTTATTACAATTCTTTCTCATGGGGTGCCTGGCTGGCTCAGTCAGTAGAGTGTGTGACTTGATCTCTGGGTTATGAGTTTGAGCCCCACATTGGGTGTTGAGATTCCTTAAAAAATGAAACCCTTAAAAAATAAAAATAAATAAAAATAAAATTATTTCTTTTTCTAATTTCCTAATATTTTTGAGATAAAAATAAAGGACAAACAGCAATAACACCAGCAAAAACTGTAAAGAGTTACTCAGAATCCTAGATATTTTGTGGGTCTACATTTTTTTTCCTTTGTAATGAAATAGTCCAATCTCAATATAATCAAATTGCTCTTCAGTCATTTAAACTATTTTTTTTTGTTGAAATGCAATCCAGAAACTGACAAACATTTGTTGCTGTTTTTCTCTACAGAACTCTTAGATTTCCTCAGGAGACAGTCCACGTTCATTTGTACTGGGAACTTCACAGTAAGTAAACCTCTGGCTACCATTCTAACAAATACCTAACTTTTGAGTTACTTTTTAATATTTATACTGCTTGAATTACTCCCTCAGTTAATTATTTTTTCAGAGAATTCCATTTAATCTCATCCTTCAATGCTTTCAAAAATAAAATGATCATATATAATAAAAAATTATTATAAAAAATAAAATAAAATAAAATGATCAACTTCTTGTGAGAAGTTGCACCATTAGAAGAGCAGTAGCTATAGTCAGATCTGTACTTAGATTGTCTTCTAATCTTACACTATAAACTTAAATATTTTGCTCTTTATTAATTTAGGTGATTTATACTTAACCATCTGAAGGACATTAGCAGAATCTATATTGTATGGTATTGGCACTTGTGGTTGATATTGGATTATGGTTTGTAAATGAGAATCATACCTACCATGCTCATCATAATAACAACCACTAAGTTTTCACTTAGTGTTGTGGTAAGGATCAATGGAGCTATAACAGATAGGAAACTGTAATATACATTCAAACACAATTTAGCTTGCTTAAAAAAGAGGTCTATAAAGACTGCTTGCTGGTTACCTTTCTTTGCTTATTGTGTGTATCAAATATCTGATTTTAATAAGCACTACCATCATCCATCCGTAGTGTGGTCTACACATCTACATAGAATTGCCTTTGAAGAATTTATTTGACTCAAGAAATTACAAATAACAAAAGATAAACTTTTTGAAAATAAATGGATGTATAAACTATGCTAGGAATTATAAGAAATCATTAATTGTATCTACTTAGCTTGATCAAAACTTTTCCATACTAAGTAAGCAGTGAGAAATCTGAACCAGTTGGAGTAAGGGAGTATTTGTCAAAAATTCTTCACATTTTATGTGAGAAACAAAGGCTACATAAACGTGGCATTTTTGGTAAAACATATGTTGTAAATCATAGTACTTTCGATAGCCTCCAAGATGCAGATGTGAATGTTGATCCCCAAGGAGTTAATGGCATGTGGTGTATCCCTGAGACCTAGCCATTCTTAGGGGGAAGACATCAATAATTCATCTGAAATATGAAAGCAGATGTATATATAAGAATAGGTTTACTTACACTTACATATGTATTTGGTAAAAGGCCAATATCACATTGAGGAAAATCTTTCTAATTTTAGTTTGGTAAGAATGTTTTGTTTGTTTCTTTTATTCATAAATGAGTGTTGAATTCTGTTCAGTGATTTATTTTACATCTACTAGAATTATTATACTATTTTTTCTTCATTTCTGTGAAAAACAGATTACTCATGGAAAAAGTCTCGACAAAATTCAGCATCCTCTCATGGTTTCTTTTATATTTATCTATCTTAGGGTTTGCTGGCCTCTTGAATTTGTAAGCTAATGTTCTTTCCCCAAAAACTTGTGATATGTTTGCCATTTTCTTTATTTTTCTGCATCGGTCTCCCTCTACTTTCCTTCAGAGAGTTCAGTTGTTAAAAGGTTTGACACTGTCCCAGAGGTCACTGCAACTCCATTCATTTTTTTCCATTTTTTCCAGTGTTCTTTGTTTTGAATAATTTCTATTAATCAGTTTTCACATTCATTAAGAATTTCTTCTATCATCTCCTATTTCCTCCTAAGCTCACACAGGAATTTTTCATCTAAATTATTAAACTTTTCTGTTCAACTTTGGCCTATTTTATTGTTTTTACTTCTTTGCTGGATTTTCTTTCTCTTCACTCATTATTTTCTGCTTTAAACAAAATAAACATTATATTTTCTGTTTTAAACATATTTAAAATAGCTTCTTTAATGTCTTTGTCTACTAAACTCAACATAGGTTCTTGCTCATCACTGATACGCTTTAGGGATTGATTGGCCACCCATCCTTCAACACCCAAGCACTTTTTTTTTAAAGATTTTATTTATTTATTTGACAGAGATAGAGACAGCCAGCAAGAGAGGGAACACAAACAGGGGGAGTGGGAGAGGAAGAAGCAGGCTCATAGCAGAGGAGCCTGATGTGGGGCTCGATCCCATAACGCCGGGATCACTCCCTGAGCTGAAGGCAGATGCTTAACCGCTGTGCCACCCAGGCACCCCAACACCCAAGCACTTTTATAGGATAATTCTGCTTAGTTCTCAGGTGACTGACCACTCACAGAAATCATGAAATAAGAGTTAACCAAAAGAGCACCCATGATAGCCACCCTAGGAAAAGTCTGAGACACCATGATCTATACTCATTCTGTACTAATGCTGCTTTTTTTCTGGGATCTGCTGACAGATCTGTCCCTATTTGTACCTGATAAGATTTGACTATTAGGGCTTTGGTGATTCCTTTTCTATGCCATCAGATTGTAATAGTCTCTACCTGGAGTCATGGGAATGCATTACTTTAAAGTCTCCTCTTCAGCCAGGGATCTTAGTGGATTCATGGGGCTAGGAGGGGACTTTACAACTTTGCTTATTTAATTAAATACTAACTGTGAGTCTTAAATATCTAAGAAAAGGATTATTCATTTGGGAAATACAAAATATGCTGTAAGCTTCATCTTTGGAGTAGAAAATTAGTCATACACTTTTTACCGCCCCTTGGTAGCTGATGTCTCTCTATGTATCATTAACCTGACTACTTAGACATTTGGAAAGGTATTTATACACCCAAGTTGTTAGAAATAGAGTCTTCTTGAAACTACAAATATTCTAATTTATGAAATACAATCACCAAATAATTCCAAGTAGCAATATTTATGGTGCCTACTGCTGAATTATATTTTACCTTTAATGAGTAGGTCCATAAAATCTTTATAAGCAATTAAAAAATAATGAATGCAAGTACATATTGCTATCACCATACTTTCTTACTGTACTATTTATGGCTTAAGAAAAGAGGATTGTTCATAGTAGCCTTATGATCCTCCATATTTCTGCAGAATCAGTTGTAATGTCTCCCCTTTCATTTCTGATTTCATTTATTTGAATCTTCTGTTTTTCTTAGCCTAGCCAAAGTTTTGCCGATTTTGTTAAAAAAGAGCTCTCATTTTTGTTGATATTTTCTATTAACTTTTTTGTCTCTATTTTTGCTCTGATCTTTGTTACTTGCTTCTGCTAACATTGGGTTTAGTTTCTTCTTCTATTTCTAGTTTCTTGAGGTTTTTTTTTTCTTAATGTGAGCATTTATCACTATAAACTTCCCTCTTAGAACTGCTTTTTTCAACATCAAATAAGTTTCAGTATGATGTGTTTTCATTTTTGTTTGTTTCAAGTTTTTTTTTATTTCCCCTTTGACCCATTGATTGTTCAGGAGTGTGCTTTATAATTACCACATGTTCATGAATTTTCTAGCTTTCCTCTTGTTACCGATGTCTAGTTTCATTCCCTTATGTGAGAAAGGATACTGGATATGACTTCAATCTTCTTAAATTTGTTAAGACTTGTTTTGTGACCAAACATACAGTCTATCCTAGAAAATATTCCATGTAGTGAATGGAGAATAGATTTTATTCTCTTTAGGCAGCTAATAATGTATATGTTTCTTCTAAGAATGAAAGCATTTTATTTGCTGTAAAAATACATTGCACAAAGAGGACTGATCATATTTACACAGATATACAGTAGTCCCCTCTTATCTATAGGGGGTATGCTCAAAGACTCCCAGTGGATGCCTGAAACCAGAGATAATATTAAACCCTCTGTACTATTTTTTTTTCCTGTATATACATACCTATGATGAAGTCTAGTTTATAAATTAGGTACAGGAAGAGATTAACAGTGAAAACTAATGGTAAAATAGAACAATTATAACAATATTATGTAATAAAAGTTATGTGAATGTGGTCTATCTCTCTCTCTCAAAATATCTTTTTGTATGGTACTCACCCTTGTGATGATGTGAAATGATAAAATGCCTGTGTTATGGGGTGAAGTGCAGTGAATGCACAGGCATTTTGATGTAACACTAGGATACTACTGACCTGACTAAAATCAGAAGGAAAATCATCTGCTCCCATACCATGGTGAACTGTGGGTGACTGGAACCTTAGAAAATGAAACCACAGATAAGGGGGGAGTATTGTATGTGTACAAAAACCGAACATTTTATGATTGCGTTTTGAGATACTATGATGACTTGGTGGGCAACAGGTAATTTAGATTAGGTAGTTAGTGAAACCCTATCAAAAGAAGTCATACTTGAAATTAAGTTTTAAAATGTAAAAAAGCAATCCTTCATAAGAGTCTAGAGGAGATTTTTATAAGAGTGTACAGTGCAAAGTCAGAGACTAGAAATTGTTTGTTGTGTTATAAGTTATTATGACTGGGGGGCGCCTGGGTGGCACAGCGGTTAGGCGTCTGCCTTCGGCTCAGGGCGTGATCCTGGCGTTATGGGATCGAGCCCCACATCAGGCTCTTCTGCTATGAGCCTGCTTCTTCCTCTCCCACTCCCCGTGCCCGTGCTTGTGTTCCCTCTCTCGCTGGCTGTCTCTATCTCTGTCAAATAAATAAATAAAAAATCTTTAAAAAAATAAGTTAATATGACTGGGGCACAAAATGGAGGATGTTTTCAGGTGAGAATATGAGTAAGCAGCCACTGAAAGCTATATATGTACTATATCATTATTTTGAGAATTTTATATTTGGGTGAATATAATTAGAATTTCTTGGTTGCAGAAAATCTAGCCCTAATGTTTTGGTAAATTTAAATATGTTTCTGCATATAAAACTTAATTTTTATGTATTTCAAAAATTTTTTCATACTTATATATCATGTACTTATGGAATGATATCTAAATAAATGAAAATAATTGTTCCCCAAACTCAAAACGTCTTTTAATTTTAGTAGATGTTTTAATCACTTAAAAGAGGAACATAATATTGTTATTTCAAGGTATCCAAATATTTTTTCTCACTTTCTTTTATCATCTTTGCTTCTGTCAAAAATTAAAAGTGTCCAGTTACCACAGAAGTATTTGTATTTTCACTTTATATAGTATTCAGTGGTTATTCTCAAATTACAGTATTGTCTCATGCTTTTAAGAAAGAAATCATTATACCAAAATATCATTCCTGAGAACAACATTATTCATCAAAATATATGCTAGTATAAGAAGATATTTCAAACTTATGTTTTATCTACCCACTTCTCTTGACCTGCTGTATACTGAGTAAAAATTATGTAGTTCTATTTGCTATAAAGCTAGACCTCATAGCGAGCACTCATTCTATAAAAATGTATAACATTTTAAACTAGTATGAATTGCCAAAAAACAAGCTCTTTATTATTTAATTAAATTAAAATGAACAATATTTGTGTCTGTAAATGAAAATGCAGCAATAAAGAAAAATTCTAGTCAATGGTAAGATCAAAGATGTGGTCATGGATGAATAAGATGGAAATAGGAGAAGTCATGGCCCTGAGAGGACAACTATATGACAATTACCATCTCTCAGGATGATGGCAGGTCTTGGAGTGAATATAATGACTTAACCTCCAGATGCTAAAATCTTCAATTTATCATGAAGAGTTCAGGAACAAAAAGGATGTATAAAAATTATATAAGCATGGTGAGCTATGTAACATTCTGATAAAACTTTCCACTGAAACCATCCAAAACTATTAAGTAAACAATGAAAACAAAATCATCTCTTATTAAACAGAATTCCCTCTAAAGCTTACATTACTTCTGTAGTTAAAACAATTTTAACATCATGGGTTATAAATAAAGCTTGAAGAAGTCTGACATTGGTAGTATATCAAAGTTCCAAGCAGAATAATACTAGAATAATCTGAAGGAAAGCACCTTAATTTTGGACCATAAATTATTTCAACAAATAATTTTCAAATGAAAGTGATCAATTCAGTTTAAAAATGAAAGAAAATTATCAAATATAGACAGAGAATGTATCATGTACAAGAAGTAACATAAAATGGATATTAGAAACAGACTAGCAAAGACTTTAAGATCAGAAATATCACACACTTATTATAAAACACATGTTCTTATTCTACTATGTTTATAAAAAGAACTAACAAATTAAAAAATGTCTGAAAGAAACCGTGTAAAATGCTAATGTATTTAACAAATAATCAAGTAAGCTTATACAATGCAAAATATAGCAATTAATAAAACTTAGAGCATGAATTCAAAGGTGGATTAGAAAAGGTAAAAGAGACAACTGTAAATTGGAAGACTGGTAGAAATAAGTAATCTGTAAAATATCTGAGAAGAGTGATGCAAAATTAAAGTGAAATTGGAACATGGAAAATAAGCAGTCCCAATATTATATTTATCTAATCAAAATTTCAAAATAAAAGGTAAAATAAAAGGGGGTAAAAACTACAATATATTTTAAAAAATGATAGCTGATGACATTTTCTAGTTATTTATAATCAGCAACCCATATATTGAAGATGTCCAAGGAATGTCAAGTGAGATAAATAAAAAGATACAGCTAAGAGAAATAATCAAACACAAAAACCTTATGATTTCACTTATATGTGGAACCTTAGAATAAAAACAAAACAAAACAAACAAACAAAAACAGAATTAGACTCAAATACAGAGAACAAGTGGTTGCCAAAAAGGGGGAGGAGGAGAGAAAAACAAAGTGGGTGAACCAGGTTAAGAACAAACTTCCAGTTATAAAATAAATAAGCCATGGAGATGAAAGGTGAACCATATGGAAAATAGTCATTAATATTGTAAGAATGTTGTATCATGACAGATAGTGACTACACTTACCATGGTGAGCATTAAGGTGGTGACCATTGAGTTTTTTGTTTTTGTTTTGTTTTGTTTTGTTTTGTTTTTTGTTTTGTTGTTTTGTTTTGTTTTGTTTTTAGAGAGAGAGAGAGCATGAGCCTGGGAGGAGAGGAGCAGAAGGAGAGGGAGAAAGAGAATCATAAAACAGGCTCCATGACCATATGGAGCCCAGTGCAGGGCTCAATCCCATGACCCCAAGATCACAACCTGAGTGGAAATAAGAGTTGGATGCTCAACTGACTGAGCCACCCAGGTGCCCCGGAGCATTAAGTAATTTATAGAATTTTAGAATCACTATGTTGTACACCTGAAACTAATATAACATTTTATGTCAACTATTCTTCAATAACAAAAATACATACAGACAGACA
Organism: Ailuropoda melanoleuca; assembly: GCF_002007445.2. Classification (NCBI taxonomy): domain Eukaryota; kingdom Metazoa; phylum Chordata; class Mammalia; order Carnivora; family Ursidae; genus Ailuropoda; species Ailuropoda melanoleuca. The sequence goes on along the minus strand of NC_048224.1, from coordinate 104,492,476 downwards.
TAAAAGATACAGTACAGTATGTAGTTAAGATACAGTAAAGGATAAATGCAGAAATCAATGAAAAGAAAAGATCTTAAGCACAACGTGAGGAAAAAAAGGCAAATAATATCAAAATAGTTTTAAGTAGATTGAATGTCACAATGAATCAACAAGGTAAGCAACAAGAATAAGATGAGCAACAATAAAGTAAGTGATATGTTGAAAGAAAATAACTGGCAACCCAAAGTTCTAAAGCAAATAAAATGTCTTTCCAAAATGAAAATGTAATAAAAACATTTTAAAACAAACCATAATAGACTTTATATCAACAAATTCACAACAAAAGTAATTTTAAGGAATACGCTTCAGGAAGGAGAAAAGTGTTTCTATATAGAGGTTTGAAGTCCAAGAATGATTTTTGCCAGGAAAGAGATAGAATATGAAAGGAGGGAGCAGGGCACCTTTGTGGCTTAGTCAGCTAAGCATCTGCCTTAGGCTCAGCTCATGATCTCAGGGTCCTGGTATCAAGCCCCATGTTGGGCTTCCTGCTCAGTGGGGAGTCTGCTTCTCCCTCTTTCTTCCTTCTGCCCCTCTACCCCCACTTGTGCTCTCTTTCTTTCTCTCTCTCACTCTCAAATAAATAAAATCTTTAAAAAAAAGGAGGGAGCAAATGAAGTTCTAAATTCCAAGAATTATCTAGGATGTGCATGTGATATAATGTAAAACTAATGATACACTACATATGTTGTAATATTTATATTAATTACTTAAAAAGAATACTGAGAATGCGTAACTTCAAAAAAAAGAGGACATAATTGAAATGATTTTTAAATAAAAAATTAAGAAGGAAAAGAAAAATTGAATATAGACAAATTCAAAATAAAAAGGCAGATAAAATACATGTATATACCTAAATACACATACTACAACATATATTAAATTCCCTTAAATTTATATATAAACATTACATAAAGAAACACACACAGAATACATTTGAAAGTGCTCTAGATGAAAATTTTTCAAGACTATTAAACCCAAAGTAATGTAGATTAAAATAAATTCATACTTAGGCAAAACTTAAAATATCTTCTGAGAAAAAAGAAAAAAGAAAAGATTAATATTATTCTGAAAGAATGGATTTCCATCAATGAGTAGAAGTTAATCTGATACCTGACTTTTCAATATAAACGAATTAGAAAAAAGTGTAATACCATCTTCGAGGGAAATAAATTCCCATTGGGATTCCAAATCCAACAAAAATATCTTAACAAAAATGAAAGTACAATAATAATTTTAAAACAACCAAACTAAGAGAATTCGTCAGTAGAAGGTAGAGTCTCATTTTGTTCTCAAAAATATTTGATACTCTCTCAAATTATTAATTATCCCTACAAGCTTCTATTTATGTGGGTTGTAATAATATTTATTTTTTCATAAATTAAAACTGAAAACTTAAAATACTTGTTTAATTTGTGAAAAAATAAATCTATTTCCTGTTAATATGAATACCATACTTTTATGAAAAATAACAATATATGTCAAAACAGAAACAATTATTGAGAAGATTCTCATTGTTATGTATTTTGGTAAGTATGGTTAATGCCTAACCTCATGGTTAACAGCTGAAATCTCATATTTGCTTCTTTATTCAATCCGTTATCTGTTGTTTTAGTTGATGCAGGTGAAGAAAATTCATATTCACATAGATAGTTAATGCTAATTATTATTTTAGAATCACAAGGCCAAGTATAATGGCTTCCTAGAGAAGATTGATTTCTAATGGATCATTTTAGATGAATATGACTTTATTACATATTAAAAGTCAAATGGTGACTTAAAAGTAAGAGTTTTTCTGTGATTTTTTTTTTTTTTACTTTTTATCAGTAATGTGTACAGCAAATATTTTCTCCTGGTATTTCATTTGCATTGCTGTACTTCCCCATACCATTCATCAATAGCATGACAGCTGTTAAAATTTGATTAATCTTTGATCATCTCTCCATAAAATATGAACAGGTGTGAACCTATGAGCTGGAACTATTGGTGAATCATTCGTGCTTTGTGAAAGGAGTAACCTATTCAAGAAATATTGTCTATGATTTTAGTTTGATGGCATTTAAATTCAGCGTTCCAAAATGTCCAAAGAAAACGTGTCCTCTTATACTCAATAAATAAATAAAGCAAAAATGGAATATTTAGACCCGCAAGTTTTTTAGAAATACCTTTTTATAATATTGTTTTGGAATATAAAATGCCTTCCAATTAAAGTTATTGTAATATTATGAAAAGCAAAACATATTTGTGAGAAATTTAATCTTGCCATGGTTTTCATTATTTTATTCTACTAATAAATATCATATTTTCTCACTTAATCTCATGTTGTCACAGTCTTCTTTCAATTATGAGAGATAATTAAAGAAACATTTATAACATTATCTATCCCTATTTAGATATGACATTAATGAACTTGAGACTAAATGTAAATGGGAAATTTAGATGAAATAGTTTGAGATTTATTGAATTTAAACGAACTGAGGAAAAAAGTCGCCATTCATATATTATTGTTTCTTTTCACCTTTGGAGTGGTTCTGTCTATGGAAACAATAATTTCACATTTCCATAATTCTAATTTCATATTTTAGAAAAGTGAGTGAGGCACTTGGGGAAATTTGAAAATGAACTGCAAATATTACATACTATTGATGAGTCAATATTGGATTTTTCAGATGCCATTGCAGTTTTGTGTTTGTGTGGGGGAAAATTATTTTTCTGAGGAAAAGAACATTGATATATTCAAGGATAAGCTATCCCAGTAACTTAATGCCTGAAATTTGGTATTTGGCAAAAATAAAAAATAAAAAGTGTATCTATATATTCTGTTTGTTTGTGCATGCCTGTCCATGTCTGCATGTATGTGTGAAGGAAGGTAATATGAGAGAGAAAAAAGAGAAGGAAAGAACAAGCAAATGCTAACAACTGTGAACAAAAGGAAAATGTTAAATATTAGCAAATTATGTAGATAAAGAACATATAATGTTAATTACATTACTCTTTCTACTTTTTTGTTAGAATTACAAAATTAAAAATAAAAAGAGAAACTTTAATGGGTAAAGAGAATGTTGAAAACATCCAACAGTAACTGTTTTACAAAGTATATAGGCTGTATTTCTTTTAAGGGATGTCATATTTTAGATGGTTGAGGATATTATCAACTCCACAATTAATTTTTAACACAGGCATTTATTTGGAACTTTTAAAAATAGTATCATTAATCTAATCTTTTCACCCACTAATAGATTAACTGTCTTAAATTAAACATTCTCTAAATGTGCTCCATGAACCAGCAGTATCACCAGCCCTGTGGAATTTTTAGAATTGTAAATTCTTAAGAACCAACCTCAGACCTACTGAATCAGAAATCTGGGAACAGGGCCCTGTAATCTGTGTTTTAACAGGCCATTCATATGATTCTAATGTATGTTAAAGTTTGTATACTACTGTCTTAAATTATTGACTTAGTTTTAGATATTTGTATATTTATTCAATCATCCATTCATTCATATATTAATTTTTTTCACTTAGCAAATATGATGGAGATTTCACTATTTTCAAAGTAAATGCTGAACAGAGATGAATAAGGCATTTAATGATTTCTCAGACAGAGGAGAATTCACCTAAATTATCCCAACAATTGCATATTCTAAATGCCAAAAAGTTGTATGTAACACAGGAGATCCACTTTAGGATATTAAGGGTCAGGTTCTCAAAGTTCATGATTACTGAGTGGCTTCATGAAAAACATATGAGAGATATGGACTATGGATTTTTCCAGCCATTGTTAGCTTTGTGAGTAGGGACACAAGTTAGGAAGGAATTTAGATTTAATAATGTAAGAATTTTAGGCCAAACTAATATAAGTCAAAAGACCAGCAAAGGTTTTGGAAGTAAGCATAATGATAAATTTAAGCTAGATGAGAAGGGAAAAATAAGATGATATGAGGAGGCAATACAGAGTACTAGTTGAATCAATTGAGTAAAGATTCCGGGGAGTTACATGATTGCTGAAAATGGAGTATTGTTGGTGGTAAGCAACCAAACTAGGTAATTATGGCTAATATGTGCAACATCTTAACTTGAGATATTGCAGTTTCTTCAGGTCTGGGTAATGAGATACCTAGGATATAGCCATGGAAGTGAGTAATGTAAGTAGGGTGGAGATCAGTATCAAGAGAGAACAGTTTTAGTAACTAAGAAGCTGGGATGCCAGTTACATAGAACATTAAGAGGATGAAATTTTGGATAGTGACTGTGACCCGGAATTTATATATGATCTCTGTGCCAAAAAGTATAAAAGGCTGATGAAAGAAATAAAAGAATATTAAACAGAAAGATGTACATTTTGTTATATATATATATATATATATATAGTAGTTAGATACATATACCTAAGTATTTCATTTTGTTGCCATAACAAATGATATTCTTTATTATATTTGATATCCCATTGTTGATTGCTAGTACACACAAAAAATATATTTGTACATTGACTTTGTATTCTGCAACCTTGCTGATCTATTTTTGTAGCTTTATGTAGATTATATGGAATATTCCTTGTAGATAGTAATGGCTGTGAATGCAAGCAGTTTTATTTTTTTCTAATATATATTTTAGTTTTTCATTCATTCACTCAGTCATCCATACATTTTGCCTTTTTTCATTGCATAGGCTCTCTAGTACATTGTTGTGTATGAGCAGTGATTGCGGGTATTCTTGACGTTCAGTTGCTCTACTGCTATTTACTGAGGTTTTTGGGTTTTGTTTTAATCAGGAATGGATGTTGAAGTTTGGCAAATAGCTTCCCTGCACCCTTTGAGATAAACTTATAGTTTCTCTTTTTTAATCTGTTTTTATGGGATTACATTTATTGATTTTCAGTTGTTGACTCCACCTTGCACTCATATGATAAACCCCACTTATTCATGATTTTCTGTCATTTTTATTAAACTTTTAAAATTTACATATATATTTTTATGAGTGATGTTAATCTGCAGTTTTCTTATATTTTTCTGGTTTTAGCATTATGGAGCCCTTCCTCAAAAAAGATGAGTTAAAAAGTCTTCTATTTCTGGGAAATTTGCTAGAAATATTATTTGTTCTTCAAATGTTTGTTATACTTTGCCAATGAAGTCATCTGGGCCTGTAGTTTTTTTTTGTTTTAGTTTTAAACTGTAAATTCATATTTTAGTAAGTATAGTGTAAGTCATCTACTTCTTTTTGAATAAACTTTGCTAGTTCATGTCTTTAAAATGAAAAAAATAAATTAAAAACATTAGTAAATATATCAAGGTTGTTAGATTTATCCTTTTAATGCCTAGATTTTGAGGCCATGTTAATTCTTCATTTTGTCACTGGTAGTTTATCTTTTAATTTTAATTTAAATTTACCTTTTAGTTATTTTTAATTTATCTTTTAGTATTTAAAATTTATCTTTTATTCTTAGTTGGTCTGGCTAGAGATTATCAATTTTATTTATTCAGTGAACTAGCTTTTGGTTCCATTGAGTTTCTCTATTGTTCATGTTTTCAAGTTCATTGCTTTCTGCTTTCAGATACACTTTTTCCTTCCTTCTCCTTGCTCCGGGTTAAATTTGCTCCTCCTTTTAGAGTTTCTTAAAGTGGAAGCATATACAATAATTTGAGATATCTCTTCTAATATTAAGCATTTAATGCCATAAATATTATTGTATGAAACATTTAGCAGAATTCCACAAATTTTGATATTCTGGCCTTCAAGTAGTTTTTTTCTAATTTTAATTATGACTTTCTCCTTGATCTATGAGTTATTTAAATGTGTGATCTTTAATTTCCAAGTATTTGTAGATTTTCTAGGTATGTTTCTATACTAATATCTTCAATTTTGTTAAGATAAGAGAATATGCTTTGTATGACTTTAATTTTTAAAATATGTTGAGTTATTTTTTATGATATAGGATATGATCTTTTTTGGTGAAAATTCCATGTACTTTAAGAAGTTGTTTGGGAAGCATTTTGCAATTATTAGTGAGGTCCACTGGCTGGGGGTATTGTGCAAGTCTACTTTATCCTGGCTGAGTTTCTGTCTACTTTTTTTTTATTGAGTTAGCTTACACAGAAGTGTTGGAGTCTGTAAGCACAACTGTGAATTTGTCTATTTCTCCTTTCCTGTTAGCCTTTGCTCCTTGCTTTTTGAAGTTCTATATAAGGCGCATTTGTATTTACTAATGTTATGTCTTCCTTTGGAATTGATCTGTTTTTCTTATTGTCCATCTTTATTTCTAATGCTGTTCCTTTGTCTGTATATTAATAAGTCTATTTTGTGTTATTACCATAGCCACTGCAGTTTTATTTTGAGAAATTTTTTCATGGAATATATGTTTTATCCTTTTATTTTTACCTGTCATTTGCTTTATCTTAAAAGTGGATTCTAATAGCACATTGTTGGGTCTTTATTTTTTATCCGATTTGACAATGTCTGTTTTTATACCATTTTTTAAAATCTAATATTGACATTTAGACTTATGTGTTTCATTTTTTATCTTTCCATATATTTCCTTTAAGTTTTTCCTTTATTTCACTTATGCTGCTTTCTTTTGTAATATTCTATTTTTGGATCTTTGTAATATTCTATTTTAATAACTATTGACTTTTTTCCTTATCTATATTTATATATGCATGTACCTGTCTATCATCAATTCATCTATCACCTATCCTTCTATCTACCTTTTAGTGGTTCGTCTAGGGATATCAGTATACATACTTAACCTTGTACAGCCTAGTTGGTGTTAATGTTTACAACTTCAATTGAAACGTGGAAACCTTTCAAACATGTAGATCCCTTTGCTTAATATGTTATAACATGTTAACAGTGTTTACAATTAATGTTATAATTTTTACTTTAAATGGTCATGTAGACTTAAAATAATTTGAAAGTAGAAAAATAGTTTTTTGTGTTTACCCAAATATTTACTATTTATTTGCTTTTCCTATTCTTTCATCCCTTTGAGTGGTGAGTCAAATATCAGTATTACTCTCCAAGACTTTGCTATGCTCTTTTGAATTTGTTACATTAATTTGTAATACAAGTGTTAGTTTGAGAGTTGGGCAGTATTTTATATCATAATATAATCCTCAAGGTTTTGCTATGCTGTTTTGGGTCAGCCCTGTGGATGTGCAACAGGTTGAGATAGGGACTTGTACAATTTCACAGAGTAACTTGCCCCCCCTACTGAGTCTTCAAGTTTTGACTCCTCTCCATAATCCAGTCTTTTTTGAGTATTTTCAAAATACTACCTAAGGTAGTTGCTTGTTGCTTTTTGTCCAGTGTTTTTTAGTTGTTTTCAGCAAGAGAGACAGGTGAAGTATGATACCCATATTTGGGTGGTAATTAAAAAACAATGACTTAGTATTTAAAGCTACACTTTAAATTAAAAAAGTATTTAAAGCTACACTTTAAATTAAAAATGAAAATAGTTATTTTTGCTAATCCTTCTAAATTATACTTGACAATCATGCTTTATACTGGTGGACACCATTCCAAAATTTAGACTATACTCAATATTCATTCAATTTTCCTTAAAACTTTATATAACACAGATACTCTCATAGTCTGCCTAGCATTTATTTTGCTTTGAAAGTTACCAGTGATTTTCTTTTGGAAAATTTTAAGTTTTTTAGCCTTCCTAAATTCTCAGGAACATTTGCCATCATGGATGATCCTATTCTTAAAACATTTTCGCACTTGTTCCAAAAGCTTACCTCTCCTGATTCTACTCCTGTTTATGTAAATTGCCATCCATCATCCAAGACTAGATCTAAGCCTCTGAAATCAGGAAAAAAAATAGATGAGATTTTGTGTCTCCTCATAGAATGTATAGTTTATTGCCTGTTACATGTTGAACAACAATGGCAACAATGCATCATTATTTTATATTTATCTGTGTTAAATAGCTATATTGGCCCTAGCAATTCTCTGTATTCTATACTTCTAGATATTATTTTAAAGATTATTTATTTATTTGAGAGAAAGAGAAGTGGGGGAGGGGCAGAGGAAGAGAGAAACAGACTGCACAGAACAGAGTGGGGCTTACTCTCAGGATCTTGAGCTGAAGTCAAGAGTCGAATGCTCAACCTACTGAGCCACCCAGGCACCCCATAGATATTTTAATCCTTTATTAGATACCCAATAGTTGGTCAATGTTTCCCTTAAGGGGTAACAGTGAGCAGTAAACACAGATATTATCACCACTGAACAATGATTTTAATCCTCTTTTGTTATTGAATATATTTTGATGGGATATGTATTTAAAATGTCAATTGGATGCCACATATTGATCTTGTAGTCAGTTAAGACTTCTTTGTCATAATTTGTCATATGAGCCCCCCCCCATTCTACTGATTTGATCAATTTTTTAAACTGGATACGGTACTTAATATAATCCTTTTTCAATTTCTTTACATAAGGATGGGCTTATTTTCCCACAACATTTTATTTTCTACATTTATGGTCTTCATAAATTTAATCTTCTATCTTACTGTCTTTTTTTGAGGATTATGTCATATACATATTTGATATGCATGCCTTTTAGAATGTTTTCATGAGCACAAGTCAGAACTACTTACAGTGTTAAGCTTAAGATACAAACTCACTTTTTAGGTTACACTGGCCCATTAATCAACTTTTTGTGGGTACAGTTATGTTCAGTTAATGATAAATCTCCTAAATATATTTTAGTATGTTGTAGGGGAAAAAAGATATAAATACAATTTTACTTTCAATTTCTTTGCCATCTATTTAAAGATTTGTTGTAAGGGTCTATCTTTATTCGCACGTACAGTCTGGTAAAATTGCCATTTTTGAAAATAAGAAACCTTTCTGTAGGCCAGATGCATAAACTACTTGACAGATGTTGTATTCCTGCTTTAGCTTCCCAATCACTCTCGTAGATGAATTTACTGCTTTTTTGTGCAAGAAGTGCTGGGTTTCAGTAAAGATGCCAATAATTTCATATGCAGTGACCTTGGCATGAAGTAACTATTCCAAAATTGTGAAATAGCAGCTGTGTGAAACTTATTATTTATCTTCTTTACACACAATGTGTTTACAATTTTTTGTTTTTACCTTTTTCCCCATAAATATAATTCAGCAATTTGGTTACCTTGAAGTTGTACATAAAGGAAAATATGTAAGTGCTCATCATAATGAAGGATATTTAACTCATCAGGATTCTAACTGCAAGCATTTGCTTTGGAAAAATGTTTAAGCATTCACCGTATAATGCGGAATAATCATAAAAGGCCTATTATAGTGTATTCCTTGCATCCTTTTATATTGCCTTAGGGAATAGACAGCAGGTCATTAAAAACGTTGTTTTATTTAAGGCTCTAACAACTTTTGTATCAGGAAAATCACAAGCATTAGTGCATGCTCTTACGAAATATTCACATAATCATTGCTGAAAATCACCTCCTTGAGAAAAAGTTCTGTGATATCTTTGTAAGTACTCAAAAATTAAAGAGTAAGAAGAAAATCCTCCTGTTTTCTTCTTAATGATATACTTCCTTAATGTAGAATAGGATTCTATTTGTTTTAATTTTATTTGAGTTTTTGTATTATTATTTACTTACAGATATTTCTGTAGTTTTCTATACCATCTTTAACAGATTTAAGTATAAATTTCATGTTTCATGAAAAGGTTTTGAAAGATTTCCTTCTTTTTCCATTTCATGGGACAATTTTTGTCACTTTTGGATTATGTGGACATTAATGATTTAATAGAATTTCCCTATAAAGCCATCAGGATTAGTAGTGTAGTCTTTCAGTAATTTTCTCTCTTCTGAGAAAATGTGGTCGGTTAAGCTTTCTTTTTTCACTAAGAATTTTATTTTCCAAGGAGATTTTACTTTTTATTTGTTTTAAAATTACTTCCATGGAGTTTTGCAAGGTTGTCTATTATATTTTTTATTTTTTTCTTGAACTTAATGGTTATTTTCTTGTCACATTTTATTTTGTCAAATTTTGCTTTATCAACTTTTTATACAAATGTTACCTATCAGTTTTACCTTTTATTGAATTATTTTCAATAATGAGCATTTTAACTTACTTATTAGCTGTTTTAACCTTGCTAAATTTTGCTTTTATCTTTATTATTTTCTTCCACAATTTATTTTGGTTAATTTTATCTTTTTTTTTCTAGATAGTGCAGTCAAAGATTTAATTCACCTATTTTCATCTTTTATGTCATTGTTTGGTGTTAGGGCATTAGGAATCACAGTGAATAGCCTGCTCTCTGTTTACTCCTTTTCTCAATAGCTTCTCCTATTCCACACACACCCCTCTCTCAAGGAAAGGAAAGTCAGGAGACATAATCTCCTTGTGAAATAGACTTCCAGTTAAATGGACTATTGATATATTCTATAAAGAAGAGAACTATCTACAGAATAATTCTTAGCTGGATGAACCGGACAATTTTATATTCTGTGTATGAAAATCCCTTTATACAAAGTTGAGGGGGAAGGTCTTTTCCTGCTATTTGAGTCTACTGACTATTCTTCCATTTGATTTGTGTTCTCTACCTAACTATCCATCTCTGTCTCTGTCTCTATTTTGTTTTTTCTCTTTCTTGTTTTTGTTTCTGAATCCATGGTTTGCAAATTTTATCAGAAATTCAATTTTGATTTAAAGTGCAACTGTGCCGCAAGTACATGGTTTGTTGTTTTTTTGTTTTGTTTTGTTTTTCTACCAGACATCATCTGCTTCTTCCCTACTCAGGCCTAATTAAGGTAATTTTCAAGACTTGGGTTTCCTAGACAACATAAGTAGCATATGGAGACATCTCTATCTAATGCCATCATTCAGTTCTTCAAATCAGAATTTCTGCATGACAGGGATTCTTAGAAGTTTATTTTTTATTAGGTATTAACATTTTTTAGCATTTTATAATGGCATTTTCAAATATACAGAGAAATGAAAAGGAATTTTCCATGACCCACCCACATTCTACCATTCCCACCAAGATTTGACCTCTCTTTTACTCTGTTTTATCAAGTGCAGACATCATTACACTTCATAGTGTAAAATAGACATTTTAGCATGCCAGAGTTAGTTTTCTATATTTTTAATGATCATTTTAAGTAAAACTTCCATAAAATGAAATGCAGAAATCTTAGTATTTAATTTATTTTGAGAAATACATACACTTTTAACCCAAACTACTGTCAAAATGTAGGTAACTTTCATCACCTCAGAAAATTTGTATCTGTTCTTGTCAATTTCTGTCCTCACTCTTTGAGAAGCAATAGCTCTTGTGACTTTTTCCAGCACCAGTGATGAATTTTGCTTGCTCTGGACTTCATAGACTTGAAATTGTATATTATGCATTCTTGTATACGACATTTCATTCAGTTTAGTGTTTTTGATGTTTATATTATGTGGTTGTATGATTTTGCATTGTTTTAAAAAGGAAAGGAAAATATAAAATATTGGCACTTTAATGCAAGATCCCCAAGAGATTTCTGAATAGCACAGCTAAAACTGAGTAAAGTGCTTATATGGAAGAATAAATGATCATATTTGGGTGAAATTGTTTTTAAACAATTTTGACCTGTTTATCAAGCAATTATTTGTTAGTTTCTTTGCCTATAGTTACTTAGTGACACCTACATACATTTTATATACATCACGTTTTTTGATACTTGAAATGTTTTTCCAAATTTCACCATTTGGAGCGCCTGGGTGGCTCAGTTGGTTGAGCGTCTGCTTCTGCTCAGGGCATGATCCCAGGGTCTTGGGATTGAGCGCTGTGTCAGGCCTGCTCAGCGAGGCGCCTGCTTCTCCCTCTCCCTCTGCCTGCCACTCCCCCTGCTTGTGCTGTCTCTCTGTCAAATAAATAAAGTCTTTAAAAAAATCACCATTTGATTTTGAGATTCAACAAATCACATTTGAAATGTAAATTTATTTCATTTTTTTATTTAGATTCAATTAGCCGACATATAGTACATCATTAGTTTCAGTTGTGTGTTCAGTAATTCATCAGTTGAGTATAACACCCAGTATTCATCACATCCCGTGCCCTCCTTAATGCCCATCACCCAGTTACCCCATCCCCCCACCCACCTCCCCTCCAGCAACCCTCAGTTTGTTTCCTATGGTTAAGTTTCTCATGATTTTTCTCCCTTTCTGATGACTTCCCATTCAGTTTTTCCTCCCTTCCCCTATGATCCTCTCTTCTTATATACTGTTTCTTATATTCCACATATGAGTGAAACCATATGATAATTGTCTTTTTCTGATTGACTTATTTCGCTTAGCATAATCCAGTTCCATCCATGTCAATATAATGGTGGGTATTCATCCCTTCTCATGGCTGAGTAATATTCCATTGTGTGTGTATATATATATATGTATATCACATTATATACCACATCTTCTTTATCCATTCATCTAGATTTTTTCCTGAATGCTTATTTATAATATTGCAGGGAGTTTTGGGAATGCACATGTATTTTTTCCTATAAGTACTGGCTAAAACACGTTGTAGTGAGATATGCACTTCATAAGAAAATTAGATATTAAAAATCAAGAGATATTCTTCCAAAGAAAATACTAATTGGGCAGATGTTCTGCAGAATATGCCTCTGTTAGGAACACAAGTTTGCTTTATTTTCATTCAAATCTTAGTGTAGGTAGTTTTCCTTTTGTTATTATTCTGCCAGTGGATAGGTTTCTTCCATAAACTTTCACTGGAGGGTTAGCCTGAGTCCCAATACCCTGCATGAATCTAAGCCAACTAAACCCAAATTCCTTGTTTAATTATATAAGGCAGGCATAGCTTTAGCAGTAACTTACTACTCTGGTTTTTACTATCTTGTTCATTTTTGTTGTTCGTGACTATTGCATAGTTCCTATAGTTTTTTCATGTGAACTAAGCTATGTATGTTTTGGGATTTTTAAAAACATGTTTTATTAATTGCTTTTAAAGGTGTTAAAGTTTTTTTAAGATATTTAGTAAGCTGTACTACTAGAAGTAGAAGTTGATCTTGAAAACCGTATTTTATTTTTACTTCTTTTTGAATACCATGTTTTAAAGATTATAGCAGGAGATTTTAACCTCTTTTGCTTAGTTGGTAATTTTCTGTTTTACTCGGTTTAGTTTATTAGGCAGTATCTGAAAGAGACCGTGTATTAGAGTTGCATTCTGGTATATTTATTTCCAATTCTACTCATGGTTTTTTTTTGGGGGGGGGGTTATTATTATGCTACTTATTGTTTTATTATTTATTCATTTTTTAATGTTTAACATTTTAATAATGTATTATTTAATTACTAGTACAGATTATTTTCTGAATTCTTGCAGTGCATTGCTAATTTCTGAGTGAGTCATTTCATAATTTGATTGTCCCAAATGTCAGTAAGTAGCAAAATACAAACAATTTTTTCAAACATGCTTTAACCTATGTGAATCACACATTTTTATGAATAAAACAAGTACTTGTTCTCATGCAGCAGTGAAATTTTTAGTTAGATCAGGACTTACATGTTTTAGTCTACAAAAAGTAAAGTATCTAGCAAGCTCACAAATATTAGGCCAAATGTACCCAACCTTAGGAGAGGGTTCCATCTGCTCATCTGCTCATATTCTAGTGCCCCTAATGTGTAGCACAGTGCCTGGTACATAACAAATGCCTGGCACGTTAAATATTTGGTCAGTAGACTATTGTACTAGCATGATTTTGTGACTTTCTCATGTAACATTCAGTAATTCAGAGAAAGTCGTCAGTGTGGTTGCCCGCAGTTGAAGATTGACAATGCAAGGAAATCAGATAAGGATTACATCTTATATTAAGATGGCTGAAAACATTTACGATAATTCCTCCTGAACTAACAGATAGGAATCAACAGCAACATTAGCAAAAGCCTAATGACAGATCATGTTCAAAAAAGACTACTTTGTGAAGAGTAAAAGTATGATCGCTTCATGGAATTTTCTTCTTCCATGACACACATTTCATTTGTATGTAAAGATGTCAAAGGCTTGCTTCTTTAGACTTCACTTAGGTAATTTAACCACTGAGCTTCATCATTTATAATATCTTAGAAAAATTAGGTTCAATTTTTCAGAATTTTCCCTCAAAATACTCTTTTCCATAGGATTGTGGAATATCATAATCTTTTATTTTTCTTCTTTCTTTTAGTCTTCTCTTGGTGTCTTTTAACATCATCCCTTCCTTTTCCCGGTCATATGTTTCACTACCAGTTCTTGGCCTTTTTCTTAGTCCATTACCCTTCCCATGAGGACTTCATCCCTACTTCATTTTCAGTTTCCATTTAGAAGTGCAGTTCAAAACTGTGATTGACATACCAGTTCCATTTCTCTGTTTGGTATTTCTAGTTGTATGTCTCATACATGATTAAAACTCAACATGTCAAGAAACTGAGTTCATCCTTAGTTCCCTTCTTCTTTCCTACCCCTAACACTCTTGGCATTAAAAATTGTACCCTTCTCCTTCCTCTTATAATTAAACAAGAAGCAAGCATCTCTACCAGTTGTGCAAGCTCGAATCCTAGATATCATCCCGGACTTGACTTTGCTCTCATTCCTGTATTCCTGTCAAATCCACGGTCAACATCTAAATACATTTCAAATTCTTCCCCTTGATGTCATCTTCAATCACAAATTCCTGACAAGTACAAAGTCTGCTTATACTGACCATTATGTCATTTTTCAACTTGGGACACTTTTGAACATGAAAAGGCTGATGTAAATAATTACATGAAGATAACTGACATTAAAAAGAACAAATGAAGAATTATTGTTCTCTCTTCTTAAAGATCTTACCTTATCAACACGTTTTCCTACTCCCAACCATTCTTCTCACTGCAGTAAGTTAACTTTTAAAATGCAAACTTGTCAATGTCACTTTTATATTGCTCTCAAGATAAACACTGCAATTCTTAGCATGGCACATAAGGCCTTGCATGATCTGGCTTTTGCCTACATCTTCAGATGCATCCATGCTTCTTTCCATACTGCTCACTGTGCTCTAGTCATTGGACTTTTTATTGCGTTTTCTCAAATGGCTGTGCATCCTTGCAATTCGGGATTTTGCATGAGTTGTGGACTCTGGATGATACAATCCTCTCCTCACACTGTGCCTAGATAATCTCTGCTCATTCAGTGCTTAGCTGAGATACAACTTTCTTAGGTAACTCTTGCACTGAAACCCTACTCACGCCATTTCTAAGAAATTCCCGCACTAGCCTTGACATCTCCTTTTTGACCCTACTCACGTATACTACCTATTTATATAATTTTTTAATTCAAACACCCTACTGTAATGTCAGCCCCATGCATAAAAAGAGCCCTAAATACATCATTCGTCAGTTTATCCTTGGTGATTTAAAGAGCCCGTTGTAGAAAAATAAAGTTTTTTGCACAAAACAGGCTTATAAAAGGCTGAAAGAAGCTACTGTCCTTTTAATGTTTTTCTTTACTAAAGTTCAGTGCTTGATTTAGAGTAATGAGTAAGGATTCATCCTGATAAAGATGGGGAAAGATAGGTCAATAGCATAGGAAAGAAAGTGGGTCATTTTTGTGTTTATGTTGGCAGTTTTAGTATCAAATTTCCATCCTGGCATTTTAACAAAATTGCTGTCTCAAAATGGACTCTTAATTGGCAAATCTGATAGATTATAGTGAATCCTTATCTTCTTTGTCTTCTACAGTACTGGCAACTATCTCTTTTCTAAAACTTTTTTGTTTTTCAAAATACTTGTGTGCCCTGTTTTATCTTCTGTCCCTCTGATAACTCCTTCTCTGTAATTTTTCTTCCTCCTTTTCTATGTTTAGACATTCATGCCAAACACTTATCCATGAACAGAATCCAACACTGAAGAAAGCAAATAAAATCCCTGCTCTTCTGACTTATTAGAGGTATAATAATGAATAGGTCATGAAAGTTTCCTGCTATTATAGGGCTTGTATTTTAGTTAGTGAGGAAGAGTGAGTAGAGAAAGAAGATGAATTAATAATAAAACAAATAACAGTGTTTTTGTTATGGAAATAGCAGGCTCAGAGGCACTTAGGAGGGAAGATAGGTGGGCTTTCTCAAGTACCAACAATACCAGTGGTGATGGGAATTAGTGAGGGAGGAAATATTAAAGGAGAATCACCATCTTACTTTGTTTCTGCCCTTACCCCTCTATCACAGCCAATATTTGGACTTGGTAGTTGCAAATTGCTTCTCATTCCTGGATTACAATAATTTTGGATTTCTTCTGTTATCATGTCATTATTATACAGGGAATGGATTGTCATCTTGGACAATGTTATTTGTTGCCTGNGAGGTATAATAATGAATAGGTCATGAAAGTTTCCTGCTATTATAGGGCTTGTATTTTAGTTAGTGAGGAAGAGTGAGTAGAGAAAGAAGATGAATTAATAATAAAACAAATAACAGTGTTTTTGTTATGGAAATAGCAGGCTCAGAGGCACTTAGGAGGGAAGATAGGTGGGCTTTCTCAAGTACCAACAATACCAGTGGTGATGGGAATTAGTGAGGGAGGAAATATTAAAGGAGAATCACCATCTTACTTTGTTTCTGCCCTTACCCCTCTATCACAGCCAATATTTGGACTTGGTAGTTGCAAATTGCTTCTCATTCCTGGATTACAATAATTTTGGATTTCTTCTGTTATCATGTCATTATTATACAGGGAATGGATTGTCATCTTGGACAAGTTTCTTCTCACTAATGGCTCACTAATATTTTCCCTAAGTATATATAATCCATATGACACCTCAAGGTTCAACACTATGTAGAAAAATAGGTCATTTTCCATTGGAGCTCAATATTCATATTTTTCCTTGCTTTTGGCATAGGCCTGTATTGCTTAGATTTTATTTTGTTTAATTTTACTTATTTCTAAGATACAGTGAAATCAAGGTTATTACTGCATTTCATTCACTTTGTTTCTCTCCATTATATGGAGAGAAAGTTATCAAAAAGCTGTACATTTTAAATATCCTAATTAATCCACCAGCCAATTCTGAATGTCTATACCTTCTCAGCTTTTCACCGACCTACTAATAATTTGAATCTCTGTTGATATAACAGTAATGCCCCCAATTCAAATATAAGTAGAAAATGCAGGTTTGGAATTGAGGAGTAAGTTGGATTAGAAATAGAAATTTGAGAGTCATCTCATGGACCTAATGATAGACAGAAGGGAAATAGATAATACTGCAAAGGGGGGAGAATGGTACATGTGTTACAAGGACCAACAGTAAATTTATCTCCCCAGCTTTAACCTTCGAAGGGGTCGTCCCTGATCAATACTTGCATAGAGTTCATGCCTATCATGTCTCCTTTGTCATGGTTGTTAGCGTAAATAATCAGTCGACTCACCCACTCTATCATCCCAGCTTCATGGGTGGGTTCCTAGACTTGGAAAATAAAACAGAGCGCATCTTGAATTACAGTTGTAGCGATTGTGGCAGGCTGCTACCTCACCTGTTTTTCATGACCCTTATCACAGCCAGAACACATCGAGATTACGTAGAGGAGTAGATATCAACCACCTATCTCAGTTTTTCTTCCACATTGCTTCCTCTAACTTCATTTAACCATGATCTTGAACATTGCCTCCATAATCTTCTACCAGAAATTAAAGCTAAGTATATTTTGAACTAAACTTAACCTCTTTAAAAAAAAATACAAGTGACTCCTGAATTTCCAGACTCCATGACTGTTCTATAATTGCATTAAGCAACTATACTAAAAAATTAATTCTCATCTCTCACCTACCTCCTATTTTTAACCAGCTTTGCAGCCTTAAAATATTTAGCCTGCACTGAATTTTATTTTTATTGTTTTTAAGATTTTGTTTAAATTCCAGTTAGTTAACCTAGAGTGTAATTTAAGTTTCCGTAGTAGAGTTTTGTGATTCACCACTTACATACAACACCCAGTGCCCATCACAACATAACCTGTACTGCATTTTAAATCTATCCACTCCTTCCCATCCTCCCTGCATTATCTTGTTACTGGGGTGGACTTGCTAACTGTTCTTGCTTATTCCCTCATCTCCATTCTCATTTCTCACATTGTGAGATTCATTACCTTGAAACAGTTCCAAATATGTTTCTTTGATCTACTACACATATAATGAATAACCACCACCAGTTATTTTAGTCAACATTTCTAATCTTAGAACAGTGACTTTCTACAACATACTCTCATCCTGCTTATCTATGGATTTGTTTTATCATTTGACTAGATTTTTAAATTCTCCAACACTAAAATAGTGGGGTTTTAAGATTTTATTTATTTAAAATAATGGGGGATTTTTTAAGATTTTTTTATTTGTCTGAGAGAGAGAGAGAAAGCACAAGCAGGGGGAGTGTCAGGCAGAGGGAGAGCAGGCTCCCCACTGAGCAAGGAGCCCATGCAGGATTCAGTCCCAGGACCCTGGGATCATGACCTAAGCAGAAGACAGACACTTAACTGACTGAGCCACTCAGGCGTCCCAAGTGTTTTTTATTTTGCTTTGTTTTGTTTTTTATCTGCAGTAGTTAGCATGTTTGTATGCACCATGTTTTTGGTAAATAAATGCTAATATGAATTAAATATGTGAATCAAGGTATTTTACAACATATTCTTTCATGAAAAATGATGAACTGTGTTGGCCATTAAGAATATTTTTATTGCCATGTAAATTCCTTAATTAATCTTGAGATTCAGTCTGTCTTCTATAATGTTTATTTTTTACAGCAAACCCAATTCAAATATGAGTACATGCATGTAACTAAATGCTTTATGAGTCCACTTCTTTGTTACATTGTATGTCTTATCTTTATTAGCTTCTTGTCATATTTATAGCCAATAAAAACTCTACAGCTACTGTGAAATGAGATGTATGCCTTCATCAATGGTTTGGAAATATTTATAGTTTTAAAATACATTTTACACTAATGTAACCATTTAACATTTGAATTTTTAATGTTTCAGATAATTTTTTATTGTTTTTATCTTTTTAATGACTAAAAATAAAGGAGCAATAATTCTTTATACAAGGAATTCATGAAGAATAAGTTCTTATTTGGTAATATGTACTTGATGTGTAAAATTTTATGCAAGTTAGATTATGATAATTATTTAGCAATTTCTCATTGCATAATTACTTGTTATAATTACTGTTCAGACAATTTGATCTATTTATTAGGCTACTGAAAATAAGTCATTTAAAAACTTAATTGCTTCATATTTATAGGAATTATTATGGAATGTTTATATAACTAAAACATTTGCAGAGATTTTTAAATAATTGAGTTACAAATGGCAATATTGTATAATTGACTTCTAGTTAAGGAAAAAAAAAAAAAGCAGTTAGAACCTGGAAATCCCTAAGGAAGTAGTGGAGAGAGGATATCAATATATTATAAACCTTGGTGAAAATTTCCCCTCCCATGAAAGTATATATTTGAACAACTTGTATAACTTCAAATTAATTGAAGATGTGACTGAAGTCATAGATGTAAAATTCTCATGTGTAGTATAATCTATTGTTCACTGATATCACAACCTACTTTAGAAGGAGTTTTGGAAGGGACAATTAATTACATCAGAAGCCATTTGGTAACCTGCATATTAAATGCCAAAGAGGTCAAAGAGTCTTTGAAATATTTTCCATATGTTATATCATTTTATTTATTAGTTCCTGGATAAGTAAAACATGCAAAATAAAATAACCATAAAATATTGGAGCTACATTAAATATATTTAAGGCTAAAGAAAATGTGGTGTCTAATTATTTATGCCTCACTTCTCCTGTTATTAAAAACAATGAGATTTATAGATAGTGTAATTTTAGAATATAATAACCTAATTGATTAGGAAACTAGAAATCTTTACATTCCATTTTATAGAGGAAAGCTGTTTTTCAATAACTGAACATATGACCTCAAATCTTTAGCATCCTCTACTCCTATTATTTTCCTGTAGATACAGAGAAAAATGGGAGAAGATATTTTGCACAATAAAAATATACAACTTTTTTAAGAATGTACATCTTTAATAAAAAATGCATCTTGATAAAATTTTCTGATTGATTCCTTTGTGCCATGCCATCTTCTAAGTGCTTTACTGTACCTAATCTTTAAAATATTCTAGTCAGTTGGATTTAGATATTAACTACAGTTTGTAGAAAATGAGGAACAAAAGATAGATTACTGTGTTAAGATTTTGATGTTACTAAACTCCATAATTAGCATTCAGATTTGGCAGTCTGCCACCAGGTTTAATCACCTCATCACACTGCCTATTGTAAGTGAAATGGACTTATTTTTTCTTGGACAAATAGGAAGAATTCTCTGATGAGGAGGAGCCATCTATGAAAAACAAAAACAAACAAACCTCCTACAAACTTTCTGAAAGAGGGAATAACACATGCAAAGTATCTAAGGCAAAAATGATCAAGATATTTTCTAGAAACAGCAAAAATAAAAATGTCTGTGGCTCAAACAGAGAGCAAGTGGTATGAATTCAAACAGACTTCGGCCAGTGTTTTGTATATCTTATGTGCAATTCATCCTTAAAAGGAAGGATATGAATTTCTCCTTAAAATGCTTGCTTGTTCTGCGTTTCAGTTACAACACCTATAACATAAGGATATAGTAGGAATCCTTTCATAAGGTTTTTTTCAAGGTCAGTTGCACTAATACTGTAACAGACTTTGATACATATTGAATGCTCAATAAATTTTAGCAACTCTCCTTACTTTCTAGTCTGGATAAGCCTCTGATTAAATGCTGTTCCATTTTTAATTAGAAAATCTGTGTTTAGGGGTGCCTGGCTGGCTCAATCAGTAGAGCATGTGACTCTTAATCTCTGGGTTGTGAGTTCAGACCCATGTTGAGCATGGAGCTTATAAAAAAGAAAGAAAGAAAGAAAGAAAGAAAGAAAGAAAGAAAGAAAGAAAGAGAAATAGATGTTTATTTCCATAAAATGAAAAGGAAAATAAATGCTGGCAAAATAAAAACAAGAAGTATATACTCCAAGTCAATGGCATATGAAAAGATATAAAATGCATAAATAAGTAAATTTTAGAAAAACAAAAGAAAAATGAAATGAAAGCAAATGCTGAATTCGATTCCATAAAAAATGTCTAAATATAGCAACAAAAATAATTGAGTTAATCAAAATAAATATAAACAAGGAAGAAGAAATCAAACATGAACGCAAAGCATATGTGAAGTGATTGAAAGTGTATTAAATGCAATTTTAACTGTAATTTGAAATACAAATGTAGTTGTCAAAAATATATCATTCTGCTAGAAATGAATCTTTGCTTAAAAATTAGTAAATCCGGAGTAAATAAATATATAAATATTGAAAAGAATATGAACTTGTATTTTAAAAATTAATACTTTTTATTATATTAAATAAAAACCTTTTAAAAGCAAAACTTACAGAAAGCAAAGTCAACAGTCACATTGAACAATTAGAAAAATATTTGCGTTTCATGTTGTAGACAACAGTGGCATAAAAATATTTGTATATCAAGTATTAAGTGTATAGCTGTGTAGTTGTATATTATATATGAAATATTTTAGTCCAGATTATGTGCTTATTTCTACTTTAAGTTTTTTTACTTCAGTATAAAAATTTTTATATTAACATTATTTTTTCATAGAAACAAAGTTCTTCAAATACTTCACAGACTATAGAGAAGAACTGTCAACTAGGTTGTCTTCTATAAATTTATGCCTTATATTTTAATAGCTGTGTTTAAAAGAAGAAATGTATAAAATGCTCCTTTAAAAGGAAATAAACATGCAAAGCCAAAAACCCTATAAAATGGGAATTCTCTTTCAGTTTATCTTATTAAATTCCAGTTGGGGTTGTCTTTTAAACTAAAATTTTGTGACAACAGAATACACAGAGAGAAATATTTCATTCAGTTGCTTTTTTTTTTTTTTTCTTTTTGGTGGGGATGTGGCAGAGGCAAAGGGACAGAGAGAATCCCAAGCAGTCTCCTAGCCCAGCATGGAACCTGACTGGGCCTGACCTTACAGCCGTGGGACCATGACCTAAGCCAAAATCAGGAGTCAGATGTTTAACCAACTGAGCCACCCAGGTGCTCCTTAGTTGCATTCCTCTTAATTACAATTTAGATAAAACCCAAGTATATATCTATTGCTATATTATATACTTATATCTTATGAGCTTAATATATATTATATAAATACTTAATATTTCCACATATATTTTACCACAAGTATTGCTTATTATTGTGCATAATTTACAAAAAACAAAACAAAACAAAATGAAATTCTAAGCATTTTCTATTGGGCTAAACAACTGCTGTGTTTATTTATGATGTGGTATATATGAAGGTGATAATATGAACTAGTATCAGTATTTTTGAACTGGTGTGAGAGCTATTTTGAATTTTAAGTAAATTGTGAAGACATTTTGTGTAAGGCCATCAAATTAAGTAAAATAGAAATGTACTTATTTAAAGATGAAAAATGATCAAAATAGTGGATTATTAAAGCTTAACAGTACCTCTCAGTAGAGGAAGTGTTCTAATGAAAGTTATCCTGATAGTTTCTTTTTCAATATGAGAAATTTGTAACATTTATCCCTAAAATTTGAAAAATATTCTTTTGAGTTCAAATACATTATGAAAAAAGTAAAATAAACATATTTTACTGTACAGTGTAAGAAAAAGCATTACTTGTTTTTGCTTTGTATATGAACACTGCTTGAAACCACTAGGAAATAATTAGGAAAACAAACTAACTAAATAATGAATTAGTTACAGATTAGCACATACATTTTGACCTGTGCCAGTTCTTTAGTACAAACATAATTTTTATTTTTATTTAAAGATAAGTAAGAATTCTAGAAAAAAATCCAAGTAGAGAACTACAGTTTTTTTGTAGAGCGAATTTCTATGTTTTGAATATGCATGATTATTAAATTATTAAATGCACAATGTACTACTTAGCTGGAAGTACTGTATTTTTTTTTTTTAATTAAGGGGCACCTGGGAGGTTCAGTCAGTTAAGCTTCTGCCTTCAGCTCAGGTCATGATCCTAGAGTCCCGGGATCAAGCCCCACATCAGGCTCCCCTGATCAGTGGGAAACCTGCTTCTCCCTCTCCTTCCTGCTCCTGCTCTCTCGCTTGCCATCTCTGTGTCTCTCTCAAATAAATAAATAAAATCTTTTCAAAAAAAGAAAAGAAAATTAACTATCACTATCATTTCCACCTTGCATGCATAATACTGAGTGGGTAAACAATATAAGTTTGTTGGGTAAAATCTTAGCAGCTTGTTTCAAAGAAAAATCCAATGGAAAGTGCCATTTGAAGGGTGTGTGTGTGTGTGTGTGTGCTTGCACACATGCGTGTAGCATAATTAGGAGGGAGAATTAGAAGTGTGTTTCTGGGGGATATTAGAATGTCAAAATAAGAGGAATTTTAGAAAATTAGATATAAAGGTCAATTTAAAGTCATAAGGAATACAAAAATGGCGAGATCACATCTAAGATGGTTTGGTAAGAACCTGGTTGAGTAATATAGTACAAGATAACAATCCAATTCTTGGATGTTGTCTGGCTATTGGAATTTCAGATCTTTGTACACATCAGTGAATTGGCTGATACATACAATACTTTTCCAGGATTGCTAATCTTTGGCCTTCACCTTCTGAATTTATACTCCTGGTTCTTTTATCTTGAAATACCATATTATCAATTAGGATCAACTCTTTGGCTTAATAACTTGGCTTCCTGTTATGCTCTTGGCTATATGTTTTCCAGTAATTTAACATAATTTTCTGGCCCTGATATTAAGGATTCTAGTGACAACTTATTCCTACATCCTTGCTAATAATAGAATTCTCCCTTCCTTACACCCTTCCTTCTTTTCTTTCTCCCTTCTTTCCTTCCTTCCTTTCTTCTTTACCTCCATAAAAAATAATTTAATATATACCATGTCAGGAAATGTTATAAAGTACAGCAATAAACACAAAGTCCATGCATTCAGAGTGCTAGATGTAGATGGAGAATAACAGACAATAAAAGTAAAAATTATAAACATGTCAATTTGTAATAAATTCTAAAAATAAAAAAAAGCAAGTTACATGAATGAAATCTCTTAAAACAAGCTATTTGGATCATTTGTAGTTAGACCATGCTGTCACTAAATAGTCCAAATAAACCTCTTTATAATTTTTTTAAAGTTGATATAACCTTAAAAATCAACATTCCACTTTTCTTTTTTTTTTTTTTTAAAGATTTTTTATTTATTTATAAGACAGAGATAGAGACAGCCAGCGAGAGAGGGAACACAAGCAGGGGGAGTGGGAGAGGAAGAAGCAGGCTCATAGCAGAGGAGCCTGACGTGGGTCGATCCCATAACGCCGGGATCACGCCCTGAGCCGAAGGCAGACGCTCAACCGCTCTGCCACCCAGGCGCCCCAACATTCCACTTTTCTTAAGTACAAAATTATCAGTTCAGAAACAATTACATTAATCAAACATATTCCTGACTAGTTAATTAAAGAAATGAAATTAATTTTAAATTGCCTTTCATTTAGTTAAAGAAATAATGCTGATTGAGATGATGGTTTTTAATCTTCAATCATATTTTTCTTACTCTCAAATTCAGAGCTTTAATTCATTAATAATACTTTTATATTTTGGAGAAAATTCTCTTTTTATATTTGAAGATAAATGGATTTGTGATTAGGCCAATTATAACTTGAAAGGTTTGTTTTCTACATAGTGTGTGCTGATTTCAACTATGATGAAAATAAGTAGCAATGTGTAATAGTGATAAAAATAATCATACATTTAATTGTACTTTTTCAAGTGCAACACAAAACTAGATGATTCAATAACAAATATTCTTAAATGGAAAATTTAAATCAATGTTTCATGTCCTTCATTATATTATTGGAATCCTTAATGAGAGGGAAAATTTTCTCTTTTCTTTTCTCTATCACAGATTTAATACATATTAGACATTTAAAAAATAGCATTTTATTAATCAAATGATTAAAGAATGAAAATAAATTGCTCTAGGGGCACCTGGGTGGCACAGCGGTTAAGCGTCTGCCTTCGGCTCAGGGCGTGATCCCGGCGTTATGGTATCGAGCCCCACATCAGGCTCCTCTGCTATGAGCCTGCTTCTTCCTCTCCCACTCCCCCTGCTTGTGTTCCCTCTCTCGCTGGCTGTCTCTATCTCTGTTGAATAAATAAATAAAATCTTTAAAAAAAGAAATTGCTCTAAAATAGGAAAAGATAAGAATTGAGGAAAGGATAAGAATGGATTACAAATGGCAATAGTTAATTTATATACTAAAAGCTTTTTAGAAAAGAAATCTTAACTGCTATAACATATGATCCATTTCAGAATAGTTTGTTTTCCCCAAAAGTCAAAATATATGTAGTTAACAGTTTTCTAGTCAGCACAGAAGTAGAAGAAACTTCAAGGAAAGTGTGTATAAAAATTAAGTATGCATAGATTCTAAGATATTTTCCATTCCGTAACTTAAAAACATTGTTTAAATCTTTACTCTGGTTGCTTTAGAGATTAGATGACAAGATTCAAGAAGTACAAGTAATCAATCATTGGAAACCATTGCAGAGGATGAGCTAGAGTTTTTCTCTTTTCCATCTGGAAAATATGTAGATTAGTGTTCAAAAAACCAACAAATGAATTTGGGGGAACTGAAATGACAGAACTAATAGCTGTGTTATAGACATAAAATGTCTGTAATTGAGAACCATAATTACATATCTGTAATAATGGCAAAGGATATTTTACTCCAGATGCATCAAGTTTCATTTAGTTTTATCTTGTAGTATTTATCAGTCGGTATTTCAAATGCATATGTTTATGTTTCACAGTGAACAGTGTTATTATCTATAAACATGTACAATTTGGCACTAATATTTTGGTATATATATATATATATATGCGCATTTATATATATAACACAGAATACCATTCAGCCATAAAAAAGAAGATCCTGCCATTTGTAACAGCATGGATGTCCTTGGAGGGTATTGTGCTAAGTGAAATAAGCCAGACAGAGAAAGACAAGTACTGTATGATTTCACCTATACATGGAATCTAAAAAAGCAAAATGAATGAGCAAAGAAACAAACAAAAATCAAAACCAGACTCACATATACAGAGAACAAAGTGATAGTTACCAGAGGATAGGGGACTTGTTGGGGGATGAAATAGGTGAAGGGGATCAAGGAGTATAAACTTACAGTTATAAAATAAATAAGTCATGGGAATGTAATGTACAGCGTGAAGAACATAGACAATAATATTGTATTAACTTTGTATGGTGACAGTTGATAACTAGACTTATGGTGATCATTTTCAATGTATATAAATGCCAAATCACAATGCTGTACACATGAAACTAATATAATATTGTATGTCAATTATACTTCAATAAAAAAACTAATGGGAGTAAAATACTAATCAGGCAGATAGCATATGTGACAGTAATTGTGGTTTTAGGGCATGTTCTACATAAATATTAGAGTGTACTTATTTCTTACTGTTATTTCTATTTCTTAGAAAATAATTGGTATCAATTTAGAATAATATAAGAAAAATATCCTAAAATAGAACTTTTTGTAGTCCAATTTAGTGTCAAATGTCTATGTTAGTTATTTTTGTTTTAAAGTTTTAACACTTACTAAGGAATCAGTATTGGGAAGGCTATATGTTAAATTATTACAAACATTTTCTATGTTTAATGAGCAGCCACCTTTGTCCTACTTATCATTTCTCCAGCATCTTGAGAATATTCTATTTACCTTTTATAACTAGAATATAGGTAAGTATGCCTATTTGAATTGCAATGAAAACAAAAGTTACAAAATAAATTAGAATGTCTGCTTTTAGACATAACATAGTTGCTATTGTCCCTTCCACAAAAAATAGGATAATATAAAGAAAAAATACAATATCCATGTTTGTAATGTCATTGGAAAGCTGTAACATTAAAAAAACTAGAAGAATTAAAATTCCATAGTAGTAAGACTCCTTCTGTGATAGAACGTTTTAGCAATAACCTCAAATTTGGGCACTCCTACCTATATCCAAAAGTTATGTTACTTTTAAGGGAAGCCGCAAAACAATGAAATGTAATTTAAAGTGCTGTTATTAATAACTCCCAACTTAGAAATCTATACTTAGAAATTCTTTGGAACACAAATTGAAATAAACATATCCAAATGAACAGAATTTGATTGTTACCTTTGCACTAAAACAACGATTAAAAAAAAAAAACAACCCTTCAAGTACAAGGAAAATATTTATAGATGAAGAAACAAAGTATCTGAAAGGAAATAAACCATGGTCAGGCCAAAGAAGTAATGAATATAATTTAAATGAGTGTTGACTTAATGCTACAATGGTAGTATTATTACACCATTATTAATAATGATGAAAATAGTGTAATTGTTACACTATTATTAGTAATGATGAAGATGATAATGTCTTCTGAAGCTTAAAATTTATGTAGAATTAAAATATATAACAGTGATATTTTTAAAAATAAGAAAGAGGAAAATGGGGCTAAAATATGTATTGGTGTTTCAATGTTTGAGGATCAGAAAGTAAGTCATGTATTAAGAAATAAGAGCAGTTGAATTTCAGTGACCTCAACGTTCTTCTCAAAATCCTAGGAAGGAGCTGAAAATTATATTAAAAAGCATTCATCAAGTAAAAATGGACATGCAATAAAGACTTTTACAAGCCCAAGTATTGGATCTTTAAGAAAATTTTTAAATGACAAACACAGAAAGACTGATCAATAAAAAAAACACGTTACTAATATCTACTATACCAGGAATGAAATGAGTCATCACTATATATCTTACACACATTAAAGAGATAATAGAAGGATAATATGCATTTTTAATAAGTTTGAAAATTTAGATGAAGTGGAAAAATTTCTTGGAAATCATGATTTATTTCAACCAACACAAAAGAGATATAAAATTTTGCATAGCCCTATAGTTTTTAAAATAATTGAATCCATGATTAAGGACTTTTTCACTAAGGTATTTCTAAACTCCAATGGCTTTTTTTGGTATCAATTTTTTATTTACGTTGTAGTTAGTTAACATAGTGTGTAATATTGGTTTCAAGAGTAGGATTTAGTGATTTATCACTTACATATAACACCCAGTGGTCATCACAGATGCCCTCCTTAATACTCATCTCCCTTCGCAACCCACAGTTGGTTTTCTATGGTTAAGAGTCTAATAAGAATCTCTTAAGAGTCTCTTTTTTTTCCATCTCTGATGTTCATCTGTTTTGTTTCTTAAATTTTACATATGAAAAAAATCATATGGCATTTGTCTTTCTCTGACTGACTTATTTTGCTTGTCATAATACATTCTAGCCCCATTCAC
Source organism: Ailuropoda melanoleuca (assembly GCF_002007445.2). Lineage (NCBI taxonomy): Eukaryota > Metazoa > Chordata > Mammalia > Carnivora > Ursidae > Ailuropoda > Ailuropoda melanoleuca. Next base: position 104,464,007 of record NC_048224.1, on the reverse strand, counting down.
ATTGTTGTAAATGGCAAGATTTCATTCTTTTTGATGGCTGTAAACTCAGATGGCTTTATTAGTTAATTCTAAATATTTAAGGAAGGAAAATTACCAATATTACACCAAGCTTTTCAGAAAAAAGTAAATAAATGAAAGATCACTTCTCAACTCATTTTATGAGCCCGGAATAACTTCAAAATGAAAATTTTCTAAGAAAATTACAAGAAAGTTTAAATAATAGTTGAATTGATATTTTATTTTATTTTATTTTTTTTTTAAAGATTTTATTTATTTATTTGACAGAGATAGAGACAGCCAGCGAGAGAGGGAACACAAGCAGGGGGAGTGGGAGAGGAAGAAGCAGGCTCATAGCAGAAGAGCCTGATGTGGGGCTCGATCCCATAACGCCGGGATCATGCCCTGAGCTGAAGGCAGACGCTTAACCGCTGTGCCACCCAGGCGCCCCGAATTGATATTTTAAAAACAATACACTTCATATTAGCAGATAAAGGGGGAAAATAAAAATTTATAATCATCTCAATTGATAGAAAAAATATTTATATTTTTATACTCACTGACATTGAAAATTCTAACTAAATGAAATATAATAGAATTTCCTTAATCTTATAATTAGTATTTCAAAACAGGAAAAGCAATTTTTGTACAACACTACACTTAGTGGCAAAATATTGAATGTTTTTCCTCTAATTTGGGTAACAAAATAAGAAAATGTTTCTGTGGCCACTTCTTTTGAACATTGTACTACATGCCTTTGCCAATGGAAAAAAAAATGTGTGTATTGTAGAGAAATAAATTGTATAAAGATTGGTACAGGACACAAAAAGTATCATCGGAGATAACATGACTTTGGAAGGTTAAAACCCAAAAGGATATAGAATTAGAATTAATAAATAAGTAAAGCAAGGTCACTGGTACAAATAAATATACGCACGTTAATTGTCTCTTTATATATCACCAACCGTCAATTAAAAAACAACTGTCATTTACAGTAACATTGTAAAACATCAAAATTATACCAAGAAGTCTCACTATAGATATGAAAACTTACACATTGAATTTCAAACCATTGCAGAGATTACTTGATCTAAACAAATGGAAGGTTATATCATATTTATAAATGAAAGACAATATTGTTTGAATATAAATCTCCAGTCTTGTTCAGAAATCTAGTACAGTTTCAGTTAAAATGTAGGGATCACAGAATCTTCCCTTCTCTCTTTCTTTCCTCTTTTTTTCCTTTCCTCCCTTCCTTCCACCCTCCCTTCCCTCCCTTCCCCCCTTCCTTCTTCCTTCCTTCCTTCCTTCCTTCCTTCCTTCCTTCCTTCCTTCCTTCCTTCCTTCCTTCCTCTTTATTTCTGGAGACTGATAAGATGATTCTAAAATGTATATAGAATTGCAAAGGACACCAAAGAGTCAAAATAATCCTGAAAAAAACAATCAAAGCTGAAGTATTTATACTATTAATATCAAGCCTCACTGTGAATTCACAATAATAAAAGGAATATGATGTTGGCATAAGGATGGAAATATAGGGTTAATGGAAATAATAGCAAATATGGTCATCTAAGTCACAACAACAAATGTGCTGCAGCAATATAGTGACAAAAAAGATGTTCTTTTAAATAACTGGTGCTTTATTGACAGGGTAATCAATGTTGGCTCTTTCCTCATAGCTCACACAAAATTTAATTTGAGAGGAAATATTGGGGTAACCCAAAGAGTTGGATTTTCAAATTAGACTAAAACAAATAAGAGATCTTACCCAGTATAGATTTACTAATAATTCTAAAAAATAAAAAAGAAAGAAAGAAAAGAAAAGAAAAAAGAAAAGAAAAGAAAAAAAGAAGAAGAAAAGAAAAGAAAAGAAAAGAAAAGAAAAGAAAAGAAAAGAAAAAGAAAAGAAAAAAGAAAAGAAACAAGAGACACAGAGGCAGTATCGACATTGATATCCAGGTCTGGATATTGAGGGCAACCCCCAAGTCTTTTCTTTCTGAGATAAGACATATTCTTTCCGGTTCAGAGTAAATAGTGTATCAAACTGTGGTCCCTAGATTATTATCTGTTACTGGGGGGCATCTAGTTTATAAAATATTTCTATTTATGCCCCCAAATCATGATATTTTTAAAATCCTGGCTCATAGGTCTATACATTCAGTATTAATTTACTAAAACCATTCTATAACCAGGGATGCCTAATGACATTCCAAAGAAAGGGACTTCCTTGATTAAATATCAGAATATCATAATTTCATTTATGTGAGGGATAGGGCTGTATACTGAATGTTTGTGTTTCCCCAAAATTCATATTTTGAAACCTAATACCAAATGTAATGGTATATGGCAGTGAATCCTTTGGGAAGTTATTAAGTCATGAAGGCGGAGCCCTCATGACGGGGATTGGTGTGCTTATAAAAGAGACTCCAGAAAGCTTCCTAGCCCCTTCCACCCTGCGAGGACATAGTGGAGAGGATGCTTGTTAATGAACAAGGTAATGGGTTCTCACCAGACACTGAATCTGTTAGCACCTTAATCTGGGATTTGCCAGCTTCCAGAATTGTGAGAAATAAATATTTGCTGTTAGGCCACCCAGTCTATGGTACTTTTATTATAGCCATCCAAACAAAGACAATCAGCCTCTTCAATGTGATTAGATGAGGTCACCTTTATTTCTTACATTTCTTCTGTGATATTCAGTTGGTAACTCTAAGAAAAAAATAGAACGTAGCCCAATTGCTTTAACTTCTTTTTTCCTCCATCATGAACTCAAAGTAAAAGATAAAATAAGGCTTATGTAGAAGAATTCTTAAATTTGGCATAAACAAATTTCTTAAGCAGGACATAAAAAAGGACATAAAAACATAAGTTAAAAGTTTATATATTGGACTTCACTAACATTATGAACTTTGCTTCTTCAAAAAATACCTTAAGAAAGTGAATAAGCAAGACACTCTCTAAAAAGATATCTGCAATCTATTTACCCTTCAGTTTATCTATCTATCTATCATCTATCTATCTAATCTACCTACCTACCTATCTAGATTTTTAAAAATTAATAAGAAAGTATAACAAAAAATACCATATTGTCATATATATAATGTTATATAATAAAGGTGTCAACAGGAACTTTCTGCATCAATTATTATACTTAGTGGTAAATATCGAAAGAAAGATAGAAAGAAAACAACTGTGACCATTATCATCACTAAGATAGAAAGAAAACAACTGTGACCATTATCATCACTAAGATGAATTGTTAACCTGTGCAAAAGGTATGAGAAAGGAAGCAAGAGAGAAAGATAAAAATAAAGAAAGAGAGGGATGCCTGGGTGGCTCAGCTGACTAAGCATCTGCCTTCAGCTCAGGTCATGGTCCCAGAGTCCTAGGGTCAAACCCCTTGACAGGTTTCCTGTTCCACAGGGAGCCTGCTTCTCCCTCTCCCTCTCCCTCTGCCCTTCCCCCTGCTTGTGCTGTCTCTCTTTCTCTCAATAAGTAAATAAAATCTTTAAAAAAATAAAATAAAGAGAAAGGACAGGGAGCAAAGGAAGAATGGAGGGAAGAAAAGAAGGAAGGAAGGAAGGAAGGAAGATTTGGAAGGAAGGAATTGGGGAAAAAAGGATTGGAAAGAAAGAAAAGATTGGAAGGAAACAAACTTCACTGTCATGGGGTTATGATTGTGTGTTTTGGAAATCCAAAAGACTCTACAGAAGAAAAATTTAAATTTATGAATGAATATAGGAAGAGGACAAAATATAGTTACTATTTATATTTCTAAATATTAGCAACAAAAGTAGAAGACAGATTTGAAAACAATAGTATTTAAAATGGGACAAAAATATTACACACTTAAGAATAAGCTTACAAAATGATGTACACAACTGCTAAACAAAAATATGAAATTTTACTGAGAGAAATTTAAGTCCATATATTTTGGGGAAAGTACATTTATTGGTCAAAATTCAGTAATGTAGAACAGAATCCCCATTTTAAAGCAGGATATGTTTTATTACAGTGAATTAAATAATTTATAAGGTCATTGGTTGGACAGAAGTGGTTGCCAGTGAATTTCAAGCCATATCTTATGGTTTGGATGTGCTGTGTTTTCAACAATCAGGAAGACACTGGCCCCAAAACCAAACAAACAATGCACTGATCAAAAAAATTGCTATTAAGAGACTTTTGAGATAGAAATCTGTCATAATCATAAAACTCTCACTTTTTGCTTAATTCTGAACTTCTGCTATATATATGAACAATAGAATAGTATTCAGTCTTAAATAAGGAAGGCAGTCCTGCCATTTAGAACTACACCTGAGTGGCTCAGTTGCTTAAGTGTCTGACTTCGGCTCAGGTCATGATCTCAGGGTCCTGGGATTGAGCCCCGTGTCCAGCTCCCTGTTTAGTGGGGAGCCTGCTTGTCCCTCTTCCTCTGCCCCTCCCCCTGCTCTTTCTCTCTCTCTCAAATAAATAAAATTTTAAAATCTTTAAAAAAAAGAAAAAGAACTACATTGATGAATCTGGAGGACATTATGCTAAGTGAAATAAGCCAGACACAGAAAGATAAACACTGTGTGATATCACTTATGTATCACATCTTAAAAAAAGGAAGGAAAAAAAAAAGTTGAACTGCCCCTCCCCCTGCTCTTTCTCTCTCTCTCAAATAAATAAAATTTTAAAATCTTTAAAAAAAAGAAAAAGAACCACATTGATGAATCTGGAGGACATTATGCTAAGTGAAATAAGCCAGACACAGAAAGATAAACACTGTGTGATCTCACTTATGTATCACATCTTAAAAAAAGGAAGGAAAAAAAAAAAGTTGAACTGCTAGTAACAGTGAGAAGGATGGTAGTTACAGTAGGCCGGGATTGGCGGGAGGGGGGGGCGGTGGAGGGAAGAGGAGGTTTTGATCAAAGAGTATAAACTTCCAGTTATATATAAAGAAATTATAGTGACCTAATGTACATCATAGTGACTATAGTTAGTAATAATGTGTTATATGCTTGAAATTTGCTAAGAATGTAGATCTCAAATGCTCTCACCACACGCACAAAGCTAACTATGTGAGGTGATAAATGTGTTAATTAGGTTACATGTGGTAATCATTTCACAATGTGTATGTATATCAAACTATCATGTTGTATACCTTACATATATGTAATTTTTATTTGTCAGTCATACCCTAATAATGCTGGGGGGAAAAACAAATAATAATTTTAGTTCTATACAAATTAGCATCATTTTAGTAGTTGGAAATCCTGCTTTAATGCTTTAAAGCACTAGCTTTCAAGTCACAATCAGGACAAGAATATATCATCACTATTACTTAACATTGTTTTACTATTGTTATGGCATAACACACTTAAAAATAATTTTGATTTATAAAATTACAATATTATCATAATTTATTTCTGTTATGATTTTTTACCTAGAAACATGTTTATAAACAATAAATCAGTAAGATTTCTTGATACAGATTAACAAAAAGATTTGTATTTCAAAAAGACAGAAAAATAAATTACAATTATAAGATTTCTAAGGTAAATGTACTAAGAAAAGGGAAGCCGGAGGCCTAGGATGAGAAGGATGTTTAAAGTTTAGTCAAACTGAGGGGAAACTGAATGCCTTCTTGGTTACTAGTTTAGGCAAGGATTTTTTTTTTTTTTTCAGAGCATTAAGTGGTCTAAAGAGACATGGGAGGGTTGAAACAATTAGACTTTAGTCAAAGTATCCTGTATGNATTGTCATATATATAATGTTATATAATAAAGGTGCCAACAGGAACTTTCTGCATCAATTATTATACTTAGTGGTAAATATCGAAAGGTTTCTCCTAAGATAGAAAGAAAACAACTGTGACCATTATCATCACTAAGATGAATTGTTAACCTGTGCAAAAGGTATGAGAAAGGAAGCAAGAGAGAAAGATAAAAATAAAGAGAGAGGGATGCCTGGGTGGCTCAGCTGACTAAGCATCTGCCTTCAGCTCAGGTCATGGTCCCAGAGTCCTAGGGTCAAACCCCTTGACAGGTTTCCTGTTCCACAGGGAGCCTGCTTCTCCCTCTCCCTCTCCCTCTGCCCTTCCCCCTGCTTGTGCTGTCTCTCTTTCTCTCAATAAGTAAATAAAATCTTTAAAAAAATAAAATAAAGAGAAAGGACAGGGAGCAAAGGAAGAATGGAGGGAAGAAAAGAAGGAAGGAAGGAAGGAAGGAAGATTTGGAAGGAAGGAATTGGGGAAAAAAGGATTGGAAAGAAAGAAAAGATTGGAAGGAAACAAACTTCACTGTCATGGGGTTATGATTGTGTGTTTTGGAAATCCAAAAGACTCTACAGAAGAAAAATTTAAATTTATGAATGAATATAGGAAGAGGACAAAATATAGTTACTATTTATATTTCTAAATATTAGCAACAAAAGTAGAAGACAGATTTGAAAACAATAGTATTTAAAATGGGACAAAATATTACACACTTAAGAATAAGCTTACAAAATGATGTACACAACTGCTAAACAAAAATTTGAAATTTTACTGAGAGAAATTTAAGTCCATATATTTTGGGGAAAGTACATTTATTGGTCAAAATTCAGTAATGTAGAACAGAATCCCCATTTTAAAGCAGGATATGTTTTATTACAGTGAATTAAATAATTTATAAGGTCATTGGTTGGACAGAAGTGGTTGCCAGTGAATTTCAAGCCATATCTTATGGTTTGGATGTGCTGTGTTTTCAACAATCAGGAAGACACTGGCCCCAAAACCAAACAAACAATGCACTGATCAAAAAAATTGCTATTAAGAGACTTTTGAGATAGAAATCTGTCATAATCATAAAACTCTCACTTTTTGCTTAATTCTGAACTTCTGCTATATATATGAACAATAGAATAGTATTCAGTCTTAAATAAGGAAGGCAGTCCTGCCATTTAGAACTACACCTGAGTGGCTCAGTTGCTTAAGTGTCTGACTTCGGCTCAGGTCATGATCTCAGGGTCCTGGGATTGAGCCCCGTGTCCAGCTCCCTGTTTAGTGGGGAGCCTGCTTGTCCCTCTTCCTCTGCCCCTCCCCCTGCTCTTTCTCTCTCTCTCAAATAAATAAAATTTTAAAATCTTTAAAAAAAAGAAAAAGAACCACATTGATGAATCTGGAGGACATTATGCTAAGTGAAATAAGCCAGACACAGAAAGATAAACACTGTGTGATCTCACTTATGTATCACATCTTAAAAAAAGGAAGGAAAAAAAAAAAGTTGAACTGCTAGTAACAGTGAGAAGGATGGTAGTTACAGTAGGCCGGGATTGGCGGGAGGGGGGGGCGGTGGAGGGAAGAGGAGGTTTTGATCAAAGAGTATAAACTTCCAGTTATATATAAAGAAATTATAGTGACCTAATGTACATCATAGTGACTATAGTTAGTAATAATGTGTTATATGCTTGAAATTTGCTAAGAATGTAGATCTCAAATGCTCTCACCACATGCACAAAGCTAACTATGTGAGGTGATAAATGTGTTAATTAGGTTACATGTGGTAATCATTTCACAATGTGTTTGTATATCAAACTATCATGTTGTATACCTTACATATATGTAATTTTTATTTGTCAGTCATACCCTAATAATGCTGGGGGGATAAAACAAATAATAATTTTAGTTCTATACAAATAAGCATCATTTTAGTAGTTGGAAATCCTGCTTTAATGCTTTAAAGCACTAGCTTTCAAGTCACAATCAGGACAAGAATATATCATCACTATTACTTAACATTGTTTTACTATTGTTATGGCATAACACACTTAAAAATAATTTTGATTTATAAAATTACAATATTATCATAATTTATTTCTGTTATGATTTTTTACCTAGAAACATGTTTATAAACAATAAATCAGTAAGATTTCTTGATACAGATTAACAAAAAGATTTGTATTTCAAAAAGACAGAAAAATAAATTACAATTATAAGATTTCTAAGGTAAATGTACTAAGAAAAGGGAAGCCGGAGGCCTAGGATGAGAAGGATGTATAAAGTTTAGTCAAACTGAGGGGAAACTGAATGCCTTCTTGGTTACTAGTTTAGGCAAGGATTTTTTTTTTTTTTTCAGAGCATTAAGTGGTCTAAAGAGACATGGGAGGGTTGAAACAATTAGACTTTAGTCAAAGTATCCTGTATGATGACTCTAGAACCACTTTGCAACTGCCATCAGGAGAAAGCCTCCATAATCCCAAAGCCTGTGTTGACTTCAAAACCACTCATCACCTACCATGGTCCACATGTACAGTATGAATGCTTGTACCCAGCCTGTTGAAATCCTAAAAATGGTATTGGACATTGGATCCTTTGATAAAATTACTGAGGGAACAATGCCTCTATGACTGGGTTTGCCAGAAAAAAATGTAGAAATAACAAAATCAACACTAACAGCACCTCCATTTCACTAAACATTCCCAAATTTAAATAAAGGTACCTGACTTCTTAAACCAAAATCACTATTTAACTATAGTAAATACTACATAGGAAGTACAGATTTTAGCTTTCCTGACTTTATAATACTTTGGTACACTAGGAATGTTGACTAGAATTTAAATGCAAATCAAATATATTCATTCCCTAAGAGTAGAGTGGCCATTCCTTAAATTTGTTAGATGAGCAGAAATATCACTTACAATGCATTAGTTTCATACAACCTATTTCTAGGACATCTGCTGCCAGAGAAAGGAGTTGACTAAAATGGAGAACACAGGGGTGCCAGGGTGGCTTATTCGGTTAAGCATCTGCCTTGGGCTCAGGTCATGATCCCAGGGTCCTGGGATCAAGCCCTGCCTGCATCAGGCTTCCTGCTCAGCAAGGAGTCTGCTTTTCTCTCTCTCCCTCTCTCTCTCTCCCTCCCTCTTTTTCCCTTTTCCCCTCCCCACTGCTCATTCTCTCTTCTCAAATAAATAATCTTTAAAAAAATAAAATGGAGAATACAAGCTATGTTTTGTTCAAGTATGTATCATATTTTAGACCTATCATACAAACATCAAAATTAGTAGGGATCAGAATTAGTATGGCAAATCAGAAACACTGAAGTGATTCACATTAAGTTACATTGGGTTTACTTTCAGTACAATACCTATGCAGAATACAGGGTAGAAAACATATTTGACCTGTAAACTACTAATTTGCAAACACTTGTCAAGAGACAGAAGTTCTATCCTGAAATACAACACTCTGGGTCCTCGTCCTTAAGCTGCTACTACCAGGTTGTAACATTTGGCCCCACTACAACTGTAATTTCATCTGTAAAATTAACAGGTTTGAGCAGGAAATCTCATACGCTGCATGTGAGAAGGTGAATGAAAGATATTTTATTTCATATATGCATCCATAAAAAGCAATCATGAAGAGATGTTAGTCCTAAAAGGAAATATTTGTATATAATAGAAAAAAAGAATACAATGCTCAGTTATTTTTAGCCATTTTGCACTTCTTAAGGCTAATTTAGTTTGGCGTTGAAGGAAATTAGTGTCAAGCTCTAAGTCAGGCTTTAAAAGTTTAAATCCGACCTGACATCTGGACAGAATGTTAGTTTTAGCTGAAGGGTATATCTTGTCTTATTTTCATTTTGAATATTCATTTGTAATATATTGCGTTCAAAAGGTAATTGGGGAAAAAAGGATGTTTGGTATATTAATGTTATAAATAGGTGCCAAACTGGAGATTTGGGAAGATAACTTTTATAAATGGAATTGCAGAAATTCTCTTCCTTTATTCTTTAACACGTTATTATGTATGTCCTATTGACCACAGACTCAAACATAACATTAAGTGATTTGACTAAGCCACCTCTTTATTCAAATATACCATAAATCATTAAAGTTTGCTAAATTTAAAAAAAATCCAGAGAATTCATTATTTAAATATTTTAGTTTACATCCAGGTGTTTATGTAATAACTTAGAATTATGTTAAATACTACTCTCGTAAGTATTCATTTCAAATTTTTTACAAACTTATTCTGACTGCCATGGAAATTCAGTGAATTGGTTTCTGAATAATTTAGTTTGCCCCCTGCATGATACTTTGTTTTCGCTATAAACTAACACCCCATAATAGGGAGACTTACTAAAAAACAACCTAAAATCTCATTGTCAGTATCGAATATATTTTTAGGAGGTGAGAAAGTTTATGAACTTGAACTCTCATTAAGTTAGTACCAAACCTGCATTCTGTGTTTTTCCTTCAGTGCTTACTATAATTTTAGAAAATTATGTCTGTAGTCCTCTGCTAAATATTATCTCCATTACACTGGTAGCTCCTGGAAAATAGGGCATATGTTACTGCTATTTTTCACTATAACACCTAGTTATAATTAGAAGAATACTTCTGGCTTTGTCTTTTTTCAGTAAATATTTGTAGAAGGAATGCATAAATGAAAGTAAGAAAAAGGCAGGCAGGAGGGAAGGAAGAAGAAAGAAGGAGAGAAAGAAAGGAAGATTGAATTAATGAGACCCTCTTTGTATTTAGAACGCAATTTGTAAATGTTGTTCCACGTCTCATAGACAGATTTCCAAGCAGGCAGATTCTGATAAGGTACAGGTATAGGACTCTATTTGGGGGACTTCAAGAGTTTTGTTTTGGATTTCAAATTATAAAAGCAATGGCATTTATATGGGTAAGAGTGAGCTCACTCACTAAAACATAGCTTGCCTGCATAATTTATTTAGGTCATTGGATCCTTAATTCCAGGTACTTTAGTTAGTATTATATTGACTATCACAAATCTTCTCCCTGTTTATTCTGTTTAGAATAGCATCCAGGGTCACAAAAAGAACAATTATGGGATGAACTTCTGTGCAATCCTATAGCCAACTGATGATTTCTGTTAGACTCTCAATTTGGATTCGGTTTGTTGATTAGATAACCATTGATCATGGTTATATATTTCAGAGCTGCTGAGTGTAGGTTCAAAGCCAGTGCTATGGCTGACTACATCAGTGAATGAAGAAAACCGGGGTCTTTACAGTACAGAGTTATCTTCTTGAACTTGAGGGGAGGAAAAAAAAAATCAATGAAGGATGGCAAACAGTGGCTAACCAGAAAGTGTAAACAGTCTGTGTAAGAAATACCCTGACTCTAGGAATTGTGTTTGCTCTGAACTAGAGGAAAATAGAAATGAGAAGTAAAAATTCCTCACATTCTGTTATGCTAACAACGGATAGAGTTTGGGGATTCCAAAAGGAAACGTCAGAAATTCAAGGAAAAATGCCATCGGACCTAGAGAAAGACTTCTCTTAGAAAAGTCCATTTTTTTTCTTAAAGAAATTTTTAAATTCAGTAAATATTATTGGTTCATAATATGTTAAAGATGGAATAGGTTAGTATTTCAAAGATTCATGTTATATTTGATTGATGGAAGAAGGATAGTAGGGAAGAAAAAGCAGTATGGCAGTAATTCCAGTCGTTGTTCTACTGGATGGAAAGAGAGGTGAACATTCATCACTATAGAAGTAGGAAATTTATTTACAACTTGAAAAAGTCCAAGTCCAAGAACTAGAGGGATTTGAGAAAAAAAATATATTGGCTGAGAGAGGGTAATGAAACATTTTTTAAAACACCAATTTTAGTTCAATCATCTCTTTGAGGACATTTTCTAATTCTAAAAAATGGAGAAATATATAGGACCCATTCCTGGGATACAAGAGAGAAAGCGACAGGGCCTCTCCCATAACATCGAGAATTCTCATTCAGTTGAACATTGAAGTGCCAGAAGCACAGGAAACAAAAGAAAATAAAAAGGAAGAAAGGCCCAGACAATTTTTCATGAATACAGAAGGTTCAGATATCACAGTCTGAAGGGGATTCCATCTTCCCCAGGCAAGCACCTGGATTAATCACTGGAGAGTTCTATCAATTGAAATGTTCAGTCACATATTTCGAATTCTAAATTGTGCCACAGAGAAACACCTTCTTAATGACTATGAGCCCAAAAATATTTGTATTGTTTTTGCATACATTTGATTCTCTACTCCCTTCCCCCAAACAGTTGAATTTCTTCTATAGTCTGTTGGTGGTAAGTGTAGGCAATCACTTTTCGAATGGAGATGTACATGTAGGAATCATTGTGGAACTTTTAAAAAATACAAAATATCAAGTTCAAGTATTGACCTTCAACCAAACTTAATGTGCCCATCTTCTTGGGCTGCTATAACAAAATACATTACCTGGTGGCTTTTATACGACAGAAATTTATGTTTCACAGTTCTGGAGTCTGGAAATTAAGGTTGGGGTGCCAACATGATTGGGAATGGTGAGGGCCCCCTCTCACTCCCTGGGTTACAGACTGTCTCCTTTTCTTTGTTTCCTCACACATTCAAAAAAGGGTGGGACAGTTCTCTGGGGTCCCTTATAAAGAGGCACTAATCCCAGTTATGAAAACTACTCTCATGACCTAATTACCTCTCAAAAGTCCCACTTCCTTTGACCAGGACATTGGGGGTTAGGATTTCAACATATGAATTGGCAGTGTGGGAGGGACACAAATGTTCAATTCATAAATTTTTTCCCACAACAGAATAAACTGTGCTGGGCAAAGGTGTGTGCATGTGTATAACTGAATAGCCACAGAAGTGATTTGTATGTGAGCTTCTGACTTTATACCTTAAAACTATATTTTCTTGTATATTGATTTTGCACATTTCAATTTTGCATCAGAAGTGCTATTTTCTAAGGGAATTTGTGTCTCAATTATAAAAGGATACATAGCTGTTTATATTTGTTTCTGGAGAACTGATTGTATTTTCTAAATATGCTAGAAGTTGTACTAGTGCTAAAATGCCCTTGTGTATCTTATTGACCAGCTGGAACTTCAGAAAAGTAGGGACACAGATTAACCAACTTTGCAGCTGCTAAGTGAAGAAATGAACCTGATTGCTATAGAGAATGACTTGAGTGGCTACAGCTGGGAAAAAGAATCTAGGTTCTTTTTAGCCGCAGAAGTGTGGTATCATAGCTAGGACTAAGTTGAATAAAGAAATGATAGTGGAGAAAGTATTTTTGGAAACAAATTTTTTTTTAAGGGAGAAGAAACTTCATTTAGGAGACTTTAATTCCTCCGTAGGAATAAAAGATTTACTTAGAAATGGGTGTTGACATTTACTTTTGAACGTTTTTCAATTGCTGACAAAACATTATAGTAGGAGCTTTCATAATTTACTTCCACATAATAGACATGACAGATTAAACAATGCTTTATATTCCTTTTCATAGTCATGGCACTTGGGCTATTTGTGTGCATGCATGTTATATATGTGCTTACCAAGAATGAGTTGTATTAGTCCTGTGACTGTTTATGCTAATTTTGGCATGTGTTATTTTATTTATGAGATTTAATTAAATAATATGCAAAATGATGATGCATGAGTACAGGGAAAATAGACTTATTTTATTCTATATGCACCAAGATGAATACTTTAGAGAAACTCTCTAAAGGCAAATCATTATAAAGAAATTGCTGTCAAATTGGTTTTGACAAAGAGTTTTAAAGGATTCAGGGATGGAGGGAGAGTAAAGTATATAGAAGGATTTTCACGTTCAGACTGATATTTCTATTCTTTAAATAAATAGAAAACTGAAAATATATGTATTATGGAAGTAGTGTACAAGAAAGATTTTTTTTTAAAGATTTTATTTATTTATGTCACAGAGAGACAGCCAGCAAGAGAGGGAACACAGCAGGAGGAGTGGGAGACGAAGAAGGCTCCCAGCAGAAGAGCTTGATGTGGTGCTCTATCCCATAATGCCGGAATCACGCCCTGAGCCGAAGGCAGACGCTTAACGACTGCGCCACTCAGGCGCTCCAAGAAAGATTTTTAATTAGACACATTATCACTGATGAATTAATTTTCTTTTGTCTAAATCAAAATATTTAAATGACGTGTTCATTATTTTGATTTCTAAGTTAATGAATTTGTTCAAATACTTCACCGGTATAGCCGTCAAATCAGAGAAGATGGGGTTTTTTTCTCTCTGGGTTTGCTCTGACTTGCAATTCTCTGTCCTTGAGGCTATCTGATCATCTATACAGGACAGTATGAGTTGATATGAAAAATGATATATGAAATACACATTTGACCAAATAAATATTATCCTCAATATAATTAGTTTCATACCCTAAACCACTGATTTTCTGGATGCATTGTTAAAGAGGCATTTAGAGAAGCCTTTGATCAATATGATGTCATGCCTATCCTACTCATCCCAGAATGATCAATAGAAGTCATGACAAAGAGCAGTGAAGTAGCTTGCAGACATTCTCTGATCCTCTGCTAATCTCTCCCTGAAAGCGGAAAGTAATGCCCCTAATTGACATCAGGTTTGGCCAACACTTAAGAAATTGGAAGAAGGATTGAAATGATGGTTGGCCTCTAGGATAAGATATCTTATGTGTGGCATCCTGCTCTCTCTCCAAAGAGAAGTGTGGATGTGACAGCTCATATTCCAAGACTTTGATAGTGTGCATCTTATAATAAAGTTTAAAGTGTAGTATGTTATTAGGATGGCTCCTTCCATTCTCTCCTTCCGGTTCAGTGAGTGGATGGGTATTAAACAACACTTGCGTATTGGAGGGTTTAGGCCAATTAAAATTTCTGTGTTCTAACTACAGTAGTCAGAGCAATGAGATCACTTGGGGACTGTTCCATGATGTAATCCAGGATTACCTCTTGCTCTCCTCAGACACCACCAATTGGAGTTAAATATTTTATTATTTTATGTGCAAAACTATCTAGTATATGGTACTATGAAGAATTTGAAAATGTCATCATTAAAAATTTTTGATCAGGAAATATGTATAGTCCTTTATTCACAGAATTTTGTATAAAGTTACGTTTATGGAAGTAAGTTTGTTTCCTGTCAGCATTTTTGAAAAAAAATGTTGGAGATCGACATTTAATATCTTCCCTATTACCTCTCTTTAATTAAAAGTCATAATATAATGTATAATAAATGTAATTATTTAAAAAAATCTGTCTTCACATAGATGCCTCCATTCCTCATCATAATGTCTCCCTTTTCTATATCATATTATCATTTCCTGTCATGTTGCCAAAAAATTTAAGAAGTCCTGGCCTAAAGGGAATTTATATTCAGGTTTCTAATCCTGAGGGGAAGTTCTGATATGAAACAAGGAACCATAAAGATTCTGGAGTGGAGGATTACAACTTTTCTTTGGAGTAGTAAAAGTTATGTATTTCCTCTGCTCAGTCTTTATTATTGTTTTCTAGATTTCATTAACTTCCTCCATTTGTTGTTGGTATGAGTGATAGGGGCATGCAAGTATCTTTCAACTGGGAAATGTACCAACTCATATAATTGTAAGGCCAAATGAGGCCTAGAAAATCTAAAACATGTATTTACCACTCGGACCAACTTTTTTTTGTTCATTTGAACAAAGCAGTAATTTTGTTTCAGCAGTTAGTGTGTTAAGAATATAAATCATTCAGGGGCACCTGGGTGGCACAGCGGTTAAGTATCTGCCTCTGCTCAGGGCGTGATCCCAGCGTTGTGGGATCGAGCCCCACATCAGGCTCCTCCGCTATGAGCCTGCTTCTTCCTCTCCCACTCCCCCTGCTTGTGTTCCCTCTCTCGCTGGCTGTCTCTATCTCTGTCGAGTAAATAAATAAAATCTTTAAAATATACATATGTATAAATCATTCAAAAATGCACATAAACAAGTCACTCATCTTGTTTTTTGTATCTAGTCAAGGCATTAAAAATTTAGACTCGAGTTTAATTTACTTCATTTCTACATGGTAAAAGCATACAGAATTTTTTTAGGAAAATCCATACTTTGATTATTGTTTTGTTTTGTTGTTCTTGTTGTTGTTGTTGTGTTTTCTTGGCTTGGAATACTCCCAAAGTATCTATCAAGGAAGCAAGGTGAGTACATAGTCATTGAATTGCCTGGGAATGGAGTCAAGGCTCTGACCTCACTTTCTCAGACTCAGGTATAAGTTTATGAACACCCGTTGTTTCAATTGTTTTTATAGCCCTAAACTTAGGCCCTTTTTGGGGCAATTTTCTTCTTTTCTCCAATGACAATAAACTCAGCACAGAGATCTTTAAGTAGCAGTCTTGCCCTAGGACTATTCTAGTAACTTCAAAAAATTGAATTTTGTTCTGGAGATCTGATCACTCTTAAAGAATAGCATAACCTTCACAAATTGCCTCATGGTTTTATTTTTCCTGATATTTTTCTAAGTCATTCAAGATGTAAATATTAATAAAGACAACTAAACCACACTTCTTGGTACAAAACCACACACAGTATTTTGGATATTGCAGGCAATTTAAATTCCCCAGGGTTTCACTCATGTACTGATGATCAGTCACCTGGACTATATATGTCAGCATCTGTCTTTTCCTGCTTTTCTGCTCACAGCACGCATTTTTTTTTTTTTAATGAAGTCATTGAGTCCTTGTTGCTACAGAGATTTCCTCCACCATTACAAAGGAAATAGGGTGCCGTGTATTTCAACCAATAAAGAATCATCATACTTAACTGGGACAAATATGTTTCTTCCAAAATTGTGGAGCAGATTCACTGAGCTGCTTAGTTTGGGGCTTTTGGTTGCTTGTAGAGACTTCAGCAATGATTTTCTTTTATTTATATATGTATGCTTCTAGGATAGGACCATGTTCTTGAAATCCTGAACAGGAATCTGAAAGGTCTTGTATGAGGGTAATGTGTAACACATGTCAGGCTGCAATCACAAGTGCCCTTTCTCTTCCATAGTTGACTGATCCTGCACCAAGTACAGACTCAACTTTCTCTTTCATTGGGAAGAGATTCTTATCAAGAGATTTCTAAGTCCCTCACACACACAGGCCTTGGAGATTCACCAAGAGAATTCTCTAGGTGATTCAGGGTATATTTGGTTTACAAGATAGGCAAACCTGAGTGTCTGTCGATAGAACCCCCAGTGCACTCTCAAGCCACCTGTGAGACTATTAGTTTTGTATGCTAATTTATACTCTGCTTTATCTCATCCTACTCAAAATATAGAGACCTATTTAACCGAATTACTTAACCAGTATATTTATTTTGGAACATATGAGTTGTAAAAGAAATCTCAGTTGAATTAAGTTGTTATTGGAAGCTCTAGAAAGTAACCTTATAAGAGATTCAAAGGAATTTTTTGTCCTTTTGATAGTATGTTTAATTCCCATTAACTTTCATGGTGGTTATGTGTATGTCTAAAGACAGCTTGCCACACATTTTTGAAGGTGATTGCTATTAGACTCAAAGATCTCTAAGTTCTTATATAGAGAGAGTAAAGCACTATTCTTGAAAAGCTGCACATCTCTTATGTACAAATTGTACTCATTTTATATTTAGGACAGCTGACGTCATTGGGAGTTGTATGACAGAAACTAGTGCAGTAGCCTCAAAATATGTCCTTGTGATATATTAATAGGCTGGTAGAATTGTCTTCCTCAATACTCTGATTATTTGAATTTTATTTAGATTTCTAAGTCATCAGCATTTAAAATCCTCTTCTATTATAATGAATTGTTTCATTATTCACTTTCATTTTGTTTCAATACACTCCATATTCCCATTAGTTGAATATGCTTGAGAAGTTATCATCTGGGGATTCAAGAGTGAATGAATAATGTTTGAAGGGCAAGAAATCCGGACAAGAATATTATCCTGTGTTAAAAATAATGTCTTATCACAATTTTACACATATAACGGAGAGGTGTCATGATTCTTGAACTCCCAATCCTCCTCCATAGAAGAGAGAATTAGAAGTTCGTTAAGAGACCTTTAGAAAATAGGTTACATAAAATTAGCATTAGTATTAGAGTGGCTAAGAACATTTACATTATATTATAAAATACTGTCTACCACAAAAAATAGTATATTTCTTCTGACACATTGAATATTCTTATGCATACTTGATGTATTTATATGCAGGGTTAGTCATCCATGTGCAAAGTAGAAAGCTTCAAATAACGTATAATTTTTATAGGCGCAGGGAAATCTTTATGTACCCCCGCACCCAAAAGCGTAGGGGAATGATTGAAGAAAGGAAATATAGGCAAAAGGAAAATAAATAAGGCATATTGCCCCTAACACCACCACCAGTCATTTCCCTTCCCAAAGTCTTGACATTTATTTAATAGAAAAAAGATGACCAAATTTTAGTGTATAACTAAAATTAACAATTATAATTTCTAACTATTCTAAATTCACTATTGGTAGACTGTTGAAATCAATCAGATTTGAAACTGAGAGCCAAGTTCTGATTATGGTATGTGAGGTCCTGGGTGAGGAAGGACATCATGATTAAGCTTCCTGCTGGGTCAGGGGAGCCTGATATCGATGGAGAAAAGAGGGATACTCAGTAGCTATAAATTCAAGACATGTTTGCTCAGTTCACATTATACCGATCATTCTTGATAATGAAGATATACTTGTGTAATATTAATGTGGTTAATTTTGAGTTTTCTTATTAATTTTACTACTTTTGAAGGAAATCTAGATGTATAAAAATTCACAATATCAAAGCAGTGAAATCTACTAGAAAAATGTGTTTTGCCATTGTATTTTGCACAAGGTGGTGGAAAAGTGTATTTATCGCTGACTTATCAATTACCATGTTAGAAAATGAATGAATCAATTCTTTTTTTCTCAAATAAATATTTTAATTGCATTGTTTTCTTTTGGTTTAGCTTTGTTAGTTTTGCTGATATACAAATTGATACATCTTGAGTAAATTTTGGAATCTATTGTGTTATCTAGAAAATCTTTGTATACACAAAATTAATTCTAGGCATATTAAATGAATAGTAACACTGAAAACAATATTGAAAAATATCGATAGTAAAATATAGGGAAAACTAGCGAGGAATTCTTTAATCACAGATATTTTTTCAGAACTATAAAAAATTGTAACTAAATTTTCTAAATCCAGAAGGTGGCACTCTTATACTGTATTATGCAAACTTCTTGGCATTTCTCTTTTTCTCAGTATACATGCACATACACCACATTTAATGTATGCATTCATATTTACAAGTATAAACATATAAAATTGCATGCATCTACTTGTTCACATGGTAACATTATAATACAGCTTTTATATTCATCAATTATATATTTTGTCAGCTATATGGAGTAAATAATATATTTCAGTAATTAATTTGGAACACTTTCTTATATATAACAAATAATAGTTTTGCTGTAAAGTTACCACACGAATGCACTATTATATAATTACTTTGTTACATTAATTATACAATTCAGCATTAAAACAAAATAAATTTGTTATAGGGAATTCATATTCAAAATTAAAAGAAAATCTCATCCACATAGAGCAATTGTTTTTATGGTTTCAGTTGAATTGTTGTTTTGAAATAGAACACAAATAGGTAAGATAGAAAGTTAATTGCAATGTTTAAATTCGTTCTTTAATTAATTTAAATGTGAAGTAAGACATATGTAATAAAATTCAGTTCTAGAACAAAGAAAATGCAATGTGAGTATGTCACCTACATAAGACTTTAATAACAGGGTTAACTGATCCCTATTTAAATAAACATCACAAAGAAATGATAATATGCAACAATACATGAGGAATGGAGCCTGAGGGGGGAAAACATAAAATAGCTACAGACAAACGTATAATTTGAAAAATAAAGACTAATAAAAAAATACAAAATTTTAAGATAAAATGTAAAAATGTAAATGAAATATGAATTCATCCTATAGATGTGAAACCATTGTATTTGTGACAAAGCAAAATTTATTTTTTCTAAGTTATAGATCCTAATTCATTCATTCATTTATCGATTTTCTGTGTCATTTTCTTTTCACATTTCATGGAGACAACATGATACAGTGGACAGAACATGGGGCTTAGCATTAAACCAAGCTTGATGCACGCTCTTGCCTGCCTGGCACTGGTGAGGTGACCTTGAGCAAGGGACTTAACCTATCTGAGAAACCTGAAGCCCCGTGGAGAAATAAGGGCAATGTTACTTAGCTTATAGAGCTGTTGTGACAGATTCATAATAAAGGGTACTTTATTTTATCTTTTAAAGTGTTGCTCTTGATGTAGGATTTACAATGCTAGGTAGAAAATTCAGGAAAAATGTTCACATTCCTGCTTTTTTAAACCTGATTACAATAAAGGAGTCATTCCTAAGTGCTTCATGTCTTATTTTTCCAAAGAAAGTATATAAATTCATGGACTTATTGTAAAATTTTATTTTTTGAAACATTTGATTTTCCCACACACATACACACACACAAAAGAGAATTTTTCTTTCTTCCTGTGCAAAAATGGTTAGAATTGTGTCATTTTTCTTTTTGCTAAGTTCCTAAAGAAATCTGGCATAATTTACATTTGTATTTCTAGGAGAAGTATTTCAAATTGGGTTGACAATACATTTTATGACCTGATTACTAGAAGTTTTATGGTTGTATTTGTGATTTGTTTTTGTAAGATATAAATGTATGCTCAAACTTCTCTAATTGAGTATAAGTGAAACATTTCAAGGCTCAATTAGAGGTCATCCCCCTGAACTAAAAAGTGATACCATTGTTCTAAATGTTTTCCGCATAATTCCTAATCAATGGGAACATTAAATTGCTGAGAACAAAAACCTAAAGAAAGAAAGATTGGAAGGAAATACCAAAAAGAACTATGAGCCATAGAGAGTGACACTGGTAAAATAATCCTAAACCTCAGAAATTGCTCTGATAAGGGAAAAAACAGAGTTAAACCTTACACTCTGGAAAGTAGCATAGACATTTTAAATTATTTTTAAATAAATTAAATGTGTTACTTTCAAGTGAAATACTAACTCTTAACTTTCAGCAATTATTTCAAGCAGAATTACTTGAGAATTTTATATATATATAGAAACATAATTCATATATTTGAATGATTCGGTGATTTTTGGCAAATGTATATACTGACATATAGCATACTATTATGAAGGAATGCAAAATCAGAATTTTGAAAAATACTTGATGACATAGAAGAATACTTGTGATAATTTTTCAGCCATCATTTCAGAATAATTATAAGCATTCCTATGGGCAAGGCCCCTACTAAGTTCCAGGTTTGGTACCTTGCACGTAGCTGACACCCAGAAATATGAAGGACAAAATCAAGAGTCCTCCCCTTAGGAAGTCTTTTCTTACTGCAGAGGCAGAATATAAAAACACAATTCCATTCATATAATCAACATATTGGTGGGATGAGTTTGGGTGATTTTAATACTTTTATTTACAAAAAAAATGCTTTTATTTATAAATATTCCAATGTCTGAACAATTGTCATATATTGTTTAATAAATAGTAGAAAATAGATAAGCATAGGTACACACACACACACACACACACTACACTACACACACACAGAAAAGCAGCTAAAACCATAGATTTCATCAGACTTCAGATACCAAGTGAGAAAAAGAAATCCTCCTCCATCGGCTGTGGCGTAGGCTATGCCATCAAAAACCGCAAAAAATATCAAAGAAATAGACATAAGCCCAACTACAAAACTGCTTTAATGATGTTAGTCTGATGTTAGCAAAAAAAAAAAAATTAAAACCAGTGATCTTGTTCTTCACACAGTCTTATTGCTTTTTATTTGAATCCTCCCTCTTCTTGATAACTTTCCCTCCACTCTGATTCAGCACTGATATATTCTTTAATCTACGTTCATTTCCTCCTCCATTAAAATTCCTGTTATATCAAGATCTGGAAAATATTTTGATTCCAGTTTGAATGAATGCAAAGACAATTTCACAGCACTTCTGTCAATAAATAATGTCACACATGGAACATTTATTTGGCAGAAGATTTTAGTAAAAAAACATGGCACACAAATGAACACAAAGCAGTGCTTATTTTATTCTATGTTGTTATGGTATATCCCTTTGTCATGTGATATTCCATGACATGCCAGTCTCATGATACCCACTTACTGTGAGTGCTGCTTATTAGGGTTGTTCATTTCTTTCCTCTTGACACTTAATCTTTGAACTTTATTTTTCTATTTTGAATTGTGCCTGCCATATTACTTACAGAATGACACACACGTAACTTAGACATTTTTAAACCTCATTTTAATGCAGTTTTCATACTCAAGTTTTAAGGCAATTGCTTAACAATTTTTGGTGTGCTTTCAGTGTTAGAATGTCACATCCAGGCGCATCTGCATCAGACGTTAAAAAAAGTCAGAGGGAAAAATAAAGAGTCAGAGGATCACAGGTTCAGAACCTTAGATCCGTATTTGAAAATTGTTTAGCATTTTCTTCTTTTAAACCACTTTATTGAAGTTATGATAGATATGGAAAAAGCTGTACATATTTAATCTATAGAACTCAGTAAGTTTAGAGTAAATATACACACATGACACCATCACCATCATACAGGCCATAAACATATCCACTACCTCCAAGTTTCTTCTCGCTCCCTCTACTGCTTTTTTTTTTTTTTCAGGTTAAAAACAATGAAAATCTATCCTCTTAGGAAAATTTAAATATGCAATACAGTATTCTTAAATAGGCACTATGCTGTATAGTAGATCTCTAGAACTTATTTCTCTTGCATAAGTGAAATTTTATACCCTTTAACCATTAACTCCCCATTTCCCTCCTTCCTGCCGCCCCTGGCAATCACCACTCTATTCTATGCTTCTATGAGTTTGACTGTTTTAGGTTCCATATATAAGTGAGAGCATACAGTGTTGGTCTTTCTGTGTTTGGCTTATTTCACTTACCATAATGTCCTCTGAGTCCATCTAGATTGTCACAAATGGCGGTATTCCCTTTATTTTTAAGACTAAATAATAATTTTGTTGCATGCATATGCTATGTTTTCTTTATCCATTCATCCATCAGTAGACATTTAGGTTGTTTTTGTATCCTGCTGTTGTGAATAATGCAGCAAGGAAATTGCTTATTATTTTCATTCAGACATGATTTCTACTGTCTTTCAGATTTAGATGATGGTAAATAATAATATACTGTTGAAATACTACTTGTGTAATGCTCTAAAATCCATATCCTCTCACTTATGAGAAGAAAGAAATAGCTCAAAGTTTTTCAGTTGGATGTTACTACCAGTTGTACTGGCACATTATATGATAAATAAATGCTTCTTAACATCACTATTATCTGTTACTATTACTCATATATTGAGTACCTGCTCTGGATGAGGCTTTGCTGGTACTGGTAGGTGGATATTCATGATCCTAATGGAAATTACCAACTCGTATTGAGTGAGTACTTTGCATGCACAAAGCACTTTTTATTAATTATAGTAATTAATCCTCAGAGCATCTCTATGAAATAAGTATTATTTGTATCTCTGTTTTAGAGAACAGAAAGTTTAGACCACATGATCTATCGAAGGTCAAGAGAGTACTTGGCTGGGCCAGGATTAAAATAATTGATATTTGCCAGGAGGACAAATTCTTAAGCCTTGCATTCTACAGGCAGTGAGGAATGATAGAAAACTGAGTCGCTAAGCTAAAGGACATTATAGATTATCTTGTCCAATTCATTTTACAAATGAAGAAAATAGAGCATAATGAATTTGTGCCTTCTCTATAGTCGCAAATTTAGAGGCAGAATTGGAATATTACTCTACTGTCATAACTTAGTGTTTTGTGTTTGGCATGATTTTCTAAAATATCCTTGTGCCAAAAAAAAAATAGCCTTGTCCAATTTGTAAACAGTATCTCATCTCTTTCCTTCCTTTCAGTGCACATCCACAACTTATCCGTTGTGTATCCTGAATGATTATTTTAAAAAACAAGCAAACTTAACAACAACAACAAAAAAAAAAGATTCAAGGGACTTCTTCCAGAATCTCTAAGTCTCGTATTTGTGACCTTGAGTCCACTGTGACAATGAGTTCATGTGTGTAAATAAAAAAGTTGAACCAAATATGATGAACTATATTATTTTGTCCCTTTTAAAATGCATAGCATCTACTGCTATTTTTCATTCTTCTAATTGTACTCTTGAGTATTATTGAAACATCAGTTACCATTGAAAATAATATTTTATATCTGTACGACTGAAGGACTCATTCAAATTAACACATTTATTCCTTATAAATGATTTGCAGATATATTATTTTTGTATTCCCTGTACAGTGGAGGAAGCAGAGATTCAAAAGGTTAATTTCAACACTACCTGTCTAGTAAATGGTAAAATGGAAACTCAACCACAGTTCTGATTCAACGTCCATTAAATAGTCTGCTAAGTTCAGTAGTCTTTTGAATAAAGCAACTTTACAACCTATGATGTGACTAAATGAGAAATCAGAGGCATGAAACACGAACAGAAATTGAAAAGAACAGAATCTGCAATAAATATGGGAAAGAAATTAAAAGTAAAATAACCACTGGTAGAAGGAATTGAAATTGCTTAGAAAAATGGAAGTTAGCATTTCCAAATCAATCCTGCAATATTTGGACATTTGACTTAAAAACATGAGTGATTGACTTCAGAATTTGGAAAATTATCAGTGAAATTTAGTCATTACGTTGTTTTAGCATTATTCCACTTAAGGTTATTAATTCACCTTTTAACATAACTCCAATATTTTCTTTCATTTGTCACTTACTAGCTTTTGTCCTAGGTTGGATTTTAATTGCATTCTTTCTTTGTCATTAGATGTGATGCACTAGGTCATTCTGCTGCTTCAAAATCAGTAATTATGCAGCTGATGCACATAATAAAATTTAATGATGATTTCGTGTGAAGTTATCCTTGTGTTTGTTACTTCAGTTCAAAATATTTTATAGTTTCTTTCTTGTCATGCCTAATGTATTTAGGATATAGAGATCAATAGGTGTGTCTGAAAGCAAAAATATATAGAATATAACAGTATTTTGCTGTTATAATGTGATTCTGCTAAGACAGTTTATTATGGTGAGAATATCCCTGAAGAAAAAATATATATATTTTTTGCATTGCTATTCAATGCTATTGAGGCATTATTTTATTCTAAATAGTTGGTGATAAACAATTTAATCCAAAGACAATATACACTCTCATAATCTTTTTCATTTGAGAGTTTTGAATATCCAGTCATCAGTTAAGTCATTTCACATGTGTGTACATAAAATATATTAGCATATATAATAGCACTTAGAAATTTATTCTTTAGGATTCTGATGTATTTCATGTATATATGTATGTATGGATGGATGGATATTTTCAGTATACTAAAGTGCATAAAAGTGTTGTAAAATATAATTCAATGTAGCATAAGAATTGAAGTGTATTCTCCTGTGTCATTAACCACATAGATGATAGAAAATATATGGGAGTACCATGCTGTCTTGATTATCACAGCTTTGTAATATAGCTTAAAGTCAGGCATTGTGATGTCCCCAGCTTTGGTTTTCTTTTTCAACATTCCTTTGGCTATTGGGGGTCTTCTCAGGTTCTATACAAATTTTAGGGTTCACATAAATCAATGGAACAGAATAGAGAGTACAGAAGTGGACCCTCAAACCTATGGTCAACTAAATTTTGACAAAGCAGGAAAAAATATCCAATGGAAAAAAAACCAGTCTCTTCAATAAATATTGCTGGGAAAATTGGACAGCCAAATGCAGAAGAATGCAACTGGACCATTCTCTTACACCATACCCAAAAATAGACTGAAAATGGGTGAAAGATCTAAATGTGAGACAGGAATCCACCAAAATTCTAAGGAGAACATAAGCAGTGACCTCTTCGACCTCAGCGGCAGCAACTTCTTGCTAGACACAAAAGGCAAGGGAAACAAAAGCAAAAATGAACTATTGGGACTTCATCAAGATAAAAAGCTTCTGCACAGCAAAGGAAATAGCAAAATTAAAAGGCAACCTATGGAATGGGAGAAGATATTTGCAAATGACATAGATAAAGGGCTGGTATCCAAGATCTACAAAGAACTTATCAAACTCAGCACCCGAAGAAGAAATGATCCAGTCAAGAAATGGGAAAAAGACACAAACAGACATTTCTCCAAAGAAGAAATATAAATGGCTAATAGACACATGAAAAAATGCCCCACATCACTTATCATCAGGTAAATACAAATCAAAACCACAATGAGATACCACCTTACACCAGTTAGAATGGCTAAAATTAACAAGACAGGAAACAACAAATGTTGGCAAGGATGTGGAGAAATGGGATCCTTCTTACACTGTTGGTGGGAATGCAAGGTGGTACAGCCACTCTGAAAGATGGTATGGAGGTTCCTCAAGAAGTTAAAAATAGAGCTGTCCTATGACCCAGCAATTGCACTACTAGGTATTTACCCCAAAGATCCAGATGTAGTGAAACGAAGAGGCACCTGCACCCCAATGTTCATAACAGCAATGTCCACAATAGTTAAACTGTGGAAGGAGCCCAGATGTCCTTCAACAGATGAATGGATAAAGAAGATGTGGTTCATATATACAATGGAATATTACTCATGGAATGGAAATGAAGAATGCCTACTATTTACATCAACATGGATGAAACTGAAGGGTATTATGCTAAGTGAAATAAGTCAATCAGAGAAAGACAATTATCCTATGGTTTCACCCATATGTGGAATATAAGAAATAGAGCAGAGGATCATAGGGGAAGGGTGGGAAAACTGGATGGGAAGAAATCAGAGAGGGAGACAAACTATGAGAGTCTTGACTCTGGGAAACAAACTGAGGGTTGCTGGAGGGGAGGCAGGTGGGGGAATGGGGTAACTGTGTGATGGGCATTAAGGAGGGCACATGATGTGGTGAGCAGTGGGTGCTATACACAACTGATGAATTATTGAACACTACCTCTGAAACTAATGATGTACTATATGTTGGCTAATTGATTTTAAACAAAAATAAATACATAAATAAATGAATAATAAAAAGAAGAAAAAAATATATGGGAAAAAGATGGCACACTGATACTACAATGCATTAGTGCAGGCCCTTGAACCAGAATATCAGAATTCAGTTTCAGACCTTTGTTCTTGAATCAGTGAACTGGTTGAATTCTTTCTTAGTTTCCTAATCTGCAAAAAGGGATTACTTTGCAGATTAGGGGATATTTTATGGACCTAATAAAAACATCAATTTTGTTCGTATGTAAAGAGATTGCTTACAGTAGTTCCCAACAAAAAGTAATCACTCAATATGTTAGTATTATTATTATTATATAGCAACATTTTTATTTTTAACCTATTGTTTCTCACTGAAGTGCATGCATAAATGATGAGTCAAATTTGGCTATAATTCTTTTTTTTTCCAATTTATTTATTTTAGAGCGAGAATGATAAGCAGGGGGGAGGGGCAGGTGGAGAGGGAGAGAAGCAGACACCCTGCTGAGCATGGAGACCAACTCAGGGCTCAATCTCAGGAACCTGAGATCATGACTTGAGCCGAGACCAAGAGTCAGACACTTAACCAACTGAGCCACCCAGGCACCTTAGCTGTGATTTTTTTTTTAAAGATTTTATTTATTTATTTGAGAGATTGCTCAAGTGAGGGGGGAGAGGAGGAGAAGGAGAGGGGAGAGGAGGAGAGGGCAGAGAGAAGGAGACGCCCCACTGGACAGAGAGCCCATTGTGGGGTTTGATCCCAGGACCCTGGGATCATGACCTGAGCCAAAGGCAGACGCTTAACTGACTGAGCCACCTGGGTGTTCCCCCCAGCTGCGATTCTTGAAGAACTTTTCCTGATTTTGCCTCTGCTTCCTATCTCTATTTTACCTTGGGTTATTCTTAGAATATATCTGGAGCAACCCTTTTGAGGTCAGTGATACAGTTTATATCTCTTATAATCTGTGATAGTACCAAAGGGAAAGAGGACCCCTAAGATCTAACAACAACGGCATTTGTATATCCTTAAATAGCAAAGCCTTGAGAGGAGCATATGTGAATATTATAATACAGTTTAGGCTGGTATGTATGCACAGACACCAAAGTGTATGTGAAGAAATGGTTCTTTAATTTATAACCTCTATTTTCCTTTTTGGTGCTTCTTTTTTCAGGATTAGTGAGGTCTGTTGGCTCTCTTAGAGGGGGAGATGGATTTTCAGCAGGAGCCAATCTTGTCTTATACCAAGATATTGATACTTATAATGTCATTGATGAACATTATAAGAGTTTTTGGTTTTGTTTTCTTTTTGTTTTCTTTTCTTTCTTTCATTCTTTTTTTTTTTTCTTTTGGTTCTGGGTCAGCTCTTCAAATGACCATGAATTTATACTGAGCAAGAAGTGCTGAAGAAAGCTTCATTACTGGTAGATAAAGTGCAATGCCATCATTCATTTTTTAATTTAGACTCTGCTTAAAGTGTTGGAGGTTGTAATCAATTACATTAACACATGATGCAATTTGACTCATTTGAGCAATTTCAATCAGGATTTCATCCTCATCATAGTGCTGAGACTGCTGTATTGAAAGTAAATAATGACCTTTTGATTGAAACAACGGATGTTGTCTTTCATGATTCTTTTGGACCTTTCGGCAGCATTTGATGCAGTTAATCATGACATTTTATCGACTGGTTTATAGATCTTGGTAGGATTTTTTAAAAAGTAAAACCAATTCAATGTGTTATCTCTTAGTGATCTATTTAAATGTTTGGTAAGGTCATTTGATCTCTGTTACAGGGTATGACTGAGAGTGACTTTTTTTTTGCTTCCCTATTTATATTTTGTACAAATTCACTATTTTATAAACAACTGTTTGATAGCTTTGTGACCTATGACTTTGAACAGTTTTTAACATCTCAGGTTGAAAAATTAGAGAAGTGTGTTTGTCCCCAAAAGACGTTGTAATGTGGGCCCATTGTTATACTCCATTACTGGGGTATCAGTGCACAGAACTCTAGCTTCTAACTCTGTTATTTATGGGGGGTGGGGGGAGGAAGCTTACACAGCATATACACACACTTAGATAGATACAAACAGAATATGTTACTAAGCTAGTAAATATAAAGTAGCTTCCCTAAATCAAACCATTTTCATAGGAGTCCCAGAGATAAAAGTGACTCAACTGATAGTAAGGTAGTTCTTGACATTATCTAAGACTTTACTCACCTGAGGAGCCTAACTATATTGATGTTAGAGTTGCAAATATGCAAAAAGTAGCAGGACGCTACTTGATTATAGTTTGGCTAAGAGGCACAGCTAAAATACTGACATTTTTATATTTTATAATTCCCATCATGGGAAGATGGAAATTTAAGTGAATGTTGTAGGATCACAAGTTTTCAAATATAGAAAGTACGGTTTTGGAATAAAATGGTTAGCAGTAGGTCTATAGATGATTCCCTCACTTCACTGGAGAAATCTGGTAAACAGTCTCTGAGAAACCTTTGCAAACATATTAAGGTACTTGTTCGTGGAAGAGCCCTTACCTGTGGAATGTCCTTAGCAGGGTGTACCCATTCAAATTGCTTAACATAAGCATACCTAAAGGGATGCCTAGGTGGCTCAGTGGGTTAGACGTCTGCCTTCATCCCAGGTCATGATCCCAGGGTCTTGAGATCGAGTCCTGCATTGGGCTCCTTGCTCAACAGGGAGCCTGCTTCCCCTCTGCCTGCCACTCCCCCTACTTGTGCTCAGGCTCTCTCTCTCTCTGACAAATAAACAATAAAATCTTAAAAAAAACAAACATAAGTATACTTAAAACGTATGGATTTATGAGCATGGCTCTTTGGTAAAAGTCCTGTATGCTATGTAAATATCAGAGTATAAAATGGAGATTTCTCATGACTGAAATGGCTCCCCCCTTTTATTTATTTATTTATTTTTGTGTAATCAATATAGCTGCAAATATTATTTAGAGACTTCACATGCTACTGTGAACCAGAACACACTCTTATGTAGCAAAAGAAGACACAGCTGCAGTGGCGTTCTCAGACTTCTCTCTGCTAATCATATATCATGATTATTTCTATACTTATTTTTTTCATAAAGCTCAATTTCTGATTGTGTGTCTGATTTGACAGTGTAATTCTTTGTGTTACTGCACAAACGATTCTCTCAGAAATTTGTTTGTGTAAGCATTCCATGGCTTTTTGCCAGTGCTGAAAGGTTGATAATCCTTAAGTCCCTCTTTTCTACTACTACTTTCTCCTGAAATACACACCAGAATTTCTAAACACATGCTGACTATCTGCAATTTGATTTAAGTTGTCTAAAACTTCGCTCATCAGTTGTTGCTGCTCTCAAAACCTGCACTTGAAGGTACTGTCTATCATTCACTCGATTATATAGGTAGAAGCCCAGAAGTAATCTAGAGCAGAGTTTCCCATAGTGGTATGCCCTGAACTGGTTATAGATGTGTCTGGATATTGATCACTTCTGCCCTATTGTCAGGTGATTGCCTCTTGTCAAGGCTAAGCTATTTATCCCAATGTGTTATAAAATACAATTGTTTCATGTTGCATGGTGTAAAAAAGGCTTAGACTCCTTTTATACCCTAATTTCTGATACCATAAGGGATCATTTAATTTGGTCAAATCAGTATCTGAAATACTTCTCAAAACTAATTCCTATTTCCTATCATTCCCCTCTCCCGACTGTTTTGTTAAGAACTTTTTCATTTCTTTCTAAGATTTTATTTATTTGAGAGAGAGAGAGAGAAAGAGAGAAAGAGCGCAGCAGGGAGTGGGAGGGAGAAGCAGACTCCCCATTGAGCAGGGAACTGGATGCTGGGCTCTATCCCAGGACCCTGAGATCATGACCTGAGCTGAAGGCAGACATTTAACTGACCAAGCCAACCAAGCATCCCAAGAACTTTTTATTTTTACCCTGGGTTCCAGCCAGAGTCCCTTAATTAGCCTTATCAATCTAGTATACTTCCAAACCCAATCCAATCTTCATAGTGCTGCCAAAGAGTTCTTTAAACCTAGCATTCAATTTCTTTCTTAAAAAATATCCCAAAGATTGTTATCAAACTTGGTCAGAGATAAAAGCTATCATGTTATGTCACCTGGATGTAGCTGCAGCCTGACCCCAATACCCAAATATTCTATCACTATTTGGTACATAGCTCTTCTCTTCAAGGAAGACTTCACTTATTTCCCCAAATTGGGAGAGTTTCCATACATCAGTATATATAATACCTATTAAAATAATATTCATTTTGTAATATTTCTTTATATTTTCCCATGATCCAAATATATGATGGTCCTCCCCAAAATTGTGAACCTGTATGAATAAATGATTGCATGAGCATTAAAATGGTCTTTTATTTATAAATTAGTAAATTCTGTCAATGTTTAAATATATAGACCATTTGTTTTAGGATCAGTGTATTTTCTATCATTTGGCCATGTCATCCGCTACATCATTTTATTCTCCTACCAGCAATGCCAGTACATGCTCATTTCTCCTAACATCTGTCAACTTTCATTTTCTTGTTTGTTTGTTTGTTTTCTTTTTACAGACCACTGTAGAAATTACCGGATACCTAAGCACACAAACGTAGCTTGTAAAGTAAGATTTTAGTGTGAAATTCGATCTTGGAAACAGATGAGTTTTTGTTAGAAAGGAGTAAAATAATAGAGCTAATATTAGAGAATTCTTCTAGGAAGAGGGAGAACATAGATATGACGTGGAAAAATGAATAGTCTTTGGGCAGAACTAAAGCACAAAGGCCATTTTGGCTAGGAGGAACAGAGTACAGAAACGTACAGAAACAAGAATTAAAACGAGATTTATTTTAAAAAGTAAGATGACAAGATTTAGTGCATTTTGCCTACCTAATAGAAGTAAAGTTCATTTATTTTCACATTCCAATTTCTGTCACAGAGTGTCCGTTTTGTTTTCTTACTATGCGTAATTAATGCACTATACCTATACTCATTTATTAAAGTCCTTCATCTTCTAATTCCAATCCATGTGAGATTTAAATCTTTGTCTCATTTAATTTTAGTCCCATGAAATAGAATTATTTGTTTTTTCTCACATTTTAATGAACCTAAATATCGTAAAGTTTAGCCAATTTTTGTTGTTATTTAAAAATAACAAATGCTCATTATAAGAAATTAGGGAAATGTAAACAACAAGAAAAAAGAAATCACATATAATCTCTTCACCCTGAAGTGTTCACTGCTAGCAATTAACATATTTCCTTTCAACCTTCTTAAATAATTTTTTAAATCAATAAATTAAATGTTTCAGAGTACATTTGAGCCTCTAGGGAAACTCATTATTTAATTTTATAAGCAGTCAATCTTAGGTGTAAAAATCCATTAGAAAAAAGCGGTAGTTCTATTTGACATTTCTGTGATAAATAAGTAAGTAGTGCAACTTATCTTCTTTGGAAATTGTGAATAAGAGAAAACTGGAAGTCTGTAAAAGATTTTTTCCATGTCTGTAAAAGATTTGCCACTGTAAAGTTTTTAGTAATTAAAATTATCTTTATAAAACTTTACTAATATCTTAATGTTATATTTTAGCTATCTTCTACATAGAATATAGTTATATTCTAAAACCTTGAGGGAATTAGATCATATAAAGTATAAATAATTTCAGATAAAAGTTGAGCCAGAACTTATTTAGTGTCAATAAATTTTATTTTGAAAAAAGAACCTATTAATTCTAAGAGAATTCCTAAATTTATATCTATTTTGAGATTTTCATATTCAAATTCCTATTAAATTAGTATTTGTCAAGGAAACAGTTGTTCAGGCTTAAAGGTGAAAATTTATCAGTAGCCTTTTGACATTTTTACAACTTAATTTTTAAATACCTAATATGTGAACCAAATCTTCTCTACACACATCTAGAATCAGAGTTTATTTGGCTCAGTCTTTTCACTTTTGAGTCTTCTGAATAACCCCTAGGTTTCTGTTTGCTTTTAACATATGCTATCTCAGGCAGCTCATTTTAACTCTTTGAAATTTAGTATACTTACCTATAAAATGGAAACATTTGTTTAATTAATGCAACAATCAAATTAGTTTAAGAATATAAATCTCCTTCACTAGGGTAATGCATACTAAGGGTAAAAATGTATTAAATATATTTTTTCTTCTTTAAAAGATTTTATTTATTTATTTGAGAGAGAGAGAGAGAGAGCACGGGCAGAAAGAGAGAGGGAGAAGCAGACTTCCACTGAGTAGGGAACCCAATGTGGGACTCAATCCCAGGACCCTGAGATCATGACCTGAGCCGAAGGCAGATGCTTAACCAACTGAGCCACCCAGGTGTCCCTATAATTTTTTTTCTAAAATATTCATTACAATCACACTTTATCAAACCATAAAGGAAGGAACTAGAAAGTTTTAAGGCTGTTTTGGACATGGAGTCTCTAGGAANCCCAGGACCCTGAGATCATGACCTGAGCTGAAGGCAGATGCTTAACCAACTGAGCCACCCAGGTGTCCCTATAATTTTTTTTTCTAAAATATTCATTACAATCACACTTTATCAAACCATAAAGGAAGGAACTAGAAAGTTTTGAGGCTGTTTTGGACATGGAGTCTCTAGGAACACGTTAAGGGGGCTAGTGAATTAAACTAAAGCAGTGGGCTCAAGTTCACAATGTCAGAGGAGTAACGCTCGTATTGCCTGTTGTGGAGTCAGAAAGTCCACCAAATCTTGGGGCGCCTGGGTGGCACAGCGGTTAAGTGTCTGCCTTCGGCTCAGGGTGTGATCCTGGCCTTATGGGATCGAGCCCCACATCAGGCTCCTCTGCTATGAGCCTGCTTCTTCCTTTCCCACTCCCCCTGCTTGTGTTCCCTCTCTCGCTGGCTGTCTCTATCTCTGTAGAATAAATAAATAAAATCTTTAAAAAAAAAAGTCCACCAAATCTAAAGGAAACTTTGAGATGGATCATTTTCTGGGAAGGCTTTGAATCTAAGGAAATAATAGATTTGTGTAATTGGCTGTCTCACCACAGAAACAGCCAGTAGTGCCTGTGGCTGTTTTTTTAATGGATGGACTACAACATCACATGAAGTGATTAGATAACTCAAGTAACAGGATCTTGGGACGCAGCAAGAGAGACTCTACTTGAAGGTATTACTGCCTTTCAATGTTGTAGTTTTTTGAGTTTCCTTCTTCTTTTGTGACCATAGTTTCCTTTTCTCTGAATTCCCATCCTCTCGGTCACACCAAAATGGACACCTTTTTGTTTCCTCCCGTTTTGACTGGATCTCCTATCTTTCTGTTGCCCCAAAGTGATACAAATTGACACTGTCTTCAAATGAAGATTTAAATTTCTAAACCTAAATATTTTGTTTAATAATATATTTGAAAAATCAGTAATTCTAATTACTACAGCATAACTACTCAGAAATTAAAATATGTTAATCACTAAATGTATATATTTACATGTGGGCATATCTATTTATCTGTCAAGAGACGGTTTTGAGATTGAGATTTCCACTGTGTGTTTGTTTTTTCCTTTTCATATTGAACACTTTTTTTCTTAGAAAATGAACCTGTAGACAAAATTCCAACTTGATTATGAAATGACCAGATAGGGAGAATAATTGTTAAAATAATAATCAATAAATAATAATTAAACAATGGAACAAAGGAAAATTATCTCCAGAGATTCTACTTTTTTTTACAAGAAAAAATCAAGTAACAGAGCATTAAAAGAGTAATCAACAATTAGGAATAAGCTATCTTTTGGGTGTTACCTTTGTTCTAGTGAAATAAAATATTCACTGTCATTTAACTACCATGGAATGAGGAACATACAATTCTTACTACAAGATAATCTTCTTTTGCTCATTGTTCTTCTCTTTATAGAAGCCCATCTTTTAACATTCTTCTTTTCCCTCAGTATCAATCTATCGTTTTCAATTGCAATATAACAACTTCCTTGAACCACTCATTTGGCCCACCATATGCTGATTTCATTGTCAGTTTGTTTTAATGCATTTTGTTTAATCCTACTTGTTTATAGATAGAAAGTTTATCTTAAGTGTTTGGTAACTAAGAGATGTAGATGGTTCTGTTTTATAAACTAAATACCAAGGGAAAGGGTACAGTAATATATGGAAAAGGTATATTTAGTTAGTGTCAATTTTATAAGCCAGAAGGAATTTCATTTATCTTGTAATAACGCAGCTCTGTTTGTTTACATTTTGATAAACATTATTATTATATAGAATCAAATATTATGTTACCAAAGTTACAACTACATATAATATTTAAAATGTAGCTAACATGGTTGTGATATACTATGTTGATTTTACAAAGACTGATGTTATTCAATTATCCAAACATCTTTATAAAGTGATTCTATGAGCAAGTTCAAATTTAACTTCAAAGCAAACAAGTGGCTGGCTCTTGGAGTAAAATATCCTCTAATTCACACCTAGGGGACACATGAAGTAATACCAGTGACTATGACCAATAAGCTATCACAAAACCTCCTATTGGCAGAAGATATTGAAAAAACAACTAATTCACACTTTGACCATGAGAAGTGTAGTAGTGTTTTTTTTTAAAGGTTTTCACACAAAAAGCAGCCTTATGTTTTCCTAAGAACATAATGTATTTCTCTTTTTGACAATATTTTAGCATTATATTTTTATGATTGATTAAGAGAGTTTAAGGTATAAGTAGACTGTGTAATTTAAATTCAGTTTTCCAAAAGTTTTTATACAATGTTATATTATTTCCATTGTTTAGAATTAAATATTTAAATAATTTGGTTTTTATTTCAACATACTCAATGCTTTAGAAGAAATTATAAAGCACGCTTTACAGAGATACATTAATTCTTTCAAGAAGGTATTATCTTTAGTTCTTTCACAAAAATAGCTAGGTTAGATAGAACCATTTATAGTAAGACCAAAATCAAAGTTTTTATTTAAATATGTCCAGTTAGTTTAACTGTATTTTATAAGCCACAAAATACACCCTCTTGTGCCTTGTTTTATAGGTAGAGAACTTAAAATATGTGCCTTGTAATAGAGAGTCAGTACCATAACACTAAATGTATTAGCTGGTCTTCAAATTATATAAAAATATGTATCTATAATATTTAGTAGATAATTCTTTAATAGATAGTTCTTAACTGTCTTAACTCTCCTAACTATTTTAACTACCAAACATGTAGTGACAGTACAATGTCCTTAGTGAATTATAGTCTACAGAAAACTTGTCCATTTTATTGTTCTGTTTCATGCATGAAAAACTCAAAGGTATTAAAGAAATCCATATTAATACATAAATACTTTTTAAAAAAGCAAAAGCAGTACACACACATAGAATAGTACTGGCTAAATTATTTGGAAGACTTAGTTTTAGGGTTAATTTATGATAGAGATTTCAATTTTCCTTTCAAAAACTATAATAATGATGGGATTCTGAAGTACAATTTAACCACAAAGATTGTTTCTCACTCAACCACATAGGTCAATAAAAGTTCATGTTAATCTTACTTAAGGAAAATTATATATTATTTTTACCTCAGAAATATGTGAGATAGTGCTTTTGAATAAGCTAAGAAATAGTATACATATTAGGAAACAAATATGTATCTTTATTATTCACATCTATGGGGCTTTCTGCCATCACAGAATTCCCCAGAAGATGTCAATACAATGTAAGAAATTACATTCCAAATGGAAAACTAAACTGAATCAATGAAAGTCTGTGGGGACATCACAGGTACAGTTGCAATATCAATACCAAATGACATGATCCCAGTGAATAACTGCAGAGGAACTTTGTTAGGTCAAAACAAAATAATTTTTAAAAGTTAGTTGTATATTAAAAGATATATTGGGTTGGGGCGCCTGGGTGGCACAGCGGTTAAGCGTCTGCCTTCGGCTCAGGGCGTGATCCCGGCGTTCCGGGATCGAGCCCCACGTCAGGCTCCTCTGCTGAGAGCCTGCTTCTTCCTCTCCCACTCCCCCTGCTTGTGTTCCCTCTCTCGCTGACTGTCTCTATCTCTGTCAAATAAATCAATAAAAAAATCTTTAAAAAAAAAAAATAAAATAAAATAAAAAAAAATAATAAAAAAAAATAAAAAAAANTAATTTTTAAAAGTTAGTTGTATATTAAAAGATATATTGGCAACAATTAACATCACCATTTAACTGAAAAATACAGTGTACCCACAGTGCTATTAAAACAATCCATAATTTTCCTTCTAAATATACCAGTGACTTTAAAATTATTAAAATAAGAGAATTGCTGGGAAAATGACTTGAAAAATAGATGATTGAAGATAATTTCTATTTCTGAAAGTGAATATTATAACAATTTTAATTTTCTTTGAGTGTATATACATATAATGTTTGCATTTTTTCTTAAGAAACCAAAGCTTCATTTTACAAACAGAGAGAGACATGGTGGTACAATCTGGCAATTTATGCAGCCATATAGTGACCTCATAAGGCCATTTCTGAAGGGCCCGGTCCCAGGGAGAGCTTTCTATCTGTCTAATACTTGGTGTCCCCTGCTTTTCAAAATTTCCTTCTATACCATTCTAACCTAATCATAAATTAGNCTTTTCAAAATTTCCTTCTATACCATACTAACCTAATCAAATTAGTTATGGCAGAAAGAATGCAACTCAGAATATTTTTTCTGTAAAGAAAGCCATGCTGTAAAGTTACTAGCCAATGACAAGCTTAGAACTAGAAGACAGCCTAAAATACAAGCAAGAGAAAGAAATATTAGAAAGATATATATATTTCTCTTAGCTATGCACTTTATGAAAAGCTCCAAATAGGCTTATAACTCTCTGAATAAAATCAAGACTAGATAGGGGGGCGCCTGGGTGGCNAAATTAGTTATGGCAGAAAGAATGCAACTCAGAATATTTTTTCTGTAAAGAAAGCCATGCTGTAAAGTTACTAGCCAATGACAAGCTTAGAACTAGAAGACAGCCTAAAATACAAGCAAGAGAAAGAAATATTAGAAAGATATATATATTTCTCTTAGCTATGCACTTTATGAAAAGCTCCAAATAGGCTTATAGCTCTCTGAATAAAATCAAGACTAGATAGGTGTGTGTGTGTGTGTGTGTGTGTGTATCTGGAAGGCAGCCAGTCGTAATAAAGTTTCTCAAATAGATCTCCAGTGAATGCTACATTTGAGAAATGGGGGCATACAATGTGTTATTTACTGCCCTTTGTAAATGGCTTAGTTTACATGTTGTGTTTGTATGGCTCTATATATATGAAAAAATAATTTTTTCAATAAAACAAAAAATTGTTATTCAATAATTCATATCTTAGGTTTCTGGTTAAGTGTGAGATAGAGATTACATTTCTGAGTTAGATGTGCTCACATAGTGTAAAGCATGTCATGAACATTCACAAATTTTTCTTTTATCACTTTATAGTAAATGTGATTAAGTGTTGCTGAAACAAAAATCATCAACATAGGACATTTGGTCAGTGCAAAATGTGTAAATATTTTGATTACTTATTAATGCTGTTGGCAAAATTATAAAATCACAAAGTATGAAGAATCATACTTGGAAAAACAGCTGAGTTCACACTGATAAAATTTCTCCTCAAAATACACATTTTCCAGTCTTCCATTTCTGTCAGTGCTAATCAGGATCTTGGTTAATAGTTTAATAGAATGGATCGACTATGTTTGCTCTATGCTCAGAACTTCAACAAGAGCTGGCACATATTGAACAACATCAATATTTATTGGATGCAGTATCAAACCACTCTGTCATCATCAAGCATTAGATACATTTGAGGACTTTATTTTAGATGTTTCTTACCTATTTATAATAAAAATACTGATATAATTTATTGATTTTAATGATCATAACATTTTATTCACTAATTGTGAACATTTTAAACTTTGAATTTGAGAATAGTTATTTGAGAGAAATTTGTTGTTTCCTATCTTGTATGTTGATCTGAGGCAAGGATGAACATTTGGAGGCTGAATTTTACAGTGTAATATCCTTTCATCTTATGTCCCTTTAGNTTTTAATGATCATAACATTTTATTCACTAATTGTGAACATTTTAAACTTTGAATTTGAGAATAGTTATTTGAAAGAAATTTGGTGTTTCCTATCTTGTATGCTGATCTGAGGTAAGGATGAACATTTGGAGGCTGAATTTTACAGTGTAATATCCTTTCATCTTATGTCCCTTTAGAAATTCTGAGATGATCTGATTTTCCAGATTCATTTTGAGAAACAACTTTTTTGATATCAAATATATGTGATGATAAACACACTGAAGCAAGGTTTTTCAACACACTGCAATGTCAGATAATGTATGGTCAGTTGACGCATCCCAATAAAAACTTGTTTAACTGGGCATCCATCCTTAGTGCATAATGTGTTCATAAAAACAATGGAATATGTTTATAAATAATTAAATAACTACATATTCTCAAAGCAGTTCAATGTATTCATCGATATTTATTATTTCAAGTATATCACAATTTGTTACCATCATATCCTTGTGTATAGAAATTCACCAAAATAAATAATTAAAAAAAAATTAAAACTGGCAAATATCAAATTAATGAAAAAAACAAAAACTAATTAAATAGTAGTACCCCTATAGTAGTTTACTTATGAGAGAGTATCTTTGTTATGATGTCCAATGTCTACCATATCTTTTTCCTTCATCTAGTTCTTGAGCAGATTTTGATATCAAATATATATTTATTAGTTTTCTAATGTACCTACTCCCATAAAAAAATTTCAGAAAATTTACATTAAAAGGAATAAAACACAACCAAGATATTAAGGAGAAGACAATCAGTGTTTACTGGAATTTTATTTTTCATATGGCAATATATACATATTATTTTATTTAATTATCAAAAGGGAAAAGTGATGATGTACATACTCCATTTTATGGAAAATGAAAGAAATCATATGTGTTTAAGAAACATGCTCAAAAATAAAACTTCATAGGCCATTCACATTCAAATGCATAGTTCTATAATGTGAAATCTCATGGTCTTATCACTGTATCATAAACCATACAAAAGAATAAAGGTCAAAAATCAAATAATGAAAAGGCAGGGAAAGAAAGAAATGCTGCTGAGGGACCCATTAATTATAAAATGCAAATTTCAGGTCTGAGTATCTGAGAATATAAAACTAATTCCACCAGAATTGGGTACAATAGTTATCACTTTAGGTAATCTCTAGGTTTAGTTAATAAACATCTTCCTTTTGAACACTGATTTTCTCAATTAAGTTTTGTTTTGTGTTTTGTTTTGTGTTTTGTTTTTTGCTTTTAGTTCACATTTTATTTAAATTCCAGTTAGTTAACACAGTGTGTTATTAGTTTCAACACTTCCATACATCAACTTGGTGCTCTTCACAAGTGCACTCCTTAATCCCCATGACCTGTTTAACCCACCCCCCACCCACCTCCTCTCTGAAACCATCAGTTTGTTCTCTACAGCTAAGAATCTGTTTCTTGGTTAGCCTCTCTCTCTTTTTTTCCCTTTGCTACTTTGTTTTGTTTCTTAAATTCCACATATGAGTGAAATCATGGTATTTGTCTTCTCTTACTGACTTATTTTGCTTAGCATAATATTCTCTGCTCCATTCATGTGGTTGCAAATAGTAAGATAAAAATGGCTAAATAGTGTCTATCTATCTAACTGTCTGTCTATCTTTCCATCTATCTAATCACATGTTCTTTATCCATTCATTAATCAGTGGACCCTTGAGCTTCTTCCATATCTTGGCTATTCTAAATAATGCTGATATAAACATCAGGGTGCACGTGTACCTTTGAATTAGTTTTTGCTTTTGTTTTTTGTACTTTTTTAGTAAATACCTAGTAGTATGATTACTAGATCCCAGGTTACTTCTTTTTTTAAATTTTTGAGGAACCTCCATACTGCTTCCCACAGTGACTGCACCAGTTTGCATTCTGACCAAAAGTGTAAGAGGGTTTCCCTTTCTCCACATCCTTCCAACACATGTTGGTTCTTGTGTTGTGGAGTTTAACCATTCTGACAGATGTGAAGTGGTATCTTGTAGTTTTGATTTGCATTTCCCTGATGATAAGTCATGTTGAGCATCTTTTCCTGTATCTGGTGGCCATCTATATGTCTTCTTTGGAGAAATATCTGTTTGTGTCTTGTGCCTGTTTTTTAATTGGATTATTTGTCTTCTGTGTGTTGAGATTTAAAAGTTCTTAATATACTTTGGATACTAACCCTTTATTGGATATGTCATTTGCAAATATCTTCTCCCATTCTATAGGTTGCCTTTCAGTTCTGTTGATTGTTTCCTTCCCTGTGCAAAAGCTTTTATTTTGATGTAATCCCAATAGTTTATTTTTGCTTTTATTTCCCTCACATCAGGAGACATATCTAGAGAAAAGTTGCTAGGGCCGATGTTGAAGAAGTTATTCCCTGTGTTCTCTTCTAAGACTTTTTATGGTTTCAGGTCTCACATTTAGGTCTTTAATCCATTTTAAATGTATTTTTTGTATGGTGCAAGAAAGTGGTGCAGTTTCATTTTGTTGTATGTTGCTGTCCAGATTTCCCAGCACCACTTGTTGAGGAGACTGTCTTTTTCCCATTGGATATTCTTTCCTGCTTTTTCAAAGATTGATTGATCAAACAGTTAATGGCCCCATTTCTGGATTTCTATTCTGTCCTATTGATCTATGGGTCTCTTTTGTGCCAGTACCATACTGTTTTGATTAGTACAGCTTTGTAGTATAACTTGAAGTCCAGAATTGTGTTGCTTCCAGCTTTGCTATTCTTTGTTAATGTTTCTTGGGCTCTTTGAGGTCTTTTGTTTTTCATACAAATTTTAGAATTGTTTGTCCTAGTTCTGTGAAAAATGCTGGTAGTATTTTGATAGGGATTGCATTGCATGTGTAGATTGCTCTAGGTAGCATAGACACTTTTAACAGTATTTATTTTTCCAATCCAGGAGCATGGTTTACATTTCTTTGTGTCTTCCTCAATTTCTTTCATAAGTGTTCTGTAGTTTTTAGAGTACAGATCCTTTACCTCTTTGGTTAGGTTTATTCCTAGGTGTCTTACGGTTTTTGGTGCAATTGTAAATGGGATTTATTCCTTACTTTCTCTTTCTTCTGTGTCAGTGTTAGTGTAAAGAAATGCAAGTGATTTCTATGCATTGATTTTACATCCTGCCATGGTGCTGAATTGCTGTATGAATTCTAGAAATTTTGGGGTGGAGTCTTTTGGGTTTTCCACATAGAGTATTCTGTCATTTGTGAAGAGTGAGATTTTGAGTTCTCCTTTGCAAATTTGAATGCCTTTTCTTTCTTTTTGTTGTCTGATTGCTGAGGCTAGGACTTCCAGTACTATGTTGAACAACAGTAAAGAGAGTGGGCATTCTTGTCATGTTCCTGACTTAGGGAAAAGCTCTCAGTTTTTCCCTATAGAGAAAGATATTTGCTGTGGGCTTTTTGTAGATAGCTTTTATGATATTGAGGTATGTTCCCTCTCTCCCTATGCTGTGGAGAGTTTTTATCAAGAAAGTATGCTGTACTTTATCAAATGCTTTTTCTGCATCCATTGAGAGGATCATATGGTTCTTGTCCTTTCTTTTATTAATATGATGCATCACCCTGATTAATTTGAAGATGATAAACCACTGTTGCAGCCCAGGAATAAATCCCATTTGATTGTGGTGAATAATCCTTTAATATACTATTGGATCCAATTGGCTAGTACCGTGGTGAGAATTTTGACATCCATGTTCATCAGGGATAGTATCTGTAATTCACCTTTTTGATGGGATCTTTGTCTGGTTTTGGAATCGAGATAATGCTGGCCTCATAGAAAGAGTTTGGAAGTTTTCCTTCCATTTCTGTTTTTTTGAAACAGCTTCAGAAGAATAGATATTAGTTCTTCTTTAAGTGTTTGGTAGATTTCCCCTGGGAGGTGATCTGGCCCTGGACTCTTGTTCATTGGGAGATTTTTGATTACTATTTCAATTTCCTTGCTGGTTTTGGGTCTGTTCAAGTTTTCTATTTCTTCCTGTTTCAGTTTTGGTAGATTATAAATTTCCAGGAATGCATCCATTTCTGCCAGATTGCCTAATTTGTTGGCATGTAGTTACTCGTAATATGTTCTTAAAATTGTATTTCCTTGGTGTTGGTCATGATATCTCCTCTTTCATTCATGATTTTATTAATTTGGGTTCTTTCTCTTTTCTTTGGTATTTCTGGTTAGGGGTTTATGGATCTTATCAATTCTTTCAAAGAACCAGCTTCTAGTTTCATTGATCTTTTCTACTGTTCTTTTGGTTTCTATTTCTTTGATTTCTGCTCTAATTTGTACTATTTCTCCTCCTGGATTTAGGCTTTATTTGCTGTTCTTTCTTCAGCTACTTTGGGTGTAAGTTTAGCTTGTGTATTTGAGACTTTTCTAATTTTTTGAGAAAGGCTTGTATTGGAATGTACTTCCCTCTTAGGATCTCCTTTGCTATATCCCAAAGGTTTTGAACAGTTGTGTTTTCATTTTCATTTGTTTCCATTCCTTGTTGACCCATTCATTCTTTAGTAGGATGATCTTTAACCTCCAAGTGTTTGACTTCTTACCAAATTTCCTCTTGTGATTGAGTTCAAGTTTCAAAGCATTGTGGTCTGAATATATGCAGGGAATAATCCCAATATTTTGGCATCAGTATAGACCTGATTTGTGACCCAGTATGTGATTTATTCTGGATAATATTCCATGTGCACTCAAGAAGAATGTATATGCTGTTGCTTTAGGGTGGAATGCTCTGAATATATCTGTGAAGTCCATCCGGTCCAGTGTGTCATTCAAAGCCCTTGTTTCCTTGCTGATCTTCTGCTTAGATGATCTGTCCATTGCTCTGAGTGGGGTATTGAAGTCCCCTACTATTATTGTATTATCATCAATGTGTCTCTTTAATTTGGTTATTAATTGGTTGATATAATTGGCTGTTCTCAAGTTAGGAGCAAAAATATTTTTAATTGTTAGATCTTCTTCATGGATAGACCCTTTAAGTATGATATAGTATCCCTCTTCATCCCTTACTAGAGTC
The DNA here is from genome assembly GCF_002007445.2 of Ailuropoda melanoleuca. Taxonomy (NCBI): domain Eukaryota; kingdom Metazoa; phylum Chordata; class Mammalia; order Carnivora; family Ursidae; genus Ailuropoda; species Ailuropoda melanoleuca. The sequence goes on along the minus strand of NC_048224.1, from coordinate 104,420,028 downwards.
TTTTTTTAAACCTTTTTTAGGTTTAAAATCTAATTTGTCTGATATAAGGATTGCTTCCCCAGCTATCCTTTGGTGCTCATTAGCATAATAAATGGGTCTCCACTCCCTCACTTTCAATCTGAAGATGTCTTTAGGTCTAAAATGAGTCTCTTGTAGACAGCATATGGATGGGTCTTGCTTTTTTATCCAATCTGATACCCTGTGTCTTTTGATAGGAGCATTTAGCCCATTTGCATTCAGAGTAACTATTCACTTACAGGATCCCCTTTAATATTTCTTGTAGGGCTGGTGTAGTGGTCACAAATTATTTTAATTTCTGTTTGTCTTGCTCCTTCCATTCTGAATGACAGCCTTGCTGGATAAAGTATTCTTGACTGCATGATTTTCTCATTCAGTACCCTGAATATATCATGCCAGACCTTTCTTGACTACCAGGTCTCTGTGGAAAGTCTGCTGCCAGCCTAATGCTTCTATCCCTGTAGGTTAAGAACCTCCCATCTCGAGCTGTTTTCAGGGTTTTCTCTTTATCTCTGAAATTTGCAAGCTTCACTATTATATGTTGGGGTGTTGATCTATTATTATTGATTTTGAGAGTGGTCCTTCCTAGCTCTTGGACTTAAACACCTGTTTCCTTCCCTAGATTAGCGAAGTTCTCAGCTTTGATTTGCTCAAATATACCTTCTATCCCTCTCTCTTTCTTCTTCCTCAGGGACCCCAATAATTCTAATATTGTTTGGCTTTATGGTATCACTAATTTATCAAAGCTTCCCCTCATGGTCTATTAGTTGTTTTTCTCTCTTTTTCACAGCTTCCTTCCTTTCCATCAACTTTTCTTCTATGTCACTGACTCTCTCTTCTGCCTCATTTGCTCTAGTTGTTAGAGCAACTAATTTAGACTGCATCTCCATTAAAGCATTTTTACTTTTGGCCTGATTATATCTTATTTCTGCACTAAGAGATTCTCTAGTGTCTTTTATGCGCTTTTCAAGCCCAGTTATAATCATTATCCTGAATTCCAGCTCTGACATTTTACTTATACCCATATCGATTAGATCTGTGGCAGAGAGTATTACCTCTGGTTCTTTCTTTTATTGTGAATTCCTCTTTCTAGTCATTTTTGTCAAAGAAGAATGGATGAATGAGAGAACAAAATCAAAAATATCAACCATAACCCAAGTGAAATACACACCAGACAAATCTGAAAAGGTTAGAAACCAAAAAAGAAAAGAAGAAAAAGGGTGGGAAAAGAGAATATAATTTCTCAGGTGGACAAAACAGGGTGATCATTTGATCCTGGGTATATTTTGCTCTGTTTGTTAGAAGACACTAAATCCCAAATTTGTAAAGAAAGCAAAACTTAAATATACACAAAAATAAAATTGAATACAGTGAAAGGAAGCCAAAAATGAAGAGTATATCTATAAGACATAAATGTAAAAAATGAAAGGTAAAAAAAGGCATTAAAAACAAAGAGTTGATAAAATAAGAAACTAGTTTTAAAGGGAAAAAAGAAAAAAGAAAAGGAAAATTTTAAACTGCAAAATAAACGAATCATAAGAAAAAACCCTCAAATTCTATATACTATTTTCCCCTATTGTTGGAGTTTTGCAGTCCTGTGTATTTCGTAAACTTGGTGTTCCCCTGTTGTTCCAGCTGGTCTTCTAGGGGAGGGGCCTGCTGCACTGATTCTCAGGTGTCTTTGCCTGGACGGAATTGCACCACCCCTTGCCAGGCGGCTGGGCTCAGGATAAGCTGCTTCAGGTTGCTCTATGTGGTTTTTATTCCCTGAAGTCTTTCAGGGAGGATGAAAATAAAAATAGCTGCACCCCATCTCCAGCCCCAGAGCTGAAAGATCACAGTCCCTTCTCTTCAGTAAATCCCCAGGGATAAGCCATTTCCCTTTCAAGTGTACCAAACTCTACAGAATGCTGTTGTGCATCCCCCACCAATTCTCCTGGGGGAACACGGAGGGTTGCCATGTTTCTGCCCTTTGTGGGACCCCCACGTGGAAAGTGGCCATCAGATCGTGGTTTATGGTGAACCAAGCTAAGAGCCCCATTCCAGTCTCACTGACCATAACTGGTTTCCCCACTCCAATACTTAGAAACTTCCGGGTCAGGCACCCCCTTTCTTTTCTGACCCTGGGGATCTTGAAACCACTGTCTGACCTAGGATTCTGCCCTGCGGCACCACCTGAGCATCTTTTAGGCAGGGATGTCTCTCACTGGAGCAGATTTCTAAAGGTTCTGATTTTGCACTCCAGGGCTATATCACTTTCTGGTAGCTGGCTTATATAGGCTCCCTCCCTCCACCATTTATATTTCAATATATCCCCTCAGATTCACTACTTCACACCTCTCACTCTGCAAGAAATTGTCACTTTTGTATCTGTAGGGTTCCAGCAACTCTTTCTTACATCTCAGGTTGAATTCATAGGTGTTCAGAATGATCAAATAGTTACCTAGCTAAATTCAAGGGTCCAGGTAAAACGAGATCCCCTACTTTTCCATCATCTTGTCTCCTGTTTACTCTGGCTTTTTTTTATTTCCATGATAAATATTTCTCCATCCCCTCACTTTCAATCTGCAGGGGTCTTTAGGTCTAAACTGAGTCTCTTGTGGGCAGCATATAGATGGATCTTGTTTTTTTAATCCATTCTGACCCACTGTATATTTTGATTGGAGCATTTAGTCCATTTACATTCACAGTAATTATAAATAGATACGTATTTATTGCCACTTTATGTTTTGTGGTCATTTCTGGAGATTTTCTCTGATCCTTTCTTGTCTTTCTTTCACATTTTGCTGATTTTCTTTTTCTTTCTTTCTTTCTTTCTTTCTTTCTTTCTTTCTTTCTTTCTTTCTTTCTTCTTTCTTCTTTTTTTTTTCTTTTTAATTCAAGAAGATGTTACTTGAAACACACTTTATTCACAGGGTTTCATATCAAGCACTAAAGCACATGGCTTTTTACCATGGCCTTCTATATCCAAGTTTCAAAACACTTACACTGTAAGGAAAAAAAACAATTATTTAAAGGATGGTTTAAGCACAGTGTAGTTTCAAGGAGGTAACCTCATGGCTTTTCCTATATGCTTCTACACATACACTTAAGAACACCTATGTCTTAATGCAAGAAAATATATTTGGATTTCTTTTTCTTTGTTCTAATGTTTCTTAGTGGTTTTTGATATGTGGTTACCCATGCTCTTCTCCTCTCCTCCCCACAGTTTAGGTATATGTTATTATATTTTATATCCTTTTTCGGTGAGTTCCTTGATCAAACATTTGAGTGATTATTTACAGAAATATTCATTTTTACTACTTTGTGTTACCACTGTTTCTTTATACTGTCAATTTTGGTCTCTTCTTTCCACTCAAAGAGTGTCCTTTAATATTTCTTGCAGGGTTGGTTTAGTGGTCATGAACCTCTTTAGTTTTGTTTTTGTTTTTGTTTGTTTGTTTGGTCTCGGAAACTCTGTATCTCTCCTCATATTCTGAATGATAGCTTTGCTGGATAGAGTGTTCCTGGATACAGATTTTTCTCGTTCAGCACTTTGAATATATCATGCCACTCTCTTTTGGCTTGTCAAGTTTCTGTTGAAAAAATTCCTGCTAGCGTTATGGGTTTTCTCTTGTAAGTTAAGAACTTCTTTGGTCTTGCTGTTGTTAAGATTTATTTTCATTATCACTATATTTTGCAAATTTAATTACAGTATATCTTGGTATGGGCCTGCTTTTGTTGATTTTGATGGGAGTTCTCTGTGCCTTCTGCATCTGGATGTCTGTTTCCTTCCCCAGATTAGGAAAGTTTTCAGCTATTATTTCTTCAAATAAATTTTCTTTTCCCCTTTCTCTCTCTTCTTCTCTTGGGACTCTTAGAATGCAAACATTATTATGTTTGATGGAGTCAGTGAGTTCCCTAAGTCTATTCTCATTTTGTATAATTTTTCTTTTCCTTTTTTGTTCACCTTTATTGCTTTCCATTGGTTTGTTTTCTAGGTCATGCTGTTGTGTTCTGGCTTCTCTATCCTTTCAGGCCAGTCTGTAGAGGTTCTCCTTGCCTGCTGTAGGCAGTGTTTGGTCCCTCACCTGAATGTGGTGAGTTTTAACTAGGCATGCTCTGGTGAAATGAGACCACTGGAACTGAATCCCTGCAAAAATCTCTGGTCAGGAGACATGGTGTGGGTGGGGATTTGTGCTGGTCTTCTGGGTGAGGGGCCACTGGAACTGAGGCAAGGGTGACTGAGGGTGGTTCCACCAGAGCGCCCTTGGGGCTGGGGCTTGGTGTAAACAAGTTAGGCAGCTAGTGTCAATGCTGTGCAGATTCCCACAGGTGGCTCTGTGTTTATGCTGAAGGACAGGGGAGGGAAATTGTGCTGGCCAGCTCCTTTGTTCCTGGAGAGGAGTCTCTGTAAACACTACTTCTTGGGGACAGGCTCTGAGAAGAGAAAATAATCTCCCACTGTGTGTTCCAGGTGCTTTTCAGATTACTGTCTCCATACTATCTGCCTCTGAATTGTTTTCCTGCCTTCTTTCCAAAAAAGTGCAGTGCCCTACGGGGTCTTTCCCAGCCAAGACTGGGACCTGTAAGACTCTAGAATTTAAGCCCCACTAGCCAATGGCTATAGGGAAATGTTCTCCCTGTGAGTTCCCTTGTGTGCTTCTCTTTCTCTCTTTATCTCTCTATCCCTTCTCCATGACCACAGTTCCTTCCCTTGCACAGCACCCATGATCCATTTCTCCCCTAAACCACCTAAACCATGTTTCCACACTTCCTACCTTCTTCAATGTGACCTCCTCGCTCTCCTTAGTTGTGGAATTTCTTCTGTCAGTCTTCAGGTCGATCTGGGGTGAAGCTAGCCTAGGGTCCTTCTACTCCTATGCCATCTTTTTCCCTCCTCAACCAAGCTTTTGATATAGCACTTGAGTACATAATTAAGTTGAAATCTTTGGGGGAAAATGTACACAAAAAGAGTTTTATTGGGTATTAGCCAAAAAAGATTTGTATCTTCTGAATGCCAAGTATATAGATAATATAAGTGATGTTTTATTGAAAAAGTGAGTTCATTTGAATGATATTCTGGTGTTAAAGGAGAGTGCCAGAGATATATGCTTGAATATCAGCAATGTGAATCTGACCTTTTCTTTTTAAGCAGAGGCTAAAAAAACTTAAGCTTAAGTGATGGGTTAACATACTATGCCATGAGACCTTATCATGGAATCCTCTAAAGTTGTCACTGTGTTTATGCATTAGTATCTCTCCTTCTCTTTTTGATGTTAAAGGGATCAAAAATAATTTCAAAGAGCAACATTAAAGTCATATAAGATGTTCAATCTAAAAGTTTTGAAAAATGATTTCATGAGGAAAATCAAAGGTTCTCTATTTGTAATAGAAGCCATTTCAGGACTATTAATATATTTCTTTAGAATCAGAATATATATTGAATATATATCAGTATATATAAATATAACAAATATGTATCAATATATACTGAATATAATATATAAATGTATATAAATACCAGTTATAGGTAAAATTTAATTACATAAAAATATCACTGCAACGAGGACATGTAAAACATAGAAAACTTCATAGAAATATATTGTTTAACAGTTGTTTTACAGTTCACAAAGAAAATTTCTTGTGTAACAGACAACTCAAAAACCACTTGTATTTTATTTTTTCTTTTGTTTTTTTTGTATTTTAAAAACAGTAAAATTGGTCAAAAATGGGGAAAAGGTTATATACTTTTAGGTTGATTGATATTTATGTTTTTTACATCTCCTTACAGATACAGATAGTTGTGATTCAGAAAGCATGACTTGCTTAAAATTGTGAGATATAAGTTGTCATTCATTGAATTCTGAGTCTCAAATTCAACTTCTCTAAAATTTACTGCTGCTAATCGTAACAAGAACCAACATTTGTAAGCTTGGGTGCTGTTTTTAATATATATATATATTAAATACACATTTAATATATTTATATTTAAAAATTATATAAATAAATATATATTTATATAAATAAATTTACATAAAAATAAATATTAAGGATGCTAAGAATGTCTGCCTCAAACTCTATTATGTACATTAAATATGTGAATATATATATTTAATATATTAAATATGTGAATATATATTTAATATATTAATCTGTGAATATATATCAAAGAAGTTCAACACTGCTGAATATATTTAATAGACTCATCTTTGAAATCTCACCTTTTAACTTGAGATCACATATTCTCTCTACTCTGCCAGATCACTAGACTCCATTCTAGTTAATTCCAGCACAACAGAGTAAATTGCTGGTTCCTTAAGTTTCTTGTATTAAATTTAAATTTGAATTTGAATAGCATCAGGTAATTAAAAATTTTTAAATTACACAAAATCTTTGTGTAACCAAATGTCATTTTGAAATGATTTAAAAAAAAAGGCAACTTTATGCGTTCACAAACAAAAATGCTCAGCCTTTAATCATCCTTCATTGCCCTCCCCTGTTGGGGTTAATGTAGAGCATGAAATCAAGCATAATACTTGGCTTGCTACAATATAACACAGAGGCCACTGAAGGTGAGGGAAGGTTTCAGAGAAGGGCATTGGCCTTTTGAATCCCGAGGCCTGTGTGACCACTGTGCCGTTGGAATGCTGCAGGGAGTTGCCTTCCCCAAACCTTTCTTCTCCCAAACAGCTGCCCTGTGATCTAAGAGATGTATGCATTGTCGCTTAGGCTATGTTTAGCAGAACTCGTAGAACACGCAGATTAGCATAGAACACGCAGATTAGCATACCACATCTTTTCCGTGAACAGATCCTCCTAGTTCCAGTACGACCCCTTGTCACACATCAAGTGCTTGAGACACAGTGATAAGGATTTGTGATTATCCTCAAGGACCAATAAAAGTGGGAGCAAAGAAGAGCAAACAGTCTTTGTCTCTGAGTGTTGACCCCCTTGCCTTCTCCTCTCTTTCACAGCAAAGTTTGGGATAATCTTTCATCTGTTGGTCGGCATGGGGATTGCTGGCCATTCCTCACACTCCCTTCCACACATTCCACAGACCAGTGTAATCTGTTTCTCCCTCCTCTGTTTCATTAGAAGTGTTCTTGTTTAGGTCACTAACAACCTCTTAATCGCCAGATAAAGTGATCTCCGCTCAGTTTTTACTTATATGACTTCTCAAAAAGCATTTTCACTACTTTTTTACAATCTATTTTTTTAAACTCTCTTTTTTTACTTTTTCCTTCATTTTTTCTGACTTTTGGACTGATCTTTTTCAGATTCCTTATATGGTTCCTCTCACTCTGTATCCCTGATCTTCCTTCCGAGCCACCTAGTCAAAGCTTAATTAGTTCAGTGGGTGTTTCTCCTGGGTTTTCTTCAGGAAACTCAAACCTGTATAAAATCCAACTTAAAATCTGCCTGTAGAGTAAGAGCTGCTTCTGGTTCTGCAACTCAATTAAAGGTAATACCGACCTCTCAGAAACATCTCTTATACATTTCTACTCTTTGCCCTCGTTGTTCACTACTCTCCTGCTCATGCCCTCTGTTCTATTCAAGTAACAACCTTTGCACTTGCCTTTCCCTCTGCCTGGAATTTTCTTCCCCAGGGATCTGCAAGCATCCTTCCTGCAAATTCAGGTCTTACGAAGGCTTTCCATTTAAAATTCCTACTACTCTTTTCCCGTCTTCTTTCCTGCCTAAATCTCTTCACAGTTCTTATCATCATTTTTCATACTATATTTATTTTGCATGTTTGTTTAATGCTTGTCTGTCCTACTAGAAATTAAGCATATTACGACCAAGAATTTTGATCACTTTTGTCTGTTGCTGTAGCTATAAAATTAGCACTATGCTTGGTACATGAAACTCACTGTTGAATAAATTAGTGAAAGAATACATGACCCTCTTCTTTTACATTCTTCCCACATAAGGAACTAAATATTATTTTATTATATTTTTCTAACATTTCCTAATTCCATCCTATGGCACTCATGGTTTATTCTCAGGCAGTGTCCTGCTTTAAGTGCTTTCACTGACTCATTGCTCTTTCTCCTTAGATCTAGCATCAGACTTACACCAGTGCTATCTTTCTAAAACACATATCTGATCCTTTTAATCTCACATAATATAAGCATTTGCCAGAGGATAAAGTTCAAATCTGTTATCATTTTACACCATAAGTTCTTCATAGCCTTAGTCGAATACAGTCCCACCTCATACTCTCTTATGTCCACAGTATAACCATACAAATCATTCTTGTTACCTAATCATACTCATCTCTTTTATGTGATTCTGCATTGTTGAGTTTCCCCTTACAGCAAAGTTAACTACTGCTCTCTTAACCAACAGGCAAATTTCCATTCTGGACCTCAAAAGATTATCTCTTTTATAAAACCTTCCATGACCCCTTCAAGCATAGTTATTATACATTTTTCTCTGCTAAATTAGCAATTATACTGTCATTATTAGCATTATCATGATGTGCTTGTGTAATTTCCTGGCCATGCTATAATATTAATGGGGGATATTCGGTTGCTTATAGCAAGAACAGGAATGTTGGAAGGTGCAAAGAGCTAAAATTACATACATTATTTAAGTAAGACACACCAGGGGAAATTGAAAGCTAAAGTATGGGAAACAGTGTCTGACAGACTGTCTGAAGTATTGTAACTATGCAACTGAGGTCCAGACAAATATCACAGGCAATGAAATGTCACAATTTCCAAATAGGTTCAGGAGATACCAGGAAAGCAATACCTGCAAAGTTTAATTAATATGTTAACTCAGCATTTTAAGAACTATTGAGCATTTAAGTTTTGCTAGGACCTATGCTAAATTCTGAGGCTACAAAAAATAGTAAGAAACAGAGATTTTCTTCAGTGGGTAGGCCTGGACTGCAAGGTTCTATTCTGACTAGTAATAAGAGTGATACCACAAAGAACAACAGAAATGAGACCTTAGCTAGTTAAATACCTTCTAATTCACCTCTGGATTACTTCTAAGAACTAACACAGTACAGGGAGTTATCAGGGACTCCTCTAATGAAGAAAAGAATGAATGAGAATGTCAGGAAGAAGTACAAGCCTATTTCATTCCCCTCTAGGCTGTGACTCCATCTGTCTTTAGAACAATGTCTTATTTATCTTTATATTCTCAGGATTTAGAACAGCTGATAGTACATATTAAGTGCACAATAAATACTTACCTGGTGAAATTGCTTAGTGAGAATTAGACCCTCAATTACTGTGTTTTGTTGTTACTAGAGGGACACAATGATGGGCTATCAATCATGACAATAAATGCTATAAACATTCACAGAGAGTATCCCAAAGTAAAAAATGGAAAAGATAGAAAATAAAATATCTAAACCATATATTCATTTTTCTTGGCCTTCTGGGTGTATCCTAAGACTTAATTTTTTATTACATAATTACAATATGAAAAAGATCCAGGCTGGAGAAAAAATAGGGTGTGCAAATAAAATATAAATCATAACATAACATGTAAAGAAATTAATATATTATAATTTAATCACAATTATTTTGAAATCTTTGTTTTAAATTTAAGAAGAAAGAAAGTGATAGTATTTATGCAATTAAAAGTTGGTATACAAGTCATGATAGAATAAAATGATATTAATCAATGTATTTAATGTACTATGATTATGATGCCAAACTAAAAATGATTTTCAGCAAAATTCGGACTTTGAATAGAGAGTCCATCATTTATGAAGAATACTTGGTCTTGAATATAAACAACAATATTAACCACAATTTTATAATGTGATAAATATCACTACAACATCGATCGTATTACAATATATAAATGTATCAAAGTAACACAAGTATACACATTAAATATAAACAATGTATTAAGTCAAATTTGTTCAATAAAACATTCAAAAATAGAAGTCTCTGTCTTTAGATGAGTTTTAAAAGTTCAGATGTTAAATATTAGTGGTTATCAACTATATTTAAAAATAACTATTCTCTTACAGAGCTAAATCTGTACTTTTATTTTCTATTACATAGGAGTAGATTTTCCCTATACTTATGTGTCCCTTACCTTCTCTTTCTCTATCTGATTTTTCTTTCTATAACTTCTGGATTGTGTATTGTATACTATGTGGAAGGTTATACACTCCATTCCTTTTGTGAGTAACTTAAAGCCTTAATGATATGGTGAGACATATCCTGTTTTGGCTGTTTAACGTTAATGCTTAACAGTTCCATGCCAGTATTCATATAAGCCACATTATATTCTAACTCTAGGGAATGATATTAATATAACTGGTTTGCTCAGGTGATAAAATACATTGTAAAACATGATAATGGGATATGTGTTTTGATCATGGTATATCAGCTAGGCCAGACTGCAAAAGGCTGGATAGGGATGGAAGACTGGTTAGTGTGAGAACGTGCTTGTTTCACTTAGGTTTCCTGCAGAACCAGTTAGGTTATGGCTATATTAAAGAGGCCTTATTCTAGGTGATTCTGTCAGGACAAGGTAACTAAGTAAGAAAGTAACTATGCGCTGATATATCATGAAATGGAAGAACAAGGTGGAAATATGAAGGAATCAGCCTTCAAGCCCATCACCTTCTTCAGGAATAGTGCCAAAAATGGCACACCTTTTTGGGAAAAGGTATCCTTAATGAATCCACAAAAGCCAACAAAAGGAAAAAGATTTATAATGTTTGTATCTACAACACAGAAACCACCAACATTACATTTGAACAGCAGTACTTCAGAAAGGTATTTTAACCCACTGCTGCTTTTCCCACCTCACCCCTAGAACAACCACCGGAAAAGTGGCATAGTGCAGAGGAGGAGGAGGAAAATGTAGTGAGGGGGAAAAGAGCGGAAGGAGAGGGAAGAGAGGAGTGAAATGAAAAGAGGAGGGAAGGAAGAAGGGAAGAGGCAGAGGAAGGGAAAGGGGAAAGATAAGTGGAGAAATAGTGGGAAAATAAAGACCCTCTCCATTGCTTGTCCATGGAATTTTCAGATCAGGTTGGAGAGAATGGAAAGTCTGTACTTGGGTGAGACTTTAAAATGCACTGCAAAATCTCTGGAATATATCATGTGAATACACATAGGCAACATCTCATAAAGTTTCTTTAAGGCAGTAGAGACTACGAGCAAGGCCTTTTATACCTGTGCTTTTCCCAACCTAGTTTAACACATTCCACAAACATATGCAACCAAAGAAAACCTTACAAAACGAATAGGAAATAGAAACTTGATCATAAAAAAGGCATGTAGTATGTTTGGATTTTTGATGACCAGCTATGTGGTCATGTGCTTGTGTGGTAATGCTCATGTATTTTCCTGGAGTTTCAGAAAATCTTTAGTTAGTACAACCTGGGCATTTCTCTCATTAAAAATAGCATACATATATTAGTTTTTTTCTTCTATTTTTTTTCTTTTTTTCTTTTAAAAAAGCAATATTCCAAACAAATAATATCATGGCCTATAACCAGGAAGTACATTTTTATAAATTTATATTCACCAAAGATGAGATTAGCATTGGCAGGAGTAAGATAGATAAAGCAACAGAAGTACTCAGGTATTATTGTTTTGTTTTGCTTTGCTTTCCCTTTTTTAATCAGTTATTATTTATTATGCATCCCTGTTTCTAATCTCTGGGATCGAAGTGAACAAAACCTTTAAAGATGAATTCACCATGGCCCCAGAAGAGACAAGAGTATAAGAGGAGGCATGTTCTAATTAGTGATTTGGGTAAAGATTCCAAGGAACAAAGTAAGGGTTATGATAGTGCCCTTAACTCTCTGCTTCTTAATAGTTATGCATAAGATATGAGAGAAAAATTAAACCTTCAGAAATACAAAATTTTACAGACTCATTATAAAAACTTAGAAAATGTCAAATGAGAAAAACCTCTCGTAATCCTACGAGTAGGTGATAGTTTTTTCAAAAACGATGGTGTGAGATAAGTAAATGATTGAAAAATAAATGACGGAGAATAGACACATCTCCCATACACAAGGGTTCCAAATGATTTATGTAAATATTCTGCCTCAAGGAAAAGGAACATAACTCCCATTGTTAAAATAAGAGCTTTGCAGAATGTTTTCCTTCCAGTGTGTACAGAATGGAAAGAGAGGAAAAAAGAGAAACTTTGTAGTGCAGAAACCTGACGGCTACTACCTCAGCCAAGTGATCAGGCTCAGTATCAACAGTGATGTTATTCTGATAATATGTATTCTTGATATGACAGGATGAGAACTGGTGCTTTACCTCTGTGGTCTACGTCTCAAAAAACCTATAACTTAAATTTAGTCACGACATAAATACCAGATGAATCTCAATTAAGACATAGTCTAAATATTCCTGAGTATTACTCAAAACTGTCAAAATCATTAAAAACAAGGAAAGTCTAAAAAATGGTCACAGCTTAAAGGATCCTGAAGAGATAGAACTAAGTGTAATGTGGTAGTTCCGATGGGATCCTGCAACAGAAAAAATAAATAATTAAAATAAAAAGTAAGGAAATCTGAATGAAATATGGAGTTTATTTAATAATAAGGCTTCAATATTATTACATTAACTATGCCATACTAATGTAAGATGTTAATAATTGGAGAAACTGGTCATGAAGTGTGTGGGACTTTCCTGTACTATCTTCACAGCTTTTCTGTAAACCTAAATGTATTTTAAAATTTGAAAGTGTATTTTATTTATTTTATTTATTTTATTTTATTTTACTTTATTTTATTATTTTTTTTTAGAGAGAGAGTGAGCAGGAGCAGGTCTGGGGAAGAGCAGAGGGAGAGAGAGAGAGACAATCTTAAGCAGGCCTCATGCCCAGCATGGAGCCCAATGCAGGGCTTGATCTCACTAAGCTGAGATCATGACCTGAGCTGAAATCAAGAGTTGGAGGCTTAAACAACTGAGCCACCCAGGAGGCCCTAAAAGTGTACTTTAGAAGTTCAAAATACTATGCTTCCTTCGAGTTCTATTTTACTCTGTGTTTAGTATTTTCTGATTTTTTCTTTAAGTCATATTCTGATAATGTTCAAATATCATTAAATCATAATGTTTTTCTAATCTGCACTTATTTTCATGTTATGGCTGTACCATATGCGATCTATTTACTGATTTCTACTGTTGGTAATTTTGAACGCTTCTGTAGTTTCCCTTTTTTTAAAATAAATAACTCTGGGGCACCTGAGTGGTTAAGCAACTGACTCTTGATTTCAGCTCAGGTCATAATCACAGGGTCGTGAGATCAAGCCCCACATGGGGCCCTGTGTTCAACGGCAGTCTGCTTGAGATTCTCTAGCTCCCTCTCCCTCTGCTGCTCCCTGCCACGTGCACTCTCTCTCACTCTCACTCTCTAAACTAAACAAATAAATCTTTTTAAAAAAATAATAAAATAAAATAAATAGTCCTACGATGAACATCATTATACATGGATTGTTCTGATTTCTGGCTTTGTTTGTGTGTTTGGATTTTGATTTTAATTTCTCTCCTTTCTTTTTAAAATAATGGGTCTGTATTAGGTTTTTGATTTAGTATACTAATTTTTTAAAATTTAGATTTCTAGAGTATTGAATTACAATTTTAAAGACTGACACAGCTGAAGTTTAAAACAGCTTAAGCTAAAAATAACCATGATTAGATTTTCTTACATTACCCATATTATTCACATAAATTAAGCATTATTTTTTAAATTTATTATTTTTTTAAGTTTTTAATCAAAATATTTCCAGTTTGAGAAATAATTGACATATATCTCTATGTAAGTTAAAGGAGTACAGCATGATCATTCGCATATATCATGAATCATGATAGGTTCAGCTAACCATCAGCTCATATAGATACGAGATAAAGAAGAGAAGAAAAAAAATTATTCTTGTCATAAGAACTATTAGGATTTACGTTCTTAAAACTTTCCTATGTATCAAATGGCAGTGTTAACTATAGTTATAATGTTGTACATTATATCCTTAGTACTTACTTATGTTATAACTGGAAGTTTTTACCTTTTGACCACCTTCCTCCAATTTACCCTCTCCTAACCCTCTGCCTCTGATCTCTTTTCCACGTATTCGGCTTGTTTGTTTATTTAGATTCTACATATAAGTAAGATCATAAGGGATTTGATGTTCTCTGTCTGACTTACTTCATTAGCATAATGTCTTTAAGGTCCATCCATGTTGTCCCACATTGTAGGATTTCCTCATTTTTTATGGCTGAATAGTATGCCATCCTACGAATGTACCACAACTTCTTCATCCATTTATCCATCAATGGGCATATGTTGTTTCCATGTCTTGATTATTGTAAATAATGCTGAAATTAAGCATTCCTTAACACCAGAAATTTTAAAAAGGGAAAAGAGTTCAATTTATTGTCAGGATAGTAAAACCAGCCTACTTACCCTTCTTTTGTCCTACTACTCTCCTACCCTTCGGGGTTAGATACTTTCTCAGTCCAGAATTTTCTACCACATGATTATAACTAGGCACAAATATAGTGACATTAACTCATCAAGGATTATGATTTGAATTTTCACACATGAGGACTGAGTTGAGTCTTGGGATATCATCACCTATCTATGATATTCATTTTATTCTGAGATCAGGACTTAGATCTTTCTGATGCTCCATTTTATCCATCAGGAGCAGACCTATGACTCATTTATTCATTACCCTCAGGAGTTTGACATTTGCCTTACCTTCTTCTAAAACCCTCTTCCAAAAAAGTAGGGGAAATATTTACCTATGTGCTTTATCCCACTTAGGGTGAAAATGTTTATAATAACCCAGGTAAAAAAGATAAAGATATAGATATATAGATATATCTATATATATATGTAAAATTTATAGCCAAATTATTCTGACCAGTAAAATCATTTTAACTTTACATTGGACATTAACCATCTAAACTTAAATGTGTTTACCATGAATTTAACTTCTTTTACTACCTAAGAAAATCTTGACATACAGTCTTTGTAGGAAATTTCCACTTAAAGACTGAAACCTGTTCTCATTTCTTCCTCCCTCGAGTTCAATATAATTAAAAGACCATTAAGAAAAAACATATATTGCTCTAAAATAACATTTTTTATCTGATGAGTTGAGGATCTTAGAGGTGAGTATAGATAACAATACTGCTTCAAAAGCAAAATCCTACAAAGGGATAATATTAGAAAAAAATACCACCAAATTACTTGTCAAGTATCCATTACATGTTAAAATATTTTAACTGAATAAAACAGATGTAGGTGTCCAAACTTCAATTCTGAAGCTGACTTAGAATTTTCTAAAAGAAAATGAGTTTGTGGTTTTGTTTTTGACTGGATATTCAGAAAAAAATTTTAGCATTTCTGGATGTTTCTTTAAAAAAAAAAAAGCAAAGCAAAGAATAATGGTCTCCAAAATGTGATGGTCATTTTCTATTGCATCACTTGTCAGAGAACAGAATAAAATCACTTCAAACTATTCATTTCCATCAGAGAAAATGAAATGCCTCCAATGAATAGCATCTTTAGAATGTTGACAGGTTTGAGAGCAAACAATAGGCAAAGTGAAATCAAAAAACAGTGTAAAGTGAACACAGTAATTTATTCAGGTAATTAGAAAGAAAATTGCATTCAACTGAGTACCATAATTGTTTTGGGGTCAGTAACTAAAATTTGTAATTAAACACACTTTATTTAGTACATGAATAATCATGCCTTCACTCTTCTATCAATTGGGCATCAAATTAATGTTGGGTAAAGTCAAGTTAAAGCATATTATCAAACAAGAATTTTTTAAAATATTGTAGTCAAATTTACTTAAAATTCCTTGAAATTAGTGAAAGATAGAAATCCAGATTTTAAAACCTAACATTATTCATTCACCAAATACATTGCATTGACATATTTAATCTATTTGCGGAGGTAAAGAAAAGCAGTTTGTCTTATGTACACATTCTTTTCACAAATTTGGCATCCTTCCTACGTCTTCTATTCCTTATGCCATTTCTATAATAAATGGCATTCCTGGCTTGGCCTGTACTCCATCATTTTGAAATCTGTACAATTATAAAAAATCCTGAATATGTTAGGAAATAGAGTTAGCAAGATTATATTCCATCTACTATATTTAAAGTATGTAGTGTTATCCTATTCATGTTATAGCAAGCTGCCTTATATATATAGGCCGGTTAATATAGATGATTCATTACAGAATCCTGGAAAATTTGTAGCCTAGTGTTTTTCAAACTGTTGGCTTCCATATATAAGGGTCACTTTTAACCTACACTCTTTTTTTTTTTAAGATTTTATTTATTTATTTATTTGACACAGAGATAGAGACAGCCAGTGAGAGAGGGAACACAAGCAGGGGGAGTGGGAGAGGAAGAAGCAGGCTCTCAGCAGAGCAGGGAGCCTGATGCAGGGCCCGATCCCAGGACCCTGGGATCACACCCTGAGCCGAAAGCAGAGTCTTAACAACTGAGCCACCCAGGCACCCCTAACCTACCCTCTTTACACTCTTTTACTCTTAAATATATATTATATAATTATATTATAAAGCTTTTTTTTTTTTGGATAAAAAGGATATCCATCTTAGAAGACCAAACAAAATTAAGGTTATTTCTGATATATGGTATAAGATTATTGTAGATGTCTAAAAAATTCTATAATTCTGTAAGATTAGTAACAGATCTCTTCTCTTATAGTCAAAGAAAAGTGTGAGTCTGTATTCCAAAAGTGGGACATGCAAAAAGCAGCACTCTTTACAAGTTAGATGTGCAGCTGCAAAAATTACCTTCATCTGTTCATTCTTTCAATAGATACCTATTTTTTAAAAGATTTTATTTATTTATTTAAGAGAGAGAGCGTGCATTCATGCCCACCAGTGAGGGGAAGGGAAGAGGGAGAAGCACACCTCCCTGCTGATCAGGGAGCCAGTGAGGGAGGGCCTTGATCCCAGGACCCTGAGATCATGACCTAAGCTGAAGGCAAATGCTTAACAGACTGAGCCACCCCAGCGCCCCTCAGTAGATACCTATTAAGTGACAATAGATGTGTAGCATTGATCAACTTAATCTTGCTTTCAAAGAGTATGAAGTCCCTTGCAGAAGATTGATATGAAAGCTAGCAAGCAGTCTGAATTAATCACTGCTAGGAATCCAGCTGTTCCATAGGCTTGGTACTTTATAGGCATTCAATACATATGAATGAATTGGTTAGTTACTAATTGGTTAATTGATTAGCAATTAATTAGTTAAATTAATTCAATTTATATTCTTTCACTTATTTGTTCGCCTATTATATGATCTTCCTCTTGGGTCATGAAGTTGATTCAAATACCAACAATATGCAGTCTCTCTTTTCAAGCAATTAGAGCCCATCAATATCCAGACATTTGTAATAAAATCTAATAAATATTATTGTCACTTATGAACAAAAATGCTGTGGAAAAGAAAACTAACATAGCCTGAGGTGCAGGAAAATGATGGGAATGCAAACTGGTGCAGCCACTCTGGAAAACAGTATGGAGGTTCCTCAAAAAGTTAAAAATAGAACACATGATATGATTAGCACTGGGTGTTATACAGAACTGATGAATCATTGAACACCACATCAGAAACTAATGATGTACTATATGTTAGCTAATTGAATTTTTTAAAAAAAGAACTACACTATAGTCCAGCAATTGCACTACTAGGTATTTACTCAAAGGATACAAAATACTGATTCTAAGAGATCAAAAATACTTTCAAGAAGAAAGTAAGTCCTTTTTTTTTTTTAAGATTTTATTTATTTATTTATTTGTCAGAGAGAGAGGCAGCAAGAGAGGGAATACAAGCAGCGAGAGTGGGAGAGGGAGAAGCAGGCTTCCGGCTGAGCAGGGAGCCTGACGCGAGGCTCGATCCCAGATCCCAGAACGCTGGGATCGTGACCTGAACCGAAGGCAGACATTAATGACTGAGCCACCCAGGCACCCCAAGAAGAAAGTAATTCCTGACTTGATGCATTGATACAAAATGTAAGGGTAGGTAGAATGAACAGAAGTTGAGAAAATCAAGAGCGAGCATGTATGAATCATGTGAATGCATAGAATTCTACAGTGTAGGACATGCAAAAGAAAATAACAAGAGAGAAAATTAGAAGTCAAAATCCTTTTTTTACTCTTATCATGGAATTTGAAGGAATTTTAACTTGATATCATATGCTTTCTAGTCAATGAGGAAAGTTAATTATGGTAATGATCAGTTATATTTATGTTTCACAAATATCATTTGGGTTACAATAGCAAAAGCATGCAAGTCTGAATGCAGAGAGACCTAATGTTTCAAAGTAATCCATATGATGATGAAAGCTATCAGCAGTGGGAAAGGAAAAAATATATGGCTCTGCTGATTATTAAGGATGTAGAATAAAAAAAGATTCAGTCATCAGTTATGGGTTATATACATAATGGAACTGTCAGTGAAGTTTCTGGTATTCACAGCTAAGACAATGGTGGTACTGTTCATTTAGACATGATGTATATTAAGGCAGGAAGACTTGCAGAGGTTTGATAGCAAGTTCCATTTTTGTCATATTGTATGAGCAATATCTCTGTGACATATAGGTAGCTTATATGCTGAAAACAATTTGATACATGAATTTAAAATTCACCATCCAGAGATATAGCTTTAATTATCTCTTCAGTTGAATAGTTTAAGTTGTAAGTTGGGATGAAATTTCTCTGAAGAGCATTCAGAGTGGGAAATACTTATAGCATGTGCAGAGCACAGAAGAAAACATGCGAAGAATCTATAGTCATGGAAGGAGTGCCAGCACAGTGTTTTGTTTGAGCCCAAAGAAGACATTTGCAAAAGCAACAGATTGAGCCGCAGTATCAAAAGCTGTAGTAATATATCCAATGCAGTCAGCAAAACATAAGTAAAATGAGGTCACTGGCAAACTTTTTCCCAAAGTCATTTCATATACGGAATGTTCATATTAAATCAAATGGCTGGGGTAAGAAACAAACACAAACAAAAAGTGGAGAACGCGGACCTGGACAAACATCCAAGTAGCACATTGAATGAAAATAGGAGTGTAGTTAAATTGTATTTGGGGTCAAAAATTAACTTTTATAATGGAAGAAAATTTTAAGTGTTTATATGTAGATAAGAACCAAAAGAGGAGGGAAAGATTAATGTGATTACATGGGCACTGGATAATTGACGAAGTGAAGTCCTTGGGGAGAGTGAGATTGTGAGATACAGAACAGGAGTGATGTGTTAATCTTAGACAAGGAGAAGGATATGTTTTCCATGGGAATTAACTAAAAGGTTGAGGGCTTTACTTCCTAAATGACTGTTTTTGTTTTGTTTGGTCTTGTTTTGTTTTTGGCTTAGTAGGCAAGGATATGTATTGGGATTGAAGGGGAAAAGCCAGATGTGTAGGAGGCTCTAGGAATGTGGTAAAGCTTAGAAAAAAGTGAAGGTCAAACTGCCATATGGTTAGAGGCACTTGCATGTGAAATGGTGAAAAACATGTTTCTATTAGAAGAAATACATGCATACATATGTTTTATTAATGATCTGTGAAGTACTTTATTTCAATATTGCAAATTATGGTCTCTTGCTGTAGCTGTCATGTGTCTGTTGGCTGTCAGGGTTCTCCAACTTCCTTAGCACCAAGAGAATCCCAGTGCGGGGTGGGGATTGAATGCGGGAGGAAGAAGTCTCTGTGCTGGGCCTCAGAAGCACAGGGCTACCCCACGCACCTCCCTGCAGCTGCCAGAACATGGGTTCGGGCCGCAGGCCTGGCATCCCTCCCCTCCCAGGGACGGAGCAGCCTCCTAACCACTGATGAATCCCTTTGGCTCTTGAGGCCTATCTAAAAGCTTTGTACCTGATTCCTCGCACTAAATTCCTCTCCATATGAAAACTGTAGACTGATTTCTTCATTCCAGATTGACACTGATAAAACTGTCAAGACACAAATTAGAATTTTATAAAACTTATTGCCTGAATGCAGTGTAAACCAAAGATAATTAATATCCATATTTGCTTAGTAATTGAACAATTACCAAATATATATATATATATATATACATATATATATATATAAAAATTCCAAGTTCCAAGTCAGTTGATCTGAACCAAATATAAATATGGAACAAACACCTCACTTTATGAACTGAGCCATTAGAATTGCAGAATGGCATTATAAAAAGATTTTTATAATGTTTAATAAGTTACATAAAATAATATCCCATCCGTATTTAATGAGAGTTGAACTGCATTTTTGAATGTAGTATTTTCTCTTAAATTGTTATTGCTAGTTAATCTGTTTATCAACTTTATTGATATTTTATAATGATCCCATCCCAACTCTCTTCTTAAATAGGACATTTCTAAGTTTAGTTAACTTAAAACTTTGTTTTCTTGAGGTTCAGATTAATGAGCACATTTTTTCTTTTTTAATTAACATAGCGATCACCTTACATTTTGACCTTTTGGTGTGTGAGAGAGCATTTAAATTCTACTCTTTTAGCAAATTTCAATTATATAATAGTGTTATCAACTGTAGTCTCCATGCTATACATTAGATCATGAGAACTTATTGGGGCGCCTGGGTGGCTTAGTCAGTTAAGCGTATGCCTTTGGCTCTGGTCATGAACCCAGGGTCCTGGGATTAAACCCCCTCTCATTGGGCTCCCTGCTTAGAGAGGAGTCTGTTTCTCTCTCTTCCTCTGCCCATTCCCCTGCTTGTGCTCTCTCTCTCTCAAATAAATAAATAAAATCTTAAAAATAAAAAGAATTTATCTTACAATTTCAAGTTTGTACCTTTTTACCAACCTCTCCCTACTTACCCTACCATTCAACCCCAGGCAATCACTTTTCTACTCTTTTTGTATGAGTTTGACTGACTTTGCAGATTTCACTTGTAAGTGATACAATGTATGCCTTTGTCTTTTACTTAGCATAATGCCCTCAGGGTCTATCTGTATTGTCACAAGTGACAGGATTTCCTTCTTTTTAAAGGCTAAATAATATTCTAGTCTCTCTCCCTCTCTCTCTCTCTCTCTCTCTCTCTCTCTCTCTCTGTGTGTGTGTATCTCAATTTTTTTTTAATCAATTTATCAGTCAGCGGACACTTAGATTGTTTCTGTACCTTGGCTATTGTGAATAATGCTGCTATGAACATGGTGGTACAGATATCTCTTCAAGATAATGATTAAGTTTTCTGTGTATGTATATCCAGAAATGGCATTTTTGGATCATATGGTAGCTCTATTTTTAATTTCTTGAGGAAGCTCCATACTGTTTTCCATAGTTGCTGTACAATTTATATTTCCACCAACAGTGTACAAGGCTTGCCTTTGCTCCATATCCTCACCAATACTTGTTATCTCTTTCTTTTTTGAGACTAACCATCCTAACAGGTGTAAGGTGATATCTCATTGTGGTTTTGATTTGTATTTGCCTGATGATTAGTGATGTTGAGCACCTTTTCATATACCTGTTAGCCATTTGGATGTAGTCTTAAAAATGTCTTTTCAGATCCTTTGCCCATTTTTTAAATTGGATTGTTTTTCTTTTCTGTTCTGTTCTTTTTTCTTTCCTTTTGAATTGTACAAACTCCTTATATAAGTTTGATATTACCCCTCATAGGATATGTAGTTTGTAAATATTTTCTCCTATTCCATAGGATGCCTTTTCATTTTGTTATTGTTGCCTTTGCTGTGTAGAAACGTTTCAGTTTGATGTAATCTCATTTGTTTATTTTTGGTTTTATTGCCATTGCTTTGGATGTCAGATCCAAAAATTTATTACCAAGACCAATGTCAAGGTGCTTACCCCTGTGTTTTCTTCTAGGAGTTTTACAGTTTGAGGTCTTAAATTTAAGTCTTTTCTCCATTTCTAGTTGATTTTTGTGTGTAGTATAAAAGTTCAGTTTCATTCTTTTGCATGTAGCTCTTCAGTTTTCCTGGCACCATTTATTTAAAAAGTTGTCATTTTCCCTATTTTATATTCTTGTCTCCTTCATCATAAGTTAATTGACCATGTATGTGTGGGTTTATTTCTGAACTCTGTATTCTTGTCATTGATTCCTATCTGTTCTTACACTAATATAATTCTTTTTTGATTACTTTAGCTTTGTAATATAATTTGAAATTAAGGAGTGTAATACGTCCAGCTTTGTTCTTCTTTCTCAAGATTTACTTGGCTATTTGGGGTATTTATATTTCCATAAATTTTAGGATTTTTTTTCTTTAAACAGCTTACTGTTGTGTTAATAGATCAGCAATGAAATATGCAATATCTCAATATGGTTACTTTGGCTGTTTAAAGCATCTGTGCTGAGAATCTGATCACATGTATGATTTTCCGTATGAGCTTGGTAAATTCCTACAGAAAACTCTCTTTTGTAGTTTCAGCATACACTCTTCATCCCAACCAGCTATCTTATAAAAATATGACTATATTAGTTATCTATTGCTGATTTATGAATTATCCAAAACAAATCTTTATTATAACACATAGCTTCTAACGGTCAGGAATTTGCAAGTGGCTTACTTAGGTGATTCTGGCTTAGGGTCCCTCATGAAGTACCAGTTAACTTCTCGGTGCCGACTGTTGCTCTGCATTTGGTTGGGCTGAGAGTTCCTCTTCCAAGCTCACTCACTTGGCTGCTGGTGAGTTTTATCTCCTTGCCTCTCTGCGAGCCTCCTCTGCAAGGCTTCTCACGAAATGGCTTCCCTTATTGCAAGGGGTGCAAGGTGGAGACAGAAAGGGAGCGCATGCTGAAGAAGCCGTGGTTTTTTGGTACAGATTCTCCAAAGTGAAGAGGCACAGGGTTTCTGTTTGTTTGTTGTTGTTGTTGTTGTTGTTTTTTATTTTAATAACTGTCAGAGAAAAACCAAAGCAGAACCTTAGTTAAAGAAGTGAAAACAGATTTTATTCAGGACAACTGGAATAGGGAAAAAGAGACCTTGGTAAAGAACTGGGCTCAATTTCAAACACAGCATGAGCAAATAGGAATTTATAGCCAAGAAGCAGGGTGGGAGTGGAAAATTGCCAAGTGGATGGAAAATTGCTAAGAGGAAACATCGCAGGTAAGGGGGTTCTGGCTGAACCGACCTAACAGGATTCTTGGTGAAAGCAGGCCAGGGTGCTCAGATATCACCCTGGGATAGTGGAGGATGAGGAACTTGATCAGATATCCAAAGTGATCAAGTTTTGAGGGTGGGGAGGCTCCTGCTAAACTGGCTTAGCAGTGTTCTTGTTAAAACTGGATTTTACAAGCAAGTACATGGATTGGCCTAGAAGAAGTATCAGGGGCCTCACTAAAGGTTTAAAGAATCTTTGTCATAATCTAAAAGTTGCGTAGCATCACTTCTGCCATGTTATGGGCTACACAGACCTACCTGATACAGTGGGGAATTGTATTACCAAGACTACAGATACCAGGAGGTCAGGATCATTACGAGCCATCTTGGAGGATGGCTACCACAGTTCTTATTGGGCATCAAGCCAGTGAGGGTGCAGTAATTTGGAGGAGTGGGAATTGATTAAATATATACTTTTGGAAACAAATTTTAAAATTCGATATAAATTGCCCACCATCATTTCCTCTATAGCGTCATCTTTACTTATGAAAAACAGAGTACAGTAGCCGCCTCTCCCCCACTTGTCTGCAGTTTCACTCTGTGTGTTTTCATTACCCACAGGGAACTGCAGTCAAGAAGCACATAATCCTCCTTCTGACATATGTAACTTCACTAGGTCACAGGACCTATATCATTTACCTCCCCTCATCTCATCACATCGGAATTGTATCATCTCACATCACTAGAAGGGTGAGTACAGCACAATAAGATATTTTAAGAGACACCACCTTCATATAACTTTCATTACAGAATATTGTTAAAATTGTTCTAGTTTATTATTAGTTGTTCTTAACCTCTTACTGTGCTTAAACTTTATCATAAGTATATACAGGAGAAAGCAGAATGTATATATAGGGCTCAGTACTGTCCATGGTCAGGCATCCAGTGGGGGGCTACTCTGTGTATACATCAAAGATTCTTCTCAAAAGTGATAAACACTTTTAAAGTAAGAGAGAAATATTTCAAATTTTTAATAAGAAAGATCATAAAATGACTCTTGTGACTTAGTTTTTAGATAAAAATCACTAGTAGTATGTAAGTTCAGTATTTTCTGTTGATATTATGTCATATATTTAGAAGCTCATTTAATTCAATACAATAAAAATATATTGCCAAATAAATGAAATCTAATATAAGATTTTATATACGTTTTTAAGTGTATAAAACCAAAGAACACAAAGAATACATCATGGTTTTTAATATAGGGGGATTTTCCTGGGCTTTTTTGGTTCCTTAAAATGGGATTCAAATAATTTTGAACTGAAGGTCTTTCAGTGAGGGTCTGAGAATATGTCTAATATTTCTTCACTTTTGAATTATGTTTAAGGTATATAGATGTTTGAGTATATAGATGTTCATTAATGGACAATGAGTGTTTTTGCATGTTTGTTTCTACTTTATACCAGGCACTCTTCTAAGCACTAAGGATAAGGCAATTGACTAAACATGTAAAGACTTTACAGCCTATGTTCTACTTGGGAAATTGATGGCTAAATAAAAAATAGAATATAAAGAATAGAAAAGAATATCAGGTATTATAAAATCTATAAAGGAAAATAAAAGAGAAAATAGAGACCAAAATGGCATTTTATTTTAGATATTATGTCAGGGAAGATTTTCTGAGAAGATTACATTAGGAAAGAACGAATTAAAATGTGGGCAAAAGATATTCTGTGAAGAATATATCAGGCAGAGGGGATTTATTCCCTAATACCTGTTCTTTTCTATGTCAAATAGAAAGAAGGACTAATGAGATTGTAGTTCTGTTCATATTAGAACAGTAATGTTGAGGTATTTTGTAAAATTTAAAGCATTACACAAATGAAAAATAAACGTTAATGTTATGGATGATATGTAGAACATTTCTTTCCCATTTTTGAGAAAGAATTCAGTGTTCGTTCTTACACGAGGAGTAAAAGAGAAGCCAGTGTGCTATTGTTGATGAACACTGGACAGATCGAGTTAACAAATATTGGAAGTGCTTTTTATATATAATGGATATATAATGTGCGTGTATAAATGCATATATTTTTTATTAGGAAACACAAAAAAGCATTAGAGAATTTAGATATGTAGGACTTTAAGGGTTATCTAATCCAATAAGCTGAGTCAGTGGTTCTCAAGTATTAGAGTGCATCAGAACAATCTGATGTTTTCTTTAATTTAATTTAATTTGTTTGTTATTTTATTTATTTCTCCTTTCAGTTTCATTTTACTATATTTGTATAGCATGAAAATGAAAATAATATTTTTAATTGCATAATGAACTGTCCAGCTATACCCATAAGGACTCTGACCTCCCCTCGGTCAGTAAGCAAGTAACAAATATTTCTAGTTCTTGTGTATCTTTACTGATTATCTATATTCAAATTTAATAAAACATTTTTATAAATTTTTATTCCCACTTTCATACACAGATAGGATTTTATATACACTGTTGCACACTCTATTTTTTACTTAATCTTTCTATAATAGTTGACAGATTAATTTTCCAGTCTATTTTTTTTTTTTGGCTTTTTAAAGATTTTATTTTAATTCCAGTTACTTACCATCCACTATTATATTAGTTTCAGGTGCACAATATAGTGATTCAGCACTTCTATACATCACCCGGTGCTCATCACAAGTGCCCTCCTTAATCCCCATCCCCTACTTAACACATCCCCCTCCTAACCTCCTTTCTTGTAACATAATTTGTTCTCTATATTTAAGAGTCCATTTCTTGCTTTGCCTCTCTTTCATATTTTCCCCTTTTCTCATCTGTTTTGTTTCTCAAACTCCACATATGAGTGAAATCATATGGTATTTGTCTTTCTCTGACTGACTTATTTCATTTAGCATTATACTCTCTGTTCCATCCGTGTGGTTGCAAATGGCAAGATTTAATTCTTTTTAATGGCTGTATAATATTCCATTGTATATATATACCACATTTTCTTTATCCATTCATCAATCATGGACACTTGGCTGCTTTCATATCTTGGCTATGGTAAATAATGCTTCTATGAACTGTGCATGTATCCCTTTGAATTAGTATTTTTCTATACTTTGGGTAGACACCTACAGTGGAATTGCTGGATCATAGGGTAGTCCTATTTTTAACTTTTTGAGGAACTTCCATACTGCTTTCCACAATGACTGCACCAGTTTACATTCCCACCAACAATACATGAGGAGTCTTTTTTCATCACATCCTCGCCAGCACCTATTGCTTTTGTGTTGTTGATTTTAGCCATTCTGACAGTGTAAGGTGATATCTCATTGTAGTTTTGATTTGATTTGATTTGATTTGATTGTAGTTGGCCATCTGGATGACTTCTTTGCAGAAATACCTCTTCAAGTCTTCTGCCCATTTTTAATGGGATTGTTCTTTTCAGTGTTGAGTTGTATCAGTTCTTTATATATTTTGGATACTAACCCTTTATGGACATGCCATTTGCAAATATCTTTTCTCATTCCATAGGTTGCCTTTCAGTTTTGTTGATTGTTTCTTTTGCTCTGCAGAATCTGTTTATTTTGATGCAGTCCCAATAATTTATTTTTGCTTTTATTTCCCTTCCCTCAGGAAACATCTAAAAAAGGTTGCTAGGGCCAATGTTAAAGATATTACTGCCTTTGTTCTCTTCTAGGTTTTTTATTATTTCAGGTCTCACATTTACATCTTTCATCCATTTTGAATTTATTTTTGTGTATGGTGTAGGAAAGTGGGGCAGTTTCGCTTTGTTGCATGTTGCTGTCCAGATTTCTCAGCACCATTTGCTGAAGAGACTGTCTTTTTCCCATTGAATATTCTTTCCTGCTTTGTCAAAGATTGACCATATAGTCATGTGTTCATTTCTGGATTTCTATTCTGTTCTATTGATCTATGTGTCTATTTTTGTGCCAGTACCATACTGCTTTGATTAGTACAGCTTTGTAATATAACTTGAAATTTGGAATAGCGATGCCTCCAGTTTTGCTTTTCTTTTTCAAGGTTTCTTGGCCTATTTGGGGTCTTTTGTGATTCCATACAAACGTTAGGATTATTTGTGCTAGCTCTGTGAAAAATGCTGGTGGTATTTTGAAAGGGATTGCATTAAATGTGTAGATTGCTTTGGGTAGTATAGACATTTTAACAGTATTTATTCTTCTAATCCATGAGCATCAAATGTCTTTCCATTTCTTTCATCAGTGTTTTTTAGTTTTCAGAGTACAGGTTTCTCACTGCCTCGGTTAGGTTTATTCCTAGATATCTTATTGTTTTTGGTGCAATTATAAATGGGATTAATTCCTTAATTTTTCTTTCTGCTGTTTCATTATTGGTATATAGAAATGCAACAGATTTCTATACATTTTATCCTGCGACTTTACTGAATTCAGTTATCAGTTCTAGCAGTTTTTTGGTGGAGTCTTTTGGGTTATCATGTCATCTGCAAATAGTGAAAGTTTTACTTCTTCCTTGCCGATTTGGATGCCTTTTATTTCTTTTTGTTGCCTGATTGCTGTTTGATACGACTTCCAGTACTATGTTGAATAAAAGTCATGAGAGTAGACATTCTTGTCTTGTTCCTGACCTTAAGTGGGGGAAAGCTCTCAGTTTTTCTCCATTTAAGATGATATTAGCTGTGGGCTTTCATATATGGCCTTTGTTATGTTGAGATGTATTCCCTTTAAACCTACTTTTTTGAGGGTTTTTATCATGAATGGATGTTGTACTTTGTCAAATCCTTTTTCTGCATCTATTGAAACGATTATATGGTTCTTCTCTTTTTCTCTTTGATGTGACAATGATGTTGATTGATTTCTGAATATGGAACCACCCTCGCAACTGAGGAATAAATCCCACTTGATTGTGGTAAATATTTTCTTAATGTATTGTTGGATTTGGTTTGCTAGTATTTTGTTGAGGATTTTTGCATCTATGTTCATCAGGGATATTGGCCTGTAGTTCTCTTTTTAGTGGTATTTATTTTCTGTCTTTTTTATACGAGCATGGCTTTTTTTAATAGTTTATTATTGTACCATATTTTATTTATATAGGATCCTACTAAGAACACCTTGTGTCCAGTTTTTTGCCCTGACCACAATTCTGATATCCAAAAAATTAATATTAATAATAAAACCCAACTTATTCAAATGTCACCTTATAATTTCAAAATACATACATAAGAAAAATTCTCAAGGGTCAGATTGCATAGTCAATAGGTAAGTGCATCTGGAATTTGATGTACATTTCCAAATCACTCTCAAGTGGTAGGAACTCACAATCAATACATAACAATATGTTTCCTCATAGCTTCACAGAAAGTGTGAGCTTTGCCAAAAGTGATAGATTAAAAATTTTACTTCTTACATTTACTAACTTACATTTCTTTTATGAGTGGAGTTTAACGTAACTTTATATATTCAAGGGACATTTTTATTTTCTTTCATGTGTACTAAATATTGATTACTTTTTAATTTTTCTATTGTTGTTGGTCTTTCCTTATGATTCTTAAGAGATTCGTATACTTTTTATATTAACTACATATATTTTGTTCCCATTCAATAGTTTATAACTTTATTTTACTCACTATATTTTTATGATATAGCTTTTTTTATTTTTACATAATCAAATTTATTCATCTGCTTCTTTTTTAATACTTCTTAGATTTTTAGGTTGAAACATTTTCCCTCCCAAGTATAAATGTAAAGTCACTTGTTATTTCCTCCAGTACATTTATGGTTTAAAAAAAATATATTTAATCCACTTGGAGTTTACCCTTATATAAGGGAATGCTTTTCAAAAATACAAACTCCAAAACTCTGAAAAATACATATTCTAAAATTTAGTGATTAGAATCTCTGGGGAATGGTTTTAGATTCTGCAGTTTATCAAACATCAGATATTAGAGATGACTTAGGTGCTAGTGATGTATAGATCACACTTTCAGGGCATATGAATCATCAATTTTTTTATAATTTCCGATATGTCAGCATTTGAATCATTCCAATAACAGAGGGCACACTAACTCCTGAGCAGGTCAACAAAATAACAACAGAGTAAGACAGGACAACACACACAAACACAAACACATGCACACGTATACACACACATTATTTAATTGTGTAACAAACACAATGACTTTATCATTTGAATTTCTAGAACTCTATTAGACAGGCTTCATCAAAGAAGCAAAATTACTAAGAGTAATACAGAAAATTTGTTGTAAGGATTTAGCTTTATGCAACTGTGAGAGCTGGTTAAACAAGTCACTGATTTTAAACCAATCAGTGGAGGGAATGAAAAATTCTTCCTCTATCCTTTAAAGTCTTCCAGCTGTACTAAGAATTAAATTTACACAAGACAAATTAACAGAAGAAAAAAACAAAGTTTTATTACATGCTCACAGAGGTCCAATAATGAAATTGATACCCGAAGAAATAGCCAAGGCAGTTTTTATACCTTTAGACAGAGACTATAGAAAACCATGAGGAAATGACAGGACAAAGAAAACTTTAGGAGCTTCAATTACTAAGGACTTCTAAACAGAATTTGGGCTAAGGAGGTAAATTAGTAAAAACTAACAAGGTTTGTTTATACAGGCTTCTTGGCTCAAATTTCCTATCTCTGATCATATAGATATCTGTTACCTCCTAATATGGGGAAGGTACCTTTCACATAGGAAATTTATTTCCTGCTTTCAGAGAGACAGAGGAGGGTCTCAGTGTTCTTGCACATGCTCTCTTAAGCAACGTTTATATAAAATTGTCAATAAATAAAAAATGAGTATGCCAGAGTGGCACATTTTGGGGCAGCATGCCCTTGGTCCCTACCTTAGACTGTGCCTGGCGCTAGCTCAGTAGTGTATCAGGACATGCACACATTTGAGGGAGGAGGAGAGAAGAGAATTTTTATGTGAAGTGAAAAGTATGGAGGGGCATAAACACATTGGAACCTGTGAGGGAAAGCTGGAACCACATTGCTCTCTGACCCTCTATGAACCCTCAAAATAACAATCTGTAGGAGAAGCTGGTGCCTCCCCCCACCCCCCGCCGCCACCTTTTTAACCTAGCCCAGGTGTTGGAGAAGCTGAAGGGGCTATGGACCTAACAGCTGCCCCACAGATGGAAGATGCTGGCCTGGGACTCAGAAACCTGGAGCCAGAGTTGCTGGGAACTGGTGGGACAGCAGATGCGCAGCAGCATGGATGCCCTGTACCAGCAGCTAGTGCTCCTCACAGCTTCTAAGCAGGAAAAGGATATGGGTGCTGCTTCCTAGATGCCTGACTTTAAAATGCAGATTGTATGCAAAATATTTCCTGTGTCTGAAACTAACCTGCAATCATTTCTCTTTTAGGAAATGTAGTCCTAGGTTAGCTAAATTGACATACCACAGTCCACTAAAGTTTAACCATTGTCAGTTTGGCATCAATATACACCACTTAACCATGCTTAAATTCAGATTACGGTAATAGCAAAATCATGTGCCTGCCTAACATACTGTAGTCTTTCTTGTGCAATTAAAAACACACCGATCAGAGGTGTACCCTCAAAAGAGGATGCTTCACTTCTTTATCCATCTTTCTAGAAGTTCATTCTGTTTACTGACTCATGTTGCTCCTTTAATATTCTCAGGAATGTATTTCCTGAGATATACAATTAATTGCTATTAAGACATGATGTCAGGTGGCATGGGATTGAGAGAAAGGAGAAAGAATGCAAAATATATGTACAAATATATTAGTATCAAAGTAAGGAATAAATTACTTATAACCATTACAGTCCTGGCTTCTGGAACTAGTATGGCCATAGGTGGTATTTATGACTATTTTCTTCTACTACCCATTTCATATTCTCTTTGGCATAAAAAAGCTTCTCAGATGCTCATGGTTCTTTGCCTGGTGGAGTGACTGAGACTTTGAATCTGCAAATCTTTCAAGTGCAAGTAACTTAAAGACTACTCTGAGAGTACCTGATTCATGAATTTCCACCTACGAATTCCTAGTAAATCAGGTTTATAAGCCCAGGGAATGCACTAAGCCCAGGGAATGCGCTGCCTTCTGAGAAAGCCCAGCAAATTAATCAAACAACAAAAGAACAGGAATATGCCATATTTAAATATCTATATATTTTCATCTCAGATGTCTTTTTCACATAATAACAAAACTATCTCCTCATTTAGATAAAGTGTATTGTTCATTTGTACGTCCCCTGGCATTTCTTTTATATTCCTACTGATTTGGGAGATAAATCCCCATGCAGGTAATCCCCATTACAGCATAAGTAGGGGTAAAGCAAGATCTGTTAGGCCAAATTGACAGGTAGATATTACTTTATATCTTAAAGTTTCATTTCTAAACAACAATCTCCTTTCGACAGTCAAATTTATGCTTCACAAAATTATAAATTCAATATCATGGTTGTTTTCAAATAGTGGAAATTGAAATTAGCATATAACACTCACTAAGTGAAGAAATAAATTTTATGTGCCAAGTGCTGAAGAAGGTACAGGAATGGGGGTGTGGGAGGAGTTCAGGGAGTCCACATAGGCATTTTTCTCCAACAAGCAGATGATACAATTCTATTATTCCTTAATTGTGCTGCTAGTATTAAGAAGACTGCTCGCTCTCTATCAAACATTTTTCTTTGCAGGTAATCTGTTTTTTCTCTTCTAGTAGTCTTTAAGGTTTGTCTTTATCCTTGATGTTTCATAGTTATTATGATATTTGGCATAAATGTATTTTTATTTATTATACTTGGTATTTGGCCTGTGGGGTTTTTTTTTTTTTTTTTTTTGGCCTGAAAAGCCCTTGGGAAATCTGTATAATGACTTCTTCAGTTGTTTCGTATTGTTTCTTAGCTTTTATTTTAAAATTATTAACTTATGTTGGGATCTTTTAATCTACTCTAAATATCTGTGGGCAGAAGGATTCTTTTCATCCTCTTATGTCCTTGGGGCGAGAATCTTGAACTGGAACATTTTCAGTGTCCTTTAACTTGTAAGAACCAAACCTGACTGTCACCGCCAGCCTCAGAATCTAAAGCACAGCAAGTCTGGTGGCCTTGTTCTAAGTGTTACTTCCAGCTTTGTTTGTTTGTTTCTACTGTTACATTTTCTTTATCACTGTTATGTGTTGGGAACAGAGAGAATGCATCAGAGTGCTCTTACTTGGCCATCTGAGCCAGGAGTCCCTTAAAGCAGCATTTGTTAGTTTCTTCCCTTTAAAACACAGGTTTCTTACTTTTTAAGTTTTCCTCACTTTTTCTTTTTCATTTTACCTTCTTTTAAAAGCCTCTTAGTAAAGTATAAACTTTCAGGGGCATGTTTTAAATATATATATATATATATATATACATATATATATATATATGTATATATATATATATATATCTTGTTCTGATGCATTTCCTGTATAGTCATGCAAGTCATGCAGTACATATCTCTATAGATGATTGTTGGGATTAATATATATTTTGTTTGATAGTTCACTAGTTATACTTGCTTAGAGTAGAAACAAGAATGAGAATATTCGGGGAGAAAATACACAAGTTTTAAGTGTTTAGGGTAATAAACATGCTATATGAAATGGAGCAGAGAGAATAGTGTAAATCATAAATATTAAAAAGAGCACAGAATCCCATGGTCAAATCCTAACCACATCCTCTCTGAGGAGTCAAACCCAAGTAAAAAATAAAAAAATAAAATAAATCAAAGAAAAAGCTGTTTTGAACAATTTACTGGCTAATGACAGAATTATATAAACATAAATTTTAAAAGAATCAGAAACAGAGTGAAGAAGTGGAGCAAACAGAAAAACCTGTGAAAAATTAATTCCCAGGACAAGAATGTTCAAACATGATAATGGTATTAGGCAGGCAAAGAGAAATGTGTGTCATCCTGGACAAGAAAGGAAATATGCAAATGTATTCTTCACTCAAGAGTCTGCATGTTAAGAAGCACAGCCTAGCAACTGATCAGTCTCCAATATCCCAACGCATTGTCTCCTGCTGTAGTAGTAATGACCTACATAGGGATGCTTTACTGAGATATAAATATGTAAATGGAAAATTGGGGGCAATTGTTTCAGGACAGTGGACTTTTTAAAAGGTCTAAAAGCACTAAATAATGGTTAAGAAAGGGCTTGGGTTCTAATCTTTTTTGTTTGCCCTTAAGATATCAAAGATTCCCCCTTTTTAGCTTCTGCACTTCTTTTCTCCACATAAACAATACAAAAAATAAGGCTGCATTGTCTTTTCTAGGGAATTCAACTCTCTGCGGGGAGAAGTAAAAGCAAACAAACAAGAATATGTTAAGCCACAGATCATGCCAATCCAGATGGAAGATAAAAATTACCACCTTTTTCGTATAAACTACTAAAAATTGTACTCTAAATTTCCTTGGAAATAAAATAACTGAAATGAAAACTAAATTACTAAAGTTGACAAATATGCCTTGAGTATCTAGTTTGTGCCAGATATTTGGGATAATTGAGCAGGCAAAACAAATTTAGATGACTGTTTTCAGGGAGCTTGCATTTTGGTAGAAGACAACAATTCAACAATAAACAAAATGACTATATGTCAAGTACATAGTATGTTAGGGTATATAGAGGACTAAGAAAAAATAAGCAAGTAGACCAGGGAGGGCAAATTGGCAGTGCTTCACTGAGAAGATGGCATTTGGCCAAATCTTTGAAAAAAAATGAGGGATTTGGGTTTGTTGATGTCTGGGTAATAAGAGTTGTAGGCAAAGATGACAATTGGTATTAAAGGCCTGAATTCAATTAGAAATGTTCTTACCACAAAAATGAAATGGTAATCATGTGACATGATGGAAGTGTTAATCCTATGATAATCATTTTGCAATTTATAAATATGTCAAATCATCATGTACACCTTTAACTTACACAATGTTATGTCTATTATACCTCAATAAAGCTGGACAAAAATAAAATTAATAATAAGGTGAAAAAAGAAAATGTTCCTGCTGTGTTTGAGGAGGAGACCAGAGTGACTGAGTGGAGTGAGTGTGCAGTGGGGTGGGGAATTAGTGGGAGATGAACTCTGACATACAATGAGGTTTGTATCATTTGAATAGGGTTTCTCCATCTCCACACTATTGGACTGGATAATTCTCTGTTGTGGGGAGGCTCTCCTATGCATTGTAAGATATTGAGCACTTTCCTGGACTCCATCCACTCAGTACCAGAAGAACTTCCTACAGATGGAGTAATAATCAAATTTGTCTCCAGAGTTTGCCAAACATCCCCTGGGGGGGAGGGTGTAAAATGACCCTCACTTGAGAATCCACTGAGATAGGGCCTTGTGGCACATTATAAGAATATTATAAAGACTCTTTCTTTTATTCACAGTAAAACAGGGGAATTATTGGAGGATTTTTCAGCCCAAGGCTTTTATTTTAAAAGATCATTTTGGCTACTGTCTTGAGAATAGATTGCAGGGCAGCAAGGGAAATTTGGGGATACCAGGTAGGAGGTTCGTGCAGTAGTCCAGGCAAAAGATGCGAGTGGAGCCCACCAAGTTCTGAGCAGTGGAGTGGTGGGGATGAGTGGAACCAACATGATTTCCGAATAGTTTGGATGTGGGAGAAATTGAGAAGTCGAGGCTGCCGCTAATGTTTTGTACCTGAACAATTGGAAGGGTGGAAATGCCATCAAATAGCATGGGCAAATAATAAAATAAAAAATATAATATTGAGGTAATTTAGTATTTCAGTTATTTTTCTTAAATAAATTTAAGTCAGTGGTACTTAGGTCTTGGGCTAGGATCTGCAGTAATTTTAAGGTAGGACAAATATGTAAGTCATGGATCCACAGTAAATATCATTCTTAGTTATGCTCCTTTATTCACTTGAAGCTTGCATCTCCGTTATTCTGTACAATGAAAGTAATGTGTGCCAATGGCCTAAAAAAAAATAAAAGTAATATCCCTTCACATAATTTTATTCACATTAATTTCTATATTTCAAGTCTTCATATTAAATAACTTTCATTAATAAAAGCAATAGTTCTTTTAAGCCTAAAACTAAACATTGAGTAAATTGAACATAAGTAAAAATCAGCCAAGCAAACTTCTCAGTGGAACATGAAAATCCTCTATAGAATCCCTAATAAAAGCCCTTTAAGCAAACTTTCCCATTTACTAGGCTTAGAGAAAAATACTTTTTGTGAAGCCCACATTATAGTTTTTCTCTTTTTTAATAAAACTTTCTCTCTCAAATACCAACTTTCCATTCTTGTCTACCTTTCACTGACACGCATGATAAAACGGGCATTAGGCTCAGAATCTGTTTTTTCTCACTTTTTTGTTTATTCACTAATTCAGCAGTTTGTAAAATATTAATAAGTTATAGGTAAAAAAAGGAGTCTGTTGTCAATTAATTTTGAGACACTGTATTTAAAGGCAAGCCAAATATAATATGATTTCTCAACCTCTGAGCTTTGCAAAGCCTCATATATGCTGAAACACATCGGGAACTCCAAGTAAGATATACAGATTATAACTTTTCTCGAACCAGTCTGAATGTGGATATATTTTTACTTGCTAATGTGTGTGTAACATCTTATGGTTCTAAATATTCTAACAAATACACTTGGGGAAAGACAATGTCAATAGCCGCAAAAATATACTGTAACTTACAACTTAAACAATCGAAATCGTCATGTCTTCATAGTATTTGTACCTTTGAGAAAACAGTTGTTCTGCTTAAAATCCTTACTCTTTTGCTTCTGAGCACTTTACTTAGGCTCTTCCTCATTCAGTCATATTTTCCTAAATCAGTCTTCTGCTTACATGGTCCTCAAATACAGAAATTTTGTGAAATTCTATTTCCAGCACCTTTAAAAAATGCTGTACATTTTTTTCCATCTTCACCACCACAGTCACCTCCTCTGTATACATGGCTTCTAAGTCTACACTTTTGTTCTGACCTCCTGATCTTGTGACTTTAATGGAGTTTGACTTGTCTGCTGTATCTCCACCTGCATAAGCAACATGCAATGTCTCAAATTGTATTTTTTCTACCTCTTCTCCAAATCTTTCATTCTGCTGTCTCTATAAGCATTGAAATACTTTCAGTCTACCATACAAAAAATAGCTGAAATAGTTTTAGTTTCCCTTTTCATTTACACATAATACTCAGTTTGACTCCGAGTTTTTCTGGGTTTAACTTCAGTGTCTTTTCAGACTTTAGTTTTGTTTTAATCTTATTGTTGCCTTAGTTCCTTTAATTAACCTTCACATGAACTGTTAACGGGCTTTTAGCTAGAGTTTCTGCTTCAAGCTTTTTCTGAATAAATCCTTCCAGTGATGTCATGTTGTATGCCTCACCCACTGTTACAGGTGGAATTATGCCCATACTTTTCTCTAAATCTCTACTTGTTGAAAGTGATCTAATAATTTCGTAATCAACAATTCCTACCATGAACTCTTTTTTATCTTTCCATTCAAAATAGAGCACTCTCTAGCCATCCAAAATACTTTGTATTTCTACTGATATGCTCACCATTCTAGTCAGTGAAAAAAATTAGTTGTTCATATTTCTGCCTGTCCTTTTAGACTGCAAGCAATATGGTGCTACATAAAATACTTGGATTTTTGGGATAACACACATTTTCAGTGTGACTTTGTAA
This sequence comes from Ailuropoda melanoleuca, assembly GCF_002007445.2. Classification (NCBI taxonomy): domain Eukaryota; kingdom Metazoa; phylum Chordata; class Mammalia; order Carnivora; family Ursidae; genus Ailuropoda; species Ailuropoda melanoleuca. The sequence continues at coordinate 104,383,284 of NC_048224.1, read as the reverse complement.
ATATAATAACTTCTTTGAGCCTTTGTTTCTTCATTATTAAAATGGCAAAAATTGCCCCTTAATCTGAATAACATGACATTAAAAACAGAATGCTTATGAAGTCCACTGTATTAAATCTGGGACCATCTCCAGTCTCCTTTATATACTCCTCAGAATCTTTATAAAATACCAGCCACAGGGGCACCTGGGTGGCACTGTCGTTAGGCATCTGCCTTCGGCTCAGGGCACCCAGCGTTCTGGGATCTAGCCCCACATCAGGCTCCTCCGCTAGAAGCCTGCTTCTTCCTCTCCCACTCCCCCTGCTTGTGTTACCTCTCTCGCTGGCTGTCTCTCTCTGTCAAATTAATAAAATAAAATCTTAAAAAAAAATACCAGCCACATACTAGGTACTTAATAAGACTGTTGAACAAAAGAGTGCAGTTACATTTCCTTTTCATTCTGTTTCCATGAGAATGAAGACCAATATTTATTCCATTTGACTGGTGGTGTTCTTTTTAGCACAATATCCTGTGAAAAAGTGAAAAGTGACACTAATTGTTATTGAGTCATAAATAAAGTTTTTCCCAATAAAAGTAACAAATGAGTTGACATTTCTAATCATTTATTCTAAAATGACTTAGTTTTTTTTTTCTATAAAATCATTTTTTTAAGAATTCTGTTCATACCTCTAAGGCCAGATAACAATCATTAGCATTTATTGACCTTTTGTAGTAGTAATTTAATCTTTTGGGGAACAAAGTTGATTAATCACAGCTTGACATATTGAAATTTGGCATAACTATTTCCCAAAAGTGCATATAGGGCAGCAAGTTCTAGGGCATTCAGTATAATAACTAAGGCACATATTACAAATAAAATGTGTTCAGAGAAGTCTTCCAGAAATTTAAGGTCACCAATTTTGGCAAAGTCTTTCAATCTGGGAATGGTCTTGCAAAAGTCCAGTAAATTGAGTACATCTCACTTCCATCCTGAAAATCCAGGAAGATTATGATTAATAATTTAAAATGAGAAAAAAAGGGTGAACGTATAATAATGATGAGAATGCAAAAGATTCTATTAGTGAGTGAGAGGTTTTTAAAATATGTTCAATATTGAGGATTATCTCATTTAACAAAATCCAACATCATCTCCTAACATGAAGAGGCTGGAACACTATCAATTCTATTTTTCAGATCCCTTTAGAGAATCTTATAAGATCTATCAATTAAGTATACTCATAGTAAACTTAAATTTAGAACTGAGACAAATGGAGAGAAAGAGACAGCACTGGATATTACGGGTTGTGCCAGAGGTGGTAAGTTTCTGGCTGCTTTCCAAATCAGCAGAAAACTTTCTCTGATTTTAACAAAAAAGTCACAGATCTAGAACTGGTATTTAGAGTATGAATATCCTAATTTGGTAGGCTGATTGGTTGCTTCTTTTTTTAAGATTTATTTATTTTAGAGAAAAAGAGCACAGGTGCATGAGAGGGGGTGGGAAAGGGGCAGAGGGAGAGGGAGAGATACAATCCTCAAGCAGGCTCCCGCTGAGCACAGAGCCTCCCATGGGGCTTGATCCCAGGATCCTGAGATCATGACCTGAGCCAAAATCAAGAGTCAGTAAGCTCTTTAACACTGTAGAATCAATCCTCCATTCTTATGTGAACTAAAGTGGATTTTATCCACTTGTATTCTGACCAATAGAAAATTACATCAAACATTTCTTTAACAACACTCAATATTGTAATGTGGGTTTTAATAATCTAGATAGATAAGTTGGAAGAGATTCAAGCATGTGTTTGCTTTGTGTATAAGATATTGGCTATTCACATTATAGAGGAAAAAGCAATCAAGTCATTATCTTTAGTAGTGCAAAGGAAGTTTCTAAGGAAGGCCAGGCTTTGAAAGATATGGAGGCTGTTATAAAACCTTACAGTGAGAATGAAGCTTATGCTACAGGTTGTTAAATTATTTTCAATGTGAAGGTTAGTTAGAAAAGAGCTGGAATCTGTGATGTGCAATGAGGACACTTGGGTAGAATTAAATTAACACCGAATAATGCCATCCTCTCAGAGCCTCTGGGCCCGCCTAGTTGGTATAAGGTGCCTCTCTGTTTTTGTTTTTGGAGGCTTGTACCTGCTTATTTTGAAATGGCCTCACTTAAGGTCAAGGCTTCCTCAGATAATCCAAGGGATACCAATTCTCCTCATTTCCCAATTCTGTCATTTCTTACTACCTCCATACTTCAAACTGCCACTTAGTGGGCAAGCAAATACATGACCAGAAAAAAAAAAAGAAGCTTTACAGAGGAATAGCACAAGATTTTACTTATCTTCAGAAGCATGAAAGAAATGTATGGAAATTTCTGTGAAACTACTTGAAAAGAACACACTATTATATTGAGCTGCCTTATAGAGATGAGAGTTTGAGAGAAATTAACAGAGATTATGCATTATCCTAGTTTATGCCTTTCCTTGGTTACTGGATTGAACCAAAAATCATACTTGGTCTATGATTCCTGAAATTGTAATGCCTGCAATTCCTTGTTATAATGAAAGGAACTCTAAAACCTGAGGAGATATAAATTTTAGAATTCATTATATGTAACTTATTTTACTAATAATTATGTATCCAGTGGACTAAGGAACTATTTAAATCTCAGGGACATAGAAGAATATATTTTATAAGTATCACTGAAAACATGATAGTGGTTGCTCTCTATAGGACAGGAATGAATATGGATGATGCTTGAAATTAGCGAATTGATTTCTGTGGAGATGATGAAATCCTAGAATGTCAGGGGCAGAGAAACATCACCTAACATCTATAGGAAATGTGGACACACTTACCGTAATAGGCAACAAGTTTATAATTGGAATGGTTGGCACACTGGATTATTGGTGATGACTAATTGCTGTTCTTGGCACAGAAAGAAACGGCCAGCCATCTAAGACTATACTTTTTTACATAATCAAAATATAAATCTAAGTCTAATTAAAAGTAGAGCAGGTATTGATCATCACCATGGAGAGTCATGAACTTTGATCCAATTCCCAGACCTGGTTAAGTTCAGAAGGGCACTGTCACTCATCTGAAGGATTGAAGAACAGGCAGAGATTTATGATTTAAAGAAAGAATCTGTATTAATGTTTTAATTATGTATTTAAACCTTTCTTTTAGGCTTCCATCCTAAAAGACACTTGGCCATTTACCATTTTAAACAGTCATTCAAGGAATAATGTTTCCAGGTTTTTTTTATTGATATACTGAGCTGTTAGTAATTTTTGTGATACAGAAGTGATCTAGTGAAAGTATATTTTGGAACTGATTCCATCTTGTCATGGGTTTTCTGTATTCATTAACCCAACCAATTAATATTTTCCTGGATCCTGAATATATTAAAATAGACATATTCAGCAATTAATAGAAATACCACCTTGGCTCCCTGACCTTAAAAGTAAGAGTAATTATTATAAGACAGGAAAAATGTAATCTCTGGAACCAGATTTTCTTAGCAAAATAACAAAGTCATAACCATACTATATTACTGAGTGAGGAACATTAATAAGTCCTACTATTAAACACTTGTAAAGTGCAGACAGCATATCCACATTTAACTCATCTGATTGCTCTGCATAGGAGACAGATGTGTCTTGAAAAATGACAGTGGAGAAAATGAATGCATCCCCTGGTATGAAACTGTCCATCCGCTAAAGGTTTTTTCTCCATTCTCTTAGAGAAAACATCAGATGCAATTTGATTCAATCTATCAGAATACAGCAATATACCTTCATTTTCCTACCTCTGAGTTACATTAACTCTCCTGTTATAGGATCTAATTAACCCACAGGGATGTTGATCATTTCACTACCCCATAACACGGCATATTGGTCTATGAACTTTATAGTGCCAAGATCTGGTGGGAAGAGAGAAGCAGGTACTCTGAATGAGTTGATAAGATACATGCATTCTGGAGACTGAGAGATAAGCCTCATGAAAATTCAGGACTCTTCATCCTGTGTGAAGTTTTCAGGAGTCACAGCATGTGTGAGGGAATGTGTCAGGGTATTCCTTCCAAAGGGAATACAAATTGTAGTTGCATTCATCCACTGCCACTAAAACAGAAGCCCAATACTGTTTGGATTTTTTTCAACTTCGAAAACAAAGTGTATCATAGATAGGTGTTTTGTTCTGACCCTTGTACTTAGTAAGTTGGAGAACTATTTGCTTTTATAAGAACCCAAACAAGAAGATGTTCTCCACCTTGTTCAGGGTTCATTCAACCAGCACAATCACTCATCCTCAGGCTGTGATGGACAAAGTTAGAAGACAAGTGGTAAATAAACATCACAAGCAGCAGAGGCAGCAAGGCAAACACACAAGTTTATTTAACTCAAAAAAACAACTTACATACTCTGTGTTGTTTTAGAAAATAAGCTGAAAATTTATTGTGGCAAGATTAGAAATATTAGAAATACAAAGAATATTAAATAGAGAAGGGATACCTAATGTGTATCAGTATAAACTTCATAGATTTAAAATTGATAAATATTGGTAATAATTGAGAAATGAAAATGTTAGATAAAGGGGGAATATATAGTAGATCTAGATCAAAAAGTGCTGTAGAGATTATCCACAAAATTTTCAAATCCTTCCTTAGAGATTGATATATAATACTTATTTCTACTTATGCATTTATTTGGAATACTTGTTGACATTTGTATTTGCCAACAACTTTTTGAGGCTTTACTTGCTAGAGAAGATCTCTCCTGTTCACTTTACCTTTGCTTAACTCAGCCCAACTACCTGTGCAAGGGTGTTCCTACCACTGTACTGGTGGGGGACGGGAAGGTTCTTCTTTGGTTTCTCTGTTGTCCTTGAGAGACAATTCAGAGGTAGGTTTTTATATTATATGTAGCTAGTGATAAACCATAAATTGTATCACATACTAGGCAATGATTATTACTTCATATGAAGACAAGGAAATTTAGAGATAAAAGTCTTGGGCAGAGGTGATAAAAATTTTTTCACTCTGAAAAGACTAGGAATAGCTCTGTGCCCACTGAGCCACCATAGATAGCTCTTGTGCTCTGAATCAGGATTTTCAAAATGGATTCTCTCCTGGCCAGATTGTTCAACCTATCTTTCAAGGAAGGTACATTCCAGATCATTCTCCATCTTTGAGTTTTGTTATATTTCGATCACATTCATTCCTGTCCTGCTTCATATATCTTTTTCATTTTATTTATTCGTAATAATCTGTGATGTCAAATGTAGTTCAAAAAGGGTGGATTGCTCTGTTTAACTAGAAGTTATATCATTAAGGAAAGATAACGCTGTCTTACACAAAGGGAGGAAAGTTTCATTCTTCCTAAAGAAAATTATCCAGGCATCAAACCCTGGAGACTCAGTAAGGGAGCTATTTCCTTCTATCTAGGGAATTCAGTTTTTCTGTGAGAAACACCTAAAATATTCCAACTACCAAACCATAGATAAATATATTTTCTTTCACACACAAAAAAAATTTAAACATTCATATTCTGCTACAAATTTAGATGTTTTAGTTTTGTTTCAGAAAGTCGGGATGGAATTTTCCTGATCTTAAGGAATGCATTTCTTTAGGTATCAAAATGATATAGATTTTTCTGATATAACCTGGTAGGAATTTGAGAAAGTGATTTTTGATAATTAAAAACTGTTTTTTATATAAATAATGCATTATTTACATGAACTGGAATCATTTTTTGACCTAGGACATAAATGAGCAGTACAGAATTGAGTTGGATTTTTTTGTTGTTTTTTATCAAGTAAGTGATAAGTGGGAAAAGGGAAAGAAGAGTTTTAAAAATCATTCTTGTGACAGTTACTGAGTGGTTTTATCAATAGATAAAGGCCAAGTGGTTATAGTTATCCATGAGTCCAGTATAAAATAATTTGAAACAACACCAGTATATAACATGCAACACATTATTGAAATAGAATATTGTAAGAAAACTGATTATAAATTACAAATAATTATTGTTAAAGCAAAACTGTGGGAAATGAAAGAGTGTGGTAGTGTGGTAAAATTTATTTTATGAAATGGAAACATGTGGATTATTTTTATGAAATAGAGGCCCAAAAATTGAAATGGTTTTTCTCTTTTTGATAAAACAAGACAAAACTAAGCCAAAAACAAAAATGTAAAGGAATCATTATGCTTTAAATCAGCTAAACATCTCAGATTATCAAAAAATACCTACATCCATGTGTATGTATGTGTCTGCACCTATAATGTATACACATATACATGCATGTGTTCACATGCAAACATACACACATACATAGATATACACCCACATATGCAACCAATCAACTGTTGCTTTTAACATACTGACTGTCACAGTTGCTTAGACATTAGAATTTTTGTAAATCAATTGATAGTGTAGTTTTCTTGGCATGGTTTCTAGGTATTGATATTTTGAAGCAGATTTTTTTACATCATGAGAGGATTTATTGTATCCTGATTTAGTTAGAATTAGCTTGTATAATTTTATTTCAGACAATGCTATAATCAAATTCTTTTGGGGTGAGGTGTTAATTAATCATTAACTTTGAGCAAAGCATGTATGAAATGCCCATGAAAGGGTAACTAACAGGCCTTTGAGATGTATAATTTGTGGAAGTAATATTCAGATTGTTTGCTGATATATTTATTTTCTTTTTGTTGACTGTCATATCTCTTTATAATATTTAACTGTAATCTTAAATCTGTTCCTTATATTTTTCTGAAGTTATGGTCTTTCCTGACATTTGTTTTCAATGTTAAGTATCCCTTTTGCTCTTTATTTTTGTGAAGTGAACATGTAATTTCTAATATAGGCATCTTTATCACTTCTAAATCATTTCTATTTGGTTATAATTAGTGTGCTTCAATTTATTGATAGATCCATAAGGTGTGATAAAACTGCCTAAAACATATTTTGCTTTATATATGAAAACTTTGGGAGAGCACTGAAGAACGAAGTGGACAAAATAAAGTGTTCAGTTGATGGTAGCCAACTTCTGTTATCGGCTATTCTAGAATCAGCACAAAAAGCACAAGAATGATGTGATTATTGTGACAGGTATGGTGTCTATGCATTGGCCTGACAGTATGGACTCCCATTTACCAAACTTAGTGAAGCTTTATCATTTTTGATGTTCAGCCTATGAATGACAAGATCAAACATTGAGCCCCCAACCCTTGAAGAGAACATCTGGAAACACAGTGAAAAATTGACTACTTTGCACCTCTTTTGCCTTAGAGGGCAGCAATTCTTTTTGACAGGAATAAAAACATATTCCAAAATATAGGTTCCTTTCTGCATTCAGAGCCTCAGGTAGGACCACTCTCAAATACTTCAGAGTGATTCATTTGCATAAGATTTCACATAACATCTCAGACCAATGGGCACACTTTACACAAAGAAGATGCAAATGGGGCACCCGGGTGGCTCAATTGGTTAAGCAGCTGACTCTGGGTTTCAGCTCAGGTCATGATCTCAGTTGAGCTCCTGGGATCTAGTCCCATGTAGGCCTTCCCACTCAGGGGGGAGTCTGTAAGTGGATTCTCTCTCTCCCTCTTCCTCTGCCCTCTTCTGCTCTCCCTCTTAAATAAATAATCTAAAAAAAGAAAGAAAAAAAAGGAAGAAAGAAAAAAGAAAGGAAGGGAGGGAGGAAGGGAAAGAGAAAGAGAGGGAGGGAGGGATGGAGAAGGGAAAGATGGAAGGAAGGAAGGAGGGAAGGAAGGAAGGAAGGAAGGAAGGAAGGAAGGAAGGAAGGAAGGAAGGAAGGAAAAGGAAAAGAAAACAGAATAAAAGAAAAGAAAGAAAGAAAAGAAAAAAGGAAAAGAAAAGAAAAGAAAAGAGAAAAGAAAAGAAAAGAAAAGAAAAGAAAAGAAAAGAAAAGAAAAGAAAAGAAAAGAAAAGAAAAAAGAAAAAAGTTCATCGGGCTGGGCATAGGACAATTTAAAATAAATACTAAGGAGAGAAATGATGAGTATCAACTGTAGTCTCAAAATCAGCTGCAATGCCCTGGTCTCTAGTTCATCATCTAACCTCTCTTAAGTTTCACTTAAGAAATGGTCCATCAGAGTGCTGAAGGAACTATTATAGAAACCCATACGAAGAATATGTCTGAGGAATACAAGAGGTGGAAAATGGAGGAAGGTATGGTGCCCTTATTATTCCAGCTACTGAGAGTACACTCAGAAAATTGCTCTCAGCTGTCAGACTTCTTTTGGACTTCTTTTCTTGGTGAAAAATACATCATGGCTCTTTCAATAACTAGTTAACACAGGGTATAAAGACCTGGTTCCCTCATCCAAAATGGAACAACTCTGAATGAGCTCCCCACTGAACCACATTAGTATTGAGCATGTACCACAACTTACCCAGCACTACTATAAATGCATCTGCAAACCTTCTGCATGCTAATTTCCATTTATTGTCTGCTTCCTGAGAAACCAACTGAAAAGCGTTTACAAGAAATTCATTTTGTGTCCAATAATTTTCTAAATATTTTACATATATTAATTTTATTAATAGAGATATGTACATGAACATGCTATTTAATAGTTACCAACAAGATAGAAATGCATACACCAGATGATTAGGTCATTAATATGTCTAAAATAATATTTTTTAAAATATCAGAAAAAACCTATCCTACAAAATATAAATATGGGCAATCTGTTTCCAAAGTTACTGTGAAGGTTCATTATCATATGCTCTTCAGCTATGATGATGTAATATCATAAAGGAGCTTTTTTACTATTTTTGCTAGGAATTTGGTTTTGTAGATATCAAAAATGTGTACAAAATGTAAAATAATCTTGATGTCAGCACCTAAAATATTTGTTATATGTGTAGAAGTTATTGACTGTAATATCAGCTCTATTGCCATCCTTTGTGATAAAAAATAAGGCAGAGTATCAAGTAATATATTCTAAAGATTCAGCAGCTTTTTTCATTATTTGCTCTTAATCATAGTTGCTAATGCTTACTCCTCCATTTCCATCAAGGGAAACGTTGTTTTAAATAAATGAATACGTTTTAATGAAGTGTTAATTTATACAAACATGAAAGTGAAAATAAGCTATGACAGAAACTCATTAAGGATTCTTCTAGGGGGATAAAGAAACTAGAAACTAACACAGTTTTATTTTAAAATTAAAATGCGTTCAACTTAGAAAGATTTAGAAAAAAAAAAAAAACACTTTGTTTCAGTAGCAAGTTTCCCAGAATAAAGTGTTCCAATTTACAATTTTCTTTTGTTATGACAGCAAGTAGAGAAAACTGCCATGGGTAATAAATGCATGAGCCTCAGATAAAGATGACTGCTTTCCTATTTAACCTTTTCTTTTCTCTCTAAGGTGATGTACATTGGTTAGTTTTACTTGTAGGCAAAAATGGCTTTTCTGTATGGAAAATATAGCTGCTTACTATTTTTATTCTTTGGCCTGCAAAAAATTTAAGCTTTATTTTACATATTTTACTTCCAAAATAAACTACCTACACTTTTTAAAATCACTTTCAAATTAAGAAGTAATAATCCAGAGCTAGGTAGATAATTTAACAGTGATTTGCATGACATAATTTGTTAATCTACAACATCAAAATGTTCTCTTTTGAATTGCTTAAATTTTTATTATAGAAAAGAACTCTGAAAACATTCTTCTTCATAATATGGAGAACCAAAAAGAAAAATAAAAGTATACAAAGTCCTTTGACTTAATTGAAATACATGCAGTTATATATAATCATGTATGAAAATTTCCTATTGTTCACTGCCCTACAAATGGATAGAAATTTACTTGAAGCTAAGTAAATGTTACCACTGGGAAGGAAATTTCTTTGGACAAGAGACAGTAATAATCTTGTCATTCAACAATCACTTTGAAAGTGGAAACCAGCGAGAAGGTATAGGGAATAGTAGGGGATGTTGTTACAGGGTGTTTTCAACAAACTCTGGGCCCAGTATCTTACACAGTACCATTTGAAAATAACATACATTTACAACTTTCAATATGATTCCTTTTCATTTTGTATTATTTATTTCTATCTTATTTACTCATCAATGAATGGAATTAAAAGCATAATACCGGGGTGCCTGGGTGGCTCAATTAAAGCTTCTTGATTTCAGTTCAGGTCAAGATCTCAGAGTCATGAGATCAAGCCCCCCATCAGGCTCTGTGCTCAACAGGGAGTCTCCTTCTTCCTCCCTCACTCCTTCTTCCCCTCCCCCCACTTGTGCAAATACTCTCTAAAACAAATAAATGAATAAATGAATTAATTAATAAATGAATGAATAATACACTCACGTTTTACCCTATTGAAACTTCATAGGCATTTCTGCTACTCAATAAAATAATACTTTAATTTGAAAAAAACTGTTATCACTTATTAATATAGCTACACATTCACATAAATACAGTCGCATTTGTAAAACATTATTGTTGTATTACAAACATATAAAATATGTGAATTCTGTAAGCATGTGCAAATGACAAATGTCTACCATTTATAAGAAAAATTATCTCAGCCAGTAGTTTCATAAGTTGATAAGTATTCAGAGATTTAGGTATTGTTTCTATTAAGTAAAGATGATATTTTAAAGAATTACTAATTAGGGAAATATTAATTTTTTTTTAAAGATTTTATTTATTTATTCGACAGAGATAGAGACAGCCAGCGAGAGAGGGAACACAAGCAGGGGGAGTGGGAGAGGAAGAAGCAGGCTCATAGCAGAGGAGCCTGATGTGGGGCTCGATCCCACAACGCCGGGATCACGCCCTGAGCCGAAGGCAGACGCTTAACTACTGTGCCACCCAGGCGCCCCGGGAAATATTAATTGTTTTATTACTAGATATTTTTTAGCCCAGATATATATAATATGCCCTTACAAAGTTGAATGTGATATTATTATAAAGATAAATATTTGATCTTTTTTTTTTTAGTTTTTGTTTACATTCCAGTTAGTTAACATACTGTGAAATATTAATTTTAGGTGAACAATTTAGTGATTCAACACTTCCATACAACACCCAGTGCTCATCACAAGTGCACTCCTTAATCCCCATCAGCTATTTCACCCATCTCCCCTCCTACTTCACCCTGGTAACCATCAGCGTGTTATTTATAGTTAAAAGTCTGTTTCTTGGTTTTCCACTCTTTTTTTTCCCCCCATAGGATCATTTGTTTTGTTTCTTAAATTCCACATATGAGTGAAATCATATGGTATTTGTGATCAATTTTAAGGCAATTTATCATATTTCTAAGTGCAAAGATTATATATATTCAACAATTTCTAAACTGTATCCTTGGTCGATAGAGATATTAAGCCAAAGACATCTTATGAAAGTATCAAGTTTTCTATAATCCTATAACTGAAAAAGTAAACATAAAACAACAACGAATTTTTAGTATTGCTCCTTAAATGATTATATGATTACTTATGGAAATGTTGGGTATATAAAAGTGATCAAAACAAAAATTTACAAGAAATAATCATGTGAGAAATTATTTAATATATATTTATTTTATATTATGATTTAGAAAACATTACATGAGTATTCTAAACACTAAGAAGCTGAAGAAAAAAAGAATGAAATGTGATTTCTTGTTTTTAGTAAACGTATATGAGAAAATGCAAGTTATATAGTATTGAAATAATACGATGTGAAAATGTGAGATCTTACGCATGTATCTTACTAATAGTAAATGATCAGGACATATTTGATTAATTTGATGGACTATGATAAAAATGCTCTGGGATTTGGGGAAACTGTATATTCAAACAAGCTATTTTGGCTATACAGAACATGAGTCTTGAGTGTTTATTATTTGCTAGGAATTGTACAAGTTACTTTATTATTTCATAAAACAGCATATTGAGTAGATGAATGATGTTGGCCAAGGTTGGACTATTAAGAAATGGACATTGTAAGACAGGATACGATATCAGTTGATATGTGTGGTAACATACACCAGAATTAAATGGAATACCAGAACTGAGGACTACAATTGGAAAGATTTGCTAGGGCTTATTGTGGAAGGCTCTGGATATTAGAAGAGCTAGATCTATAAAAGCTGTTTTATTATATAGTTACTTTGTGTTTTAACATTTATTTCTACAAAACTGTATAGAATAATCACTAGCATTTCCCCTATATTATAGACAATGAAAATAAGAAAATTAAATGAGTTAACTTGCTCTGGTCACACAGCTAAGAAGTACTGTAAATAAAGTTTATGCTCAAGAAGTCTGACAACAGAGCTTCTAATCTGAATTATACAGTACGTGGCCATTACAGTAGATTAACTTATCTTGACTCTGTTTTGTTATTAATTTTAGACAGAATGTCTCTAGCTGTTCTACAGGTAAATTATCTTGATTATTGATTTTAAATACATGTTATCCATAATTTATAAAAGCCTATTCTTAGCTCATGTTATAGTTCACAAATAAAATTGAAATTTTAAAAATACTTAGATTTTGTTCATATAATGATGTTTTTATTTTTCTATTAGTAATTAATTATACAATGATAATTTTTCTCTACTAGAAAAGTTACATATCATAAAAAACATATCTTTATATTTATAATTTGTTTCATTAAAGTAATATTATGTAAGATATTTATTATTTAAAGAATCAAAAATTTCACCCATTATATTTTATAGTATTCAGTTTTCTGTATATAAGTTAGCCAAATTAAACCATATTTTATACACTGACATTCTCATTTTTCACTTATTTCTGGATCACAGTTGTATTCTAGTTGTAAAAATGTCAGTTATTATAGATACACTAGACTGAAAGCAAAAAAGTTCACTTTGAACATAACCCAGTCTCCAAAGTCTAGAGCTAGTTCCCTTTCCCAGACATATAATTCTGCTAACAATTTGGCATGTGTCATTCTAGAAATGATCCTGTGAATTTATATGCATTAATACATTCATTTATATGCATATGAATAGGTTTCTTTTTTATGTAGATGGGGAATACTAACTGGTTTTCAATTTGAAGTTCTTTGAACTTAATTTTATTGCAATTAAGTTGATATCAATATGTATAGATATACAGAAATTTTATAAAGAATGTATTGTGTTTCATATTACACATTAAAATCTTATTAACAACTTATCAATAATCATTAACATTGCAACCATATGCATAACATATTTGCCTATGTAACACTGAAAAAATTAAAAATTTTTGCCAAATGTGTATGCAATTGAACTAGTTATTGTAATCAAAATTTCCCTCAAGGATTATTTTAAGAAAAGCACTATTTTAAGAAAAGCATTATTTTAAGTAAACAAATAAAAAAGGCAAGTAATGGTTATAGAAAATATCACAATATGTATTGCTGACTACAGAATGATATTAACAGTATATAAAGATCTCCTTGAATCAACTAAAAACACTGTAGCCTAGGTGTGAAAGATGCAAATTACACGAAAATGCAATTCTGAAAAGAATAAATACAAATATCAGTAAATACATGAAAAACACTCATATTGCAAGAAATAGGAGGAATGTTAATATGTATATTTGTGTTTATATGTATGTGTGTGTTTGTGTGTATATCTTAACTTACTTACTGTTCTCTTCCTATTTACCACACAAGAGTTTGTTTTCTTTATTACTCCCTTTGTTTAATGACTGATTAATCAGGCATAAAGTGTGACTACAATCTTATAAATCAGAAGATGTAAAGAGATTCAAAAAGTAACACCAATTGAAATACACCAGCAGAAAAATTATCAACATTTTTTGTTGATTCATCTTCCAGGTATTTTTACAATTATGTTCTTGGACATAAAAACATTTCTTCCATTGCATGACCTACTCAGTGAGTGATAAAGGAAGAAAATAAACTGATTTTTATATGTTAACTTTGTAAATATTAACATGATATCTACTAATTTTTCAACTGATTCTCTTGAAATTTTCAGGAATATAATACCAAATGATTTTGAATCTTCCTTGCCAAATTTTTTCTTTTAATTTCTCTTTTCACATAGTTTCTAATATAATAGTTAAGCCTCTACAATAATAGGCTTAAAGTGGTTATATTCATCCACTGTTGTGCTTTAAAACTTGTTTCTGATTCTTAATTTGACATATATTTATATCTCTCTAATTTAAATACGTATCTATTTTATCAAATGGCATTCTGCCATCTATAAAGATTATATTTTTCTATTGACATGAGTATTTTGAAATACAGAAATAGATTTGCTGTGATTGAACCATGAAATACAGCCCTATTTGTTATGCTGCATAATCCTTTGAAAGTTCTTCTGTCTTCTAGCTTATAATATTTTATTTAAGATATTTGCTTCAGTATTCACAAGTGAGATTGCTCTGTGCTTTTAGGTTTTGGCATCAATATCATACTGATTCTGTTAAAGGAATTTCAAAGCTCATCTTTCCTTGCTGGGCTCTGAAACAGCTTAAATAACATTTGGCATTATCTATTCTTGAAGTTTTCAAAGAATTGGCTTTGGACCCCAGTGCTCTTTGGGAAAAGTCATTCTTTGACAGCATTCCCAAATTGCCTCCAGGGAATTGGTGTGTCTGGATTTTCCATCTCTTTTACAGCTTGTCAATGCTAGTAATTAGAATAAATAAAATAATTCACTGAATTCCACTTATTCTCTAATACCCCACTAATATAAAAGGCTTTTCTGAGAACAAGCATTAACTGTTTAGAAAAGAGTAATGAAAAACGTCACACTCACAAGCATAAAAACAGGAAACATCTAAAAATTAAACTTAGAAGAACTGTGTAGTACCTATAAATATAAAAAAAACTATAAAATATCACTAAGAAACAAAGGGAACATAAATGGGAAGAAATACTGTCTATTTTCTGGATGAAAATATTCAAAGATGTTAATTATTCCAAAAATAATATAATAGTTCAGTTCAATTATAAAGGAAGTCAGAATATCACAGGATTATTTTTTTTTTTAAGATTTTATATATTTATTTTAGAGAGAAAAAGTGTGTGTGCACAAGCAGGGGGAGGGGCAGAGGGGGAGAATCTCAAGCAGAGTCCATGTTGAGCACAGAGCCCAAGGCAGGGCTCAATCCCAGGACCTGACATTATGACCTGAGTCAAATACAAGGATCAACACTTCATCCACTGAGCCACCCAGGCACGCTTCACAAGATTATTTTCAAGTATAAGAGAAAAAGTGTATGTGCAAGGATAGCCAATGGCAGTGGGAAAAAAAAGAGCAATGAAAGGGAACTTGCCTTGTGTAATATCAAAATGTATTCTATGGCAATATTAATTTAAATGATGTTAGATTGAAAGAGGAATCATCTCATAGGGCAGTAACAGAATGGTATTTCGAAACAGGCAGATTTTATGTTAAGATAGTATTTTTAACCACTGGATATTCTTCTCATTAAAGAACACTTAAAGTGTAAATATATTAGAAAGACGGATGATAACACATCATTCAGAAATGAATAATGATGTTATAAATTAAAGGGTAGAAATAAGCATAGAAATATAACATTTGCTTTTATAAATTAATTAATACCTACTGTAGAATAGCACCAGCCAATAAAGCTTCAACACTTGCCAATCAGACCGAGAGAATAGAATTAAACATGGCCACAACTGCTATGGAAGATACACAGCCAGTTAGTAACCCTTCTGATTCTTGTCTTGTTCACTGGCTAAATACTAGACCCAACTTCAATCATACATAAGCGGTATGTGGTTTACATTTTCTGGACGCTGTTCAATTTTGTATCTGATGTATTTCTGCATAATAAAGAGTTGAGGTTTTAAAATTATGTTCTGGATTCTGGAAAGATTTAAATAATAACATCATTCTATCTCATGTTTTCATAAACCTCACCTATAAACTCTACAACTCATTTTGTAATTTACTCAATACTTCTTAAGTCTTTGTAGATGAATTTTGAAGTTCTTCCCCAGTAAATGTTAATTTTATTTAGTTATTCAAAAAATAGTTATGGACCTCTTCAGGTTAGAGTGTAGAAATTTGCGGTTTTTCACTGCATCCTAACATTGTAAAAAGTTAGATAATTTCCAAAATAATAGCTTCTTAGAAATATAAATCAAGTAACTTGCAGAGGAATAAACGCTTATTAGGAGAAAATAGATCAGGTAACACATTGCTGACTCATAGTGAGAAGAGGTGCAAACCCACAGTGACAGAGGACATTTGCTGGAGTAAGGGCAAAATTTCTCACTTTTAGTAACATGCAATGGCTAGCGTGATAGAGAGATTAGAGTTCCAAGGAGTCTCAGACCTGGAGTGAACCCACAATTTTTGTCAATTCATTTCCATGGGACCTTCACCAGGTATATATAGCTGAAGGCTGGGGAAGTAAAGGAGTGTTGACAGGACAGTTACAGTTATTTGAATAATGGAAAGTTGTTAATAAGGAATATTTTATTGCATCCTCAAAAAAGTGTGCAGGATGAACTTTAAAATTGTTTTCTTCTCCATCCTTAGAATTATCAGGTATATTTTCATACCATAGTAATATTTTCCTTAATTTTAGCATTACCTAAATCTATATTTGAATATTTATTACAACATAATTGGTTATTGGCATTTTGTTAAGTACGAAAGTAGCATCTTTATATATAATGGTTGAAAAAAGAAAATAAAATATCATTAGCTTAGAGTATAAATGATTACGTAATCTGGAAAAATATATAATCAAGAATATATGCTAGTGAAAAATATCAGTTATAGATATGAGGAATATTAACATTGCATGAACAAAAGTTATTAAAGTTTAAAGAAAAATAATTGTGAAAACCTTCTTAATGAATTAACCATATTAAGTTTATCACTTCATATGTACTTAAATTCTATAATAAGAGATTTTTTTTAGTTATATTTTAACATTTGTTGAACAACAAGAATACTTGTGTCATGGAAGATAGTAACACTTGACATTATTACTTTATGCACTTAATTTCTGGTCATAATCTCAGGGCCCTGATCTCAGGGTCATGGGATTGAGCCCTACATCGGGCTCAGTGTGGAATCTGCTTGGGATTCTCTCTCCCTCTCCCTCTGCCTCTCCCCCACTAAAATAAGTAATTAAGTCTTAAAAAAAAAAGAAAAGAAAAAACTAAAAGGCAAATCAAAGAGTGTATGAAAATAAATGCAATATATTTAGCTGGTAAAAACCTTAAAATATTTAAGGAAATCCTAAAATTAACAAGAAAAGTACAGATAATCCAGTTTCAAAACATGGTAAGGCTTTCAATAGTCATTTCCCTAAAGTAGTCCAACATCATTAGTTGACAGGATTACTAGAATACAAATGTAAGCCTCACTGCATTACCACCATGCCCCAGCAGAATAACTAGAATTCAAAAGACTGATAAACCCTGGGAAGTCTTGTATAGATGAGAGGTGGAGAAGAAAGGAAGGAAAACAACAATGAAGATCACATTTAAGTAGCCTTGGACACCTGGGATTAAATATTAGTTACCTTTATCTGTAAGAGCAGAGAGGATGTATGCTTCTAGAAAAGAGAACATGGCTGATTTTATAAGAGGAATTTAAGTATGGTTAAGCTCACTATATCACTCCCATTTCTCCCAGCATGCCTCAATAGCTGTTTACTCTCAAAGGAGCATAATAGCTGTAAGGAATCAACATAAACATTGTTATATTGGGCTATGTTATGCTGTATAAAGAGTCTATAAATGAGGAAAGTGGCAGGAGAAAAGAATATTTAAGAACATGAGAAAAATACCCCCAGAAAACTGGAACTTTGCCAACATATAATTCTATGAGATTCACAGAAACTAATGGCAAGACAATTCCTTTAACAAAACTTTTTTTTCATGAAAATAGAGACACCAAACAAATAGAAGCCAGGGAAGAAATATGTAAATGCAATTTTATAGAGTTAC
The DNA here is from genome assembly GCF_002007445.2 of Ailuropoda melanoleuca. Taxonomy (NCBI): domain Eukaryota; kingdom Metazoa; phylum Chordata; class Mammalia; order Carnivora; family Ursidae; genus Ailuropoda; species Ailuropoda melanoleuca. The sequence continues at coordinate 104,365,350 of NC_048224.1, read as the reverse complement.
TATTTTGAAGATTCCCTAAGAAACAAAAACATAACTGAAAGCCTTGCTAGGGAAATTGAAGTCAAGCTTTAAAGAAATTTAAAAAATAAATGAAAATAAAATCAAATAAACCATTAAAAGATTACAGATATGAAAGAAATATAAAGGAGGATTACCATATGCAGGGGACTTGTTCAACCTTCTGTTTATCATGTTTTGTATATTTCCATAATTTGCCTTCTGTATATGATCATACAAGGCTTCTGAAAAGCACTAAGACTGCAGTGACTATCAGGACTTTATTAGAGGGCATGCCTGCCTGAGAGAAACATAAAAGGGGTCAAGAAGGATGGGAGAGCAGTTGGACTGCAATGCAAGTCTGATCCCAAATGAAAGGAAGAAGGTTGCAAGTTTGGAAGAACATGTCCTTGATTGTGTTGTAGTCAAAGAAAGGTTTGGCAGGGAAACCAGAATCTTGGGATAAAAGACAACGGGCAGAGGAGTTCTACATTTTTGAGAGGTGGACCTACCTTAATCATGCCTCCAAACTCTGTAATTAGCTGGAAGCAGCATGTGGAAAGCATGGTTATTACATAAACAGTGGAGGGATTGCATAGAAAACTACCGCTAGGGACTTTGGTCAGTGGTCCTTGCTGTAGGTGGGAAGACTGAGAGGTGCATTCTCCTGGCTTTCAAACTAGGCCAGTGTATTTAGGATGCATGTTTATTATTGAGCTCTACTTCACCAGTCCCTGTCTTTCCATGAATGATACCATGTTTATCCTCCCCAAGTTTCAGCTGTTCCTGTAATAGCCGATTCATCACCCAATGTGACCAGCCCAGGAAAGAGCACATAATGCAAGCCAACTAATGTGCCCTTTATGTTTAATGAAATATCTTAAAACTATTTTCATGTCAGCACTTGTGTACTTATCATTTTTAATAGTTGGGTAGTATTCTATTGGAAAATTTTCCAAACTATATTTACTCTTGAATTAATAGGCATTAACTTTGCTTTTAGTTGTTTGCTAACAAACACATACACATACTTTGAATCTATCTAAAGGTAAATCTAAAAATTACTGAATACAAGAGGATATGCCTTTTCATTTTTAATATGTTCAAACTTAAAACAAGGGTGATGAAGACAGATTTTCTTATGTATAACAAATCCAACTTATTTAATGTAACTGGTAATACTTTAAACTATCTTTGTTATTTGGCTAATAATTATATAAAGTTAATCATCTTTTTATATTTTCATACCCTGAAGGAATTTGTTGGGTTTTAGTATGCATATATAGAGATACAGATATATAAATATTATATACATATTTATTTATTTGCCTTGTAATATATATATATATCAGCCTTTTCTGTCATAAAATTGACATGCAGTTGACATCAGACACTTAACACATGCAATTGACACAGACACAAAACACTTTTTGAAATGATTATGCTTAATAGTATTTTTCACAAATTGTACAAAATCAATAAAACCATTAAAATTGTTAAAATGTATAAATGTCAGGGCGCCTGGGTGGCACAGTCGTTAAGCGTCTGCCTTCAGCTCAGGGTGTGATCCCGGCGTTCTGGGATCAAGCCCCACATCAGGCTCCTCTGCTGTGAGCCTGCTTCTTCCTCTCCCACTCCCCCTGCTTGTGTTCCCTTTCTTGCTGGCTGTCTCTCTGTCAAATGAATAAATAAAATCTTTTAAAAAAATGTATAAATGCCATTTATTATATTTAATGTAATTGATAATATGATTGATTTGGCAGCATATGTAAATAAAGAGGTGTACCGAAACATCTCAGCTTACCACATGAATGGAAATAAACTTATATGTGCACTTTCAAGCTTGGTGTGACAGGATAAATTTGGATACATTTTCCATTGGGTATTGAGCAGTATTTAGCTTCAGTCCTCATAAAGCTTTAAAAAATTATTTGATAAATTATTTAAGAAGGCTTACAAATAATACATCTGTTTTCTCCAACTCTAAGATGTAATAAATTCAGCTATAACTGTATCATTTAGACTTATAAGCTGTAGACTAGTTTCTCCATGTCTACCTCAAGTGGAATTTCTAATGTTTTTAACAAAATGTGGATGAAAAAACTTTGATCTATACTTCGTACATTTTTCTAATTTTCCAAAAAATCAAAATCAAGCCTTAGGACTAACCAAAAAAGATACCTCATATACCTCATAGCAAAATGTCATTTAAATGTCATATGTTGCAGATTCTATTTCAAAACCTTCTTGTCTGCTTGGTGCATGAATTAATGTAAAATCAGAATTTATAACTATAAGGTATACACTTATTATTGTTTTCAAGCTGAGTATAACATTTATGGTCACAAAAAGGTGGCACAAGATATAATATGGGGCTGTTTGCTGAAATTCTTCAGGAATCTCATACTGGAAACATAGCATTTTAGAATTGAATTTAAATATTATTTTTTATGTATTAAATACTATTTTTTATGATAAAGATATCATTTTTGTTGTTTTTTTGTTAGTTTTTTAAAATGTTTTAGTTACTTATTTGACAGAGAGAGAGAACACAAGCAGGGGGAGATGCAGAGGGAGAGGGAGAAGCAGGCTCCCTGCTGAACAGGGAGCCCAAAGAAGGACTCGATTTCAGGTAATGTTTTGTGAAAGCAAAAGTAAAGCTGAGAAATTTTTTAACCTATTACAAAAGAAAGGGGGGAAGGCAATAAATCACCTTTTGTATTTTGAAAGAATCTTTTATCATTTATTATATATATTATTAATGGATTTTTTTCTCTTAGGTTCTCAGAATCTGAAAATTCTTCTAATCATAGACCTTATTGTAGAATGTCATTGTCTTCTCTATTTTATATTTGTATCAGTTTTATTTTAAAAACTATTCTATTTTCAACTCCCATTTATTTTCCTCACCTGGATAATTATTGTAATGTGTTAATGTGGATACTTTTGTTAATATGTGTTCTTCTAAAATACATTCTTAAAATTTTTATGTAAATTTTTTGTGCTTATGTTTATATTTTTGTGTTTATATTTATGTCTTGCCCATAGCTTCTAAGCAATACACAGTACTACATGATGTATTTGCACTTCGCACTGAAAGTTACCCCATTTCGTTGGTATCATAGTTAGTTTGGTTTTAGCAGATATTTTTATATGGATCACAGTAATTTCTGAAGTCATATGTAGGAGTTGTTACATGAGGAGGTCCTAGTTATTTCTAAGTATCATTCAGTTATTGCTGGTCATCCTGTTACAGAAATGTCTTCCCACTGTGCAGTCTCATCTGGCATCATGATATAAGTGAGTGGGATGTATCGAGATGACTCTGACCATGTCATTTAGCTCTGCATGATCTGAAGTGTAAAGAGCCAGAAAATCTAGACCAATTAATTTTTTTCTCTGAAGAGGAATATATGGTTTCTATTCAAAATGGAAGTTCTCTTTTGTCAGAAATATATTTGATAATGCAGTACATACAATACAAATAAACCTTTTTTTTTTGTAATAGAAGTTGTGGGAAGTAGACTATACTTTTATTTGGAGAGGACAGGGAATATAAACAGTCTGTAGGTGAAATCTCATGAATATGAATCTCAGTGTATCAGATACAATTTAACATAACTGACACAACTTATTCTAAGTCATCAGCTCCATAGTAAGACCCATGTGAGGTTGCTATTGATACAGAAGACTGCCTGAAGATAAAAGTATTTAGTGATAAAATGTCAACACATATTTATTAATAAGCAAATGCATGCTATTAAAGAGTAATTTGATTATACAAATATATAGAAATATATAAGCAGATGTAATATAGGGAAATTTTAAACATTTGATATATATATTTAATATTTGTGAATTTTTAAATAAATGGCGTCATCATAAAATATAAACATGATGGCAAATATCTTAGTGGAAGTCAACGATATAACCTGAAAGAAAGTGTGGTAGTTTTAGCTTTTTCAAATTTGTAATTATTTGTATTTCTGTTATTAAAAATAATTTATTTTCTCATATGTATTTATTTATTTTTTCTTAAAAGGACACCTAAAAGTTGCATATGCCTCAGGCCTCATAAAATCTGGATCTCCACCTGAAAATATATTTCTTTAAAGTTGTACTGTTGAATTACTTTAGTTAGATTTAGAAATTTCTCATATATTAAATAGGCAACTAATAAGTTATTTTTTTCATTTGTGGTAGTCATATGTAGTTGAATAAACCAAGATTAATCCTGCCTTTAAAAACAAAATGGGCCCTTGTTTTGTTTTGTTGTGTATATTCAGAAACAACTTATATAAGGTAGAAATAATATTTTACTCAAAAGTTTGATACTATTTCCTATTAAACTATTTTAGTTGTCAACCTTAAAAAGATGTAAACTGAGGCAAATTCAAATTACCAGAGATTGAGTTTATTTGGGAAAAGAAAAGGAAATGGAATTTGGGGAAACGCATACTGTAGTTAGCTACAGGTCAGTCCTTTGAGGGCTTAGTACAGGCTGTATTTATGGGCAAAGAATGCAAACAGGGCAGGTCTAGCCACAGTCCAAGCAGTAAATTTGTTGGTTTGAAGATGGGGAGAGATTCTTGGTGGATGTTCACTGGTGTGGAGATAGGTCTTGGTCTTCTGTAAATCAGGCACTTAATGGAAATCAGTCTCTCGGTTCTTAAGTTCCCGTCTTCTTTCTGCAGGCGCATGCGTGAAAGTCTCTATTTCTTATCCTCTGGTTTCATTTTAGATTGAAATTCTTTCACAGAATGTACTATCATTAAAAGACTATGTACTACCAGTTCATTTTTGAGTTACTTTCAATTTCTTTAATTTTTGCTTGGTTTTTCATATTTCTAGGAATTTAGCCAGGTTACCTAGATTTTCAAAAATATTAGTGAAAATGGTTCAAAACATATTAATATGTGTATAATTGAGCATCTTATCTTTTATTTCTGTACTTTTAACATAGATAAAAACACAGATATATAAAAACTTTAATGCAATATCACTAGTGTTGTCAGAGTTCTGTCTTGTTTTTCAAAGGTGATAACCTTTGTCATGTCTAAATTTTGTTTTTATTGTTCTCAAGTTTATTGATTTTTGTCCTTTATATCTAATGTGAATTTTGCCCTTTTTTCTGTAGATTACTCTATTGCTTTAATCCATTTTTTTAAATTGAATTCTGAACACTTCTGTTTTTTAGATCTTTTTTCTTAATAAATAAATCTGAAGTTAATTCATGTTTTGCCTTAGCTAGGTTATACAAGTTTTGCTATGCAGGTTATTATTAATCAACTCTAAGCTTTTCTTAATTTACTTTTTAACTTTACCATGCCCTCCTTTTTTAGCTCAAATATCACAATACTGTATAATTTAACTTTCACAAGTATGGGGCATTTTCAGGTAATTAATTATTAATCTATTATTAATCTGTTATTAATCTATTATCACAACTGATTATTCTGAGGTAACATAGTCTAGATAATAGATGTTATTTGGAATTTTTGAGCTACTTTCATAGCCTAATACATACCCTATATGTTCTGTTTGTATAAAAATCATCTGTATGCTATACGGACAAATGAAAAACACAAGCTTAATTCTCAGGGCGCTTGGGTGGCACAGTTGGTTAAGTGTCTGCCTTTGGCTCAGGTCACCATCCCCAAGTTGAGTTTCAGGATCCAGCCCCTTGTCAGTCCAGGGCGCTCCCTGCTCACCAGGGAGTCGGCTTCTCCCTCTCCCTCTGTTCCTACCTCCACTCCTGCTCTCTCTCAAATAAATAAAAAAAATCTTTAAAAAAAAAAAGCTTTATTGTCCCTGTGGAAAATAAAATAAGAACTCTCTCTTCTCCCCTTTTTCTTAGAGTATTTACTTACAAAACAAGTTAAGTTTAAGTACTTCCTTCACTCTTTGGTATGTACATAAATCTTGTGAAAACTAGATAGGCCTCTGTCAACTCTAAGACCAGAATACCTTTCTCAGGACTCTGGAGGCATCTCATTGAAATGTAAACATCAACGAAGGTGGCACCCAGATATCCCTGTTTCTGTAGGAGGGTAGGAGCCTTTGGTGGGCACCTAACTGCAAATTGCAAAACTGCTTCCTGTCATCAACAACTGTGAAGTTTGTTTCTCTTCTGGGTAAAGCCAGTTAACTAACAGGGGTGGTTGCCCCAATTACCAAGTAAATTTCAGGTGCAAGAAATGGTGTTATCTTACTTGAGAACTAGTAATTGTTTATCTAGAAATATGTCTGTAATGGATTATATCTGATTGGCTTAGATAAAGGGTGAGATTTCTTTCTGTCTTTGCAGTCTTTTGGAGGATTACCTATGATACATATGACATTCTGGTTTAATGCTTATTTCTAATAAAAACTGTTTTCTTTCTCTGTTACCTTTGTGAAGAGGATTTCTGGTTCGAGAGAAGATTATGGTTTTAGTTATATTTCCCCACACTGCTTAAGAAGAAAATATTCTCTGTTTGGTATTTATTTTCAATTTATAATGTTACCCTTCTAGCTTTAAAAGTATATTGTTTAGGAGCGCCTGGGTGGCTCAGTCGGTAAGCGTCTGCCTTTGGCTCAGAGCGTGATCCCAGAGTCCTGGGATCGAGCTCCCCATTGAGCTCCCTGCTCTGCGAGGAGCCTGCTTCTTCCTCTCCCACTCCGCCTGCTTGTGTTCCCTCTCTTGCTGGCTGTCTTTCTCTCTGTGAAATAAATAAATAAAATCTTTTTTTTTAAGTATATTGTTTAGTATTTTAATATTACTATTTACTAGTTTTTGACAGTGAATCTATTAGTTTCTGAGTTGGGCGAATTAAGATATTCTGTAAATGTTGATATAGTATTTCTTTACTTTTGGTAATTGATTCACTTATGTTTTTTATATATTTTTAGTTACCTACAAATCTATGACGGTTAGATATTCTTTCTCTATTCTTTACCAGCATCTGACTATTTTCTATGTCTTTATTTTTGCTTTAAATTATGTTTTTATATATCAGATGTTAGTATTTATTCCCAAGATTTTTTTAGTCCATAAATTTTTCATACATCTTTTTAAATAAAGTTATTCTGAATATTAAGATCTATTTTTGGTTTGTTATTTTATTTTGCATATTTTATGATGCCATTTGTGATTGGGACTTAGGAGTTCAACCCACTTATACTAATGTACCATCTATGTTATTAGGATTTATATTTCCAGTTTTATTTTTTTTAAATCTACTACATTATAACATCTTGTCTTTATTTCTTTTTTCTCCTTTCCTTTCGGCTATGTTATCTTCTGCATGTTTAGAAGATACACATAATGTATTTGTTTTAAAGTACAATCCTTAAATTAAGAAACCATGTCTATTTTTAACTGATCTTCATAACTTATTTGTAATCACATATGTATTACTATACGTTATATGTATATCAGACCAAACAGTTTTTTAAAAGCAAATTCGTATCTCTGTCCTCTTCTTCATTGTCCAGCCGCTTTATATCGACATTGATTAGATTCTATATAATGCATTTTTAGAGATATGACTTTTTTTTTCAGTTTAGGATTTTGTTTAGCACAACAATGTTCATATATCTCTGAAAATATTTATATTACTTAAATAAAATATACTATGAGATAAAATGCTAATTTCTAATTACTTTCCTTTAAGAGTAAAATTATTATACCCTTTTTCTTTACCTTTCTTTATTTAAATTTTTAAAAACCTGCATCTAATCAGACTTTTCTTTTCCTTTCTTTCTTTCTTTCTTTTTTTTTTTTTTTGTATGCCCACTTCTTTTTTTCTGGAGGAATTAAAAAGTTCTTACTATAATTCATTTTTTAAAATTTTATTTTATCATATCTACAGCAGGTATTTCACACATAAATAAGAACATTCTTTTTTGCTAGTTTAATATCAAATTCCAGGTTCCTCCATTTTAAAAAAATGTGACTTTGAATATTCCAATAGTAGAGTCTTTCCTTTGGTCTTGCTCTTTCATTAATCTTACAAAATATAATTCTTACCAATTTTCCTATTCTGCCTTATATAACTAGATCTTCCAACTCAGTAATTCATTCTACATCTATATTTAAGGTGTTATTTATCACATCTATTTCTTTCTCATTATATGTTATTTCTCTCACAAGTGTATTTTCTCTATATTAATTTTTAACATTTCCTTTTTCATAGCACATTGCTCATAATTACTCCAATTTTCTTAAAATATATTTAACACCTTTATTTTTAGTCTATCTGCTCCAACAATTTCAGTTTAGACAGCATATACTGTTGGTTATTTGTATCTTTACAATATACTAATATATTGTAATATATAAATATATATTATTTGTATATTTTTATTTGAAGGTATTTTATTATTTTGGTCTTGGAGTGCATATTGTAGTAAAGACATCAACTGGTGTTTTTTGGTAAGGATCTCAGAGAAGAGCAGGAAGTCAGGCCCTAGCCTGATTCACTTTAGATGATTTTCAGGTAAGTGAAGACATGAGTTAGTTCCTGGGCAGAGATCCCAGTACCACAGACTCATGTTTACTGCTACATCAAAGCCGACTATTTAAGCTCACAATTTAACTTTCATTTCCTTAAGAGAAGCTACATTTGAAAAAGACTTGGTAGTCTTCTATCTGTCCTCGATATTTTGAGAGCTAATATCAAAGGAGTGAAATGTAAAGATAAACTCATTGGCTGGCATATATTTTCATCATTTCTCATTACTAGCCAAAACTTCTGTGACTCTAATATCGCCTACGAAGTCTGAATGTTGTATGCCAAATGTGGGAAAGAGGCAAGGAAAGAGATGAAAATTTTTCTGGCAAAAATTTATATCCTGTGTCTGGAAACTTATGCTCTGTTGATCTAGATGTCTTAATTCCAAAGAGAAGGATGCTACTACCAGAAAATACAACAATGATTCTATTAAACTGAATTAAGACTGTCATTCATCTGGTTACTCATAGACCTGAATTTACATGCAAACAAGGGAGTTACTGTATTGGCTGGGGTGAATGATCTTCATTATCAAGGGGAAATTGGTCTGCCACTACACAATAGAGGGAAGGAAGATTATGGCTGGAATATAAGAGACTACTTAGAGTATACCATTACCTGTGATTAAAGTCAGTGAAAAAACTACAATCCAATTCAGTCAGGACAACTAATGAAGGTTGGGCTGTCCCCATGAGGTAAAGAACCACATCTGAGGTTTGCTGGGGATGATGGGAGTATGGAGTGAGTAGTGGAGGAAGGTTGTTATAAACACCAACTACAACCATGTGGCCAGTTGCAGAAATAAAGACTTTAATTATTATAAATATTTTCCTCTTTTTTTATGAATGTGTTTGCATGTTTGTATGTATAGGAATATACGGATATATTAAGCAAATATTTTTGTTTTCTTCTCTCTTTTCCCCTTATCATCTTACATGACCAGTATTCATCAGAGTTAACTTTAAAGCATGATATTGTCACAGAGTATCAAGAAGAGTAAATGGTACCCAGGGATTTTGCCTCCTTTCCTAGGTAAAGGATTAGCATGTTGTTACTTGTATAGAGAATTGTTGTATCACATTCGGCAGAAGTATGACTGTCAGTTTTTATTTGAAGATTAAGTATGGTTTAAAGCAATGTATATGAGTGCCAAGTTGACAAAACAAGCATAAATCCCATGATTAGTTTCACTTTTAATGTAACTAATCTATCGTTCCCAGTAATTCAGTTATATACTAAGTATTGTTGTGAAGGTATGTTGTAAATGCCGCTATTATCTGCAATCAACTGACTTTAAACAAAGAAAATTATCTTTGATCGTATGGGTGGGCCTCAAATCCAGTCAGAGGGAAGGCCTTAAGAATAAACCTGAAGAAATGTCTTCCTCTCTCTCCCTGTCCTCTTTGTTACTCTGCCTCTGTCTCTGTCTCTGTCTCTGTCTCTCTCTCTCTCAGTTTCTCCCCTACTGGTTCTGTTTTGCTTATAGAAACCTGATGGATACATAAATTATAAGTAGAACAATAAATTAAAAATACCTTTATGACAAATCAGAAAAAATCCAGAGTATAAAATATCTACAAAAAAATTAACTTCTCAAAATATTGTTTTTCATTTTTATTATTTCTTTTTTCAGTTTCACTAATTTCTGCTTTTAAAAAAACATGTATATCTCTCCTTGTAGAGTCCTTGGTCTCATTCAAAGTATTTTTAGCTTTGTGATTTCAATGTTTAGCTCATTAAATCTCTTTCTTGTTGTTGTTGTTTTTTTTTAACATTTGTATCAAAGGATATGCATTTTTCCTCTAAGAATCTCACAAGATTTTGGTTTTATATGATGCTTTCATTTTCTTTCAATTTGAATATTATATAATTTTAAATATTACTTGACTTATATTATTTTCATTTCTTAGATATTGTCCAAATATATGTGTGTGTTTTGTTTGTTGGCTTATTTTTCTTTTGCTTCTGATTGTGGATTTTTATAATTGTTTTCAAATGATACTTCATTTTCATCAGAAAAAGTAAAACTTTTCTTCTTTGGTGTTTATTCAAGTTTTTCTTCATAGACTTAAACTGGTCATTTTTTAAAGCATGATTTTTAAAAAAACAATGTAGGTTGGAGTTATGAAATACCTTTCATAATCCTTGGGTTGTTCAAAAGAGGTAATTTTATTTTATTAAGTTCTAAAAGTATTTTAGTAAGTTCTAAAGCAGTGGCTTTAGAATTCAACTATTACAGATACTATGTTTACCAGCTGTCTTATTTTAGACAAATTACTAAATATCTCTGTTCAGTACTTACGTCATCCTTAAAATGAGGATAAAAATATTTCCTTATACAAAGAGAATTCAGTTAAATAAGGAATGTGAGGGTGTATTATAGCCATTACATAATCAGAACTCAAAATATGGTAGCTGTCATTAATTCTTAATCAGTTTATCAAAGAGTTTAGATAAATATTTCCAAACATGATTGTAGCATTGTGATCTATTTCAAATCAATTTTGTCTGGTGTATAATATTTTATTGTTTTTATATATTTGTTAGAATACTTCCTAAATTTTATATTGCTGAGTATAATTGCTATATCACCTTTTGTTTTGTTTTGTTTTGTTTTCTTTACCAGTTAAGTCTTTTTCTGTTGCTTGAGTTTCAAACTCAGTTATCATATTTCAGGGATGTATTTTGAAAGGCACATAAAGTTAAACTTTTTCTACCCATTTTTGTGAGATTGAATCTACTTTTTGTTTTGGATTATATTTACTGAATATTTACATATATTGCTTCTATTTCATTTAATATTTCCTTTTTAGAATGCATTTCAAATATCCCAATATATTTCTCCTTCTCTGCTTAACATGTCTTTTCTTCACTCTTTTTATTCCTCTGATAATTTAACAATTATTCATAATGCCTTATTATTCCTAGGCTGCTTCTATTTCTTATTATACATATTTCACATTATCAAATTCTAAGTTTATTTGTTACCTTCTGAATTTAGCTACAAATTTAGAATGTTTTAACTTTAATTTGGCCCTTCTCTTTTGTTCACATATTGAGATCTAGACTTTTAGTTAAATCTTATCTTCTACCCATTCAAATTTTATGTTAATTACAATTTTATTTGTCTACATAAATTTGCCAATTACTGTGCTCATCCTTGCATCTTTCATGTATTCTATTTCTTATTTCTGGGTTTAATTTTCTCCTTCCTGGATTTCCTATTATTGTACATCAAAAGCATCTTCAATAAGACCAGCTGAGTAAAATATTCTAGATTGACAGTATTTCTCCCTATGCTTTGATTACTGTCATCTATTGCTATGAACTGGAAATTTCTTATCAGTCTATTTCCTATTATTCCATGGAAAAATCTGCTTTGTTAATTTTCTCTGCGGATAGATATAATTTTATTTTTTGTTCTTAATATTCAACATTTTAACTACCCCTTTTTGGTCTTGTTTGTGATTATTTATCAGTCTGAATGTCTTTTCAATTCTAGAATATTCTCAATCATTATCTTTTAAAATAATAAATCTCTCATATTTCTCATTTCTTTCCTTCACAGGCCTCTAGGTGCCTTAACTAATGTTTTTATTTCCTATCTCTATATCTAATTGACAGTGTTCTTCAAAAATTATTCCCCTTGATTCCCCTTGATTGGCTTATGGCTGTTTCTTCAAGAGTATGTTGCCTTTGCCATTAGTAATTTTTGAGTTTATAGGTCCTGGAATAGCTGCCTTTGCTAGCTAATGAGTGCATTATTTGTCTGTCTCTCATAGATGAGAGAACATTACTGAAGCTATAGGGACCAGCTAAGATAATAGCTATTTCAAGTCTTGTTCACCGTTACGGTTTTAATTTCTTTTGCAGTTCAGTTCCTAGGGAATTTACCTTTCTTTCTTTTGGTCTTAAATATGGAATATATATAAAATATATATTATATATATTTTCCTTGTTCATTACTGAATGTATGTTAATGCATTCTGAAGGAGCTATATATGTATAGGTAAATTACAATAAATATTTAAAATTTCTATACTTTTGTAAGCTAAATATCAGTATTTCAGGTCAAAACAAGTGTTCTCTTAATTGTTTTAATATGATTCTTGAGGCAAATTTTGGAGACTAAAATTAAGATATATATTACTTATAACTATAAAACCTACAGGGAATTTTCCTAATCATAAAAGCTGGTTATTGGTGTATGGGAAAAAATGCTAAAAAGTCTCAAATATACATTTTTTATATTAAATCTAAATTGGGATTCTATAGAGTTCTATATCAAGATTTTAGATTAGAATTTTTTTCAATGACAGCAGAACAGAAATTTCCAGTGTCTTATTCTCCTAAATCAATAAGTACTTGATTTATTTAATAACATGCAAGATATAAAATTTAAAGAGTTATTGGAGTATAGCTGGAATTAATGATTAATGTATATAAAAATAAATATCTATAGGAACCTTGATACCCAACTATTCATGATCCTTCCATATTCTGTTGTACTTCCTAACACCCTAAATAATTTTTCATTGAAGAAAAGATTAATAAAGAAAATAACAACACAGAGCTCTGCCTGTGGGAAGAAGGAGAGATGTGAGAGGAATGAGGTTAAAGAGACTGAAGAAATTCTTTGATGTTATCACCCAAATTTAAGAGCTGTCCATGGCAATTTCAGAAACTTTACTAATGGAAATTGTTTATATTTCTCACTTCCTTTTAGAGGTTCCAAAATGTAACTTTTTAAATGTCTGACTGCAGTTATGGACACATCATGTAGGCAATAAAGGAATTTTTTTTTCTAGTAATCACAGCTGCTGGAGGGAAAGGTGGCAGGCAGAAGCAGCAGGGCAGGCAGCAGGAAAGCCATCTGCTTCACAGACAGCAATATGTAATTCTTTGGGATTGTTGATTAAACAAGTCGATCTAACTTTTTTTTTCTTTTTGAGAAAGATCTTCTGAGATCATAAATTCAGTAAATAGGTCATTCTTTGTCCAGAAAAGGATCCCTTCATTTTAATTTTACATTTCCTCCCACATTGAGTTACTGTCTGTCTATGGCAGCCTCTAACATTATTAGATTCGCCAGACTGTGCTGTCTTATTGTGTATGAACCACATAATTAATTATAGGCAGTTCAAGTCATAGTTGTACTCATCTCACATAGAAAATTATGAGTTAGATAAAACTTGTTAGATGCTATTAAAACATATGTAATGATCATAGCCTGGAGTTAGTTATCAATATTATATATTGCTTATGTTGTTTCCCTTTCTGATTACATCATCACTTCATCAAGAAAATAAGTAGAAAAATAGTTAAGTTCACAGTAGTCAGTTTAGGCAGAAAATAGATTAAAGCCCTAACTAAAATATTTGTGAAGATTTTCCTGAAAGTCCCTTCTTCATAACCAATAAAAATGACAGAATTTGGCCCTGTAGCATCCACCCTATAAAAATGATTTAAACTTGATCATTTATAAAAATGGAGTAAAGAATGGCATGAGTAATTGAAACATAATTTCAAAACTGAACCTAGCCAAAGGATTCATTTTCCTCTCCCAAATATATTTTACAAGAGCAACAAGCAAGTAACTTGACTGGAATTTGATTAATTTTTCCACTCATTTTACTTCTCTTTATTTTGCCCAAAGCAGAGGTAATTAATTAAGATAAAATAATATGAAATCAGAAGCAATTAAATTGGTATAAATTTTCCTTAATTAAGTCTCTCAACTTGGCAGTTTATCACTTTGGCACTTTTTTCTAGATACAGCTGAACAAATTGTCAGATATCTTAAGGGAAATGGCATATCTAATATATTTGTGTATATATACTGTAGCAATGCACCTTTTGTTAGTACAGCATGGCTTCTTTTCTTATTAAAATTGTTACTAAGTTAACTAATTATAAAAGAATACAAGCAAAAATAGAAACTGTTATTTTTTCAAAAAAAAAACAAATGTGAATTCAGTTTTGCCTGGAGTGTTGAAGCCCCCAATGTTTGTGATTATTTGCATCCTCTTCCAAACAGATGGCATGCTGAAATTCTCCAAGCTCTATCACCTCTTTGCCTTTCCCAGTTCTCTGTCAAAGCAAACAGTAACTCCTGATAGGAAAAAAAAAAAAAAAAAAAGCGTAATGAAGAGTACAAAGTAAATGATAATCTTAACGTGTTTGTGTCAAAAACATCCATTAGCAAATTAAATTATTAATATATTGTTTAACTATTTTGCCAAATTAACAAATAAGAAATTAAGCTGTCACACTATATAAACGAATAATATAAAAATAATAGGATAGGTGAGCTTGGCTCCAGCTGTGATAATGTTTTGTCACTTACCTCATTTTGGAAAATATTGGTTGGAAATATTTAATTATAATAGCTTAAACTGAATTGGGTCTTGGATCATTGAGAATTGGATCAAGGCAGGTGCAGATCTACTACAATGTCAGTATGTATACACAGGAGTCTCTCTTGTGCTCTCTCTTGCTTCCTCCTTCCCTCCCTCGATCTCTTTCTTTCCTTCTCTGTCTCTGTATCTCTCTGTCTCACTCTCTTTCTCTCTCTCTCTCTCACACACACACACACACACACACACACACACACACACACACACAATTGCTTAAAGTTTTGGGAAATGTTATAGACCTCCTTGATTTTATGCTTAAACATTGATTTTAGAATTAGAATGTAGGTTAAATATTATTGCTTTAAATACTGCTTTTTTTTTTAAGCCACACAATCTTCCCAAAGTCCATTTGTCTAAGTTACTTCAGCAGAGTAGCCTAGTTCTGTCACCCATACTCTCTATTCTGTTATCCTTTTTACTTGGTTCATGGCATTTATTGTCATTTGAGATTGTCTTTCTTGCTTATTGGATTACTTATTTGTTTTCTTTCTACCCTTACCAGATTATAATTACATAAGAGAATGAACAATGTCTGTTTTGTTAATTGCTACATCAATAACCTCTCCAACAATGCCAAACTCATGGAAGTGTTTGGTAAATTCTGGCTGGAAAAAAAAATGAAAAGGTGAATGAATACTATTTCTCTAAAAACATCAATTAAAGTTATTAGTCATGTAAATTAAATCATTTTTTCATGAATAACCCTTTTCTTAAAAAAAAATAAAGATTTCTTTAGTAAATTAATACATCCTATCTTATTCACATGCATATATGAGCACAGCCTTTTCTCAACTAAGAGTGAGATGATTTTTTTTTAATCAACATTAACAATATAATTTCAGTATTTCAGATGACTGTTTATTGTAAAAATCATTGTCCATTGGTGGGCAGGAAACAAACATTACAATGAAACTGAAACATTCAAATTTATGAATGAAAAACTAAATTAAATATATAACCTCTATGTCTGAGTAGGAATTGCTTTGTGCTCTTTTGGAACTTGGTAACTATTTTTTTCATTAATTATAAGGGGCTATGATAATTTTTGTTTTACTTGCTTTAATACAACTAGGACAGATATATCTTTGCCTTCTAATTTTCTTGCTTAATACAAGCATGGGAATTAGTAATACCTCAAGAACTGTATGTTAGGAGGAAACTATCCCTATGCATTATTACTCTGGACTAAAAGTTCTTAGGCTCAGAAAACAACAAATGTCAAATAAAGCCCATAAAATAAATTAATGAAGCTGGAAATGGATATCAGCAAAAACATTTTCAGTTTTACAGTGATCATGGGAAACTCTATTTCATTACTTGTATCTCAAAACATTCCACAGAAAATTTCCTATTAGTAAACTTTAGTCTTCAGAGTGTTTTCTCATATGATATTTATATGTGGCAGATAACTTGTTCACTTAATATGCACAGATCGTGAATTTTTTGTAATAGATTTCAACATATATTAAATTATTCAAAAAGTACTGTTGTATAATTTATAGGGTCTAAATGATTTAATCTTTGGGAAAAAATCACAAAGGTATTTCTGTGTGACACATATTTTTCCTTCAGTCATCAGCATCTTGAATGTGAAGTCAAGAGATTTTAAATAAAGTTTTATATACTGCTTATGTACTGCATTGGTTTTTGCCATCAAAAAGAAATATACAGCAAAATTAACTTGAATTAAAAACAAGATATTTGATTTTGCCTGACTGAGTTTGTTTAAAATATTTGGATTTAACTTAGTCTTTGAAGTTACAATCTCGCACATTTTGGAGATCGAAAATTAAAACTGCTTGCTGGATGCCATTAATGCAAGTGTAGCATGTCACCATCTACTAATCTGCTTTTTTGAACTAACAAATAGGACTCAGCTCACTAAAATCTATTTTCATAAATGTTAAGACTTTTTTTGCTTAGAATTTTTAAAACCGTTTGGGCATCTGATTCTAAGTGAAATGTGAGTTATGTAATTTATCTAAGAAGCATACTGGTGAGATACCCATATGACAAGGCAAAAATTGAAAAAGAAACAAAACAATTATTATTCTTACTCTACTATCATCACTACCACTACTATTATTCATAATTCCAGTGTTAATAACAATCACACTTACTGAACATCTGGGAATTGTTCCGCCTCATTTAACCCTTCCTTTAAACCTAAAAGCAAACTTTTATTTCTCTCTTTTATAATGAGAAAACCTGGTTCAAAGAAAGGAAGTATCAAGTCAAGGTCATAAAGTTAAAGAAGCTGGAGATCCAGGCCAGGAATTTTAGTATAGCAAACTCATATCAGCCTCCAGAACTAAACGTTTTTATTAATATGAATATATTGATAAGTTTCTCAGAATATATTTATTGTATTACATTTTTGCCTTTATCGACATATTTTTGCTTGAAAATTTGGGGGAACTTATAGGTTCCAACTTTTAGGATAAAAGCCTTCCAGGATCCCTTTACACCTCAGCATCAGGAGTCTGCAGACCCAGCTGCTCTGGGATTAAGCAAATGTTTGCCTGTGCAGACTGCCTATCAATTAAAAGAAACCACACTGCAGTAAACTACCCTCTCTTATTTTTTAGAATATGTTCAGGTCCCTTATTTTATATATAAGAACTTTGGGTTATTTTTCTGGATGAGAGGAAGGGATCTAATCTTAAAATGGTAACAAATACACCTTTCTAAATTTATTAGTTATATGGTCATAAATCACCACAGGAAGGCACAGCATCTCCGTTAAAAATTGGCTGCAAATTTGTACTGACAAGCTTATTTATTCTGCTTCTCTTCATTATGTTTCTTCTATTCTTCCACTCTTCCCATCATTTATTGTAGATGATTATGTGATGCTGAAAGGGAGAGGAAATTGGGAAAAATATAAAATATTATTTTGGAGGATGGGGCTTTTTATTAATGACTTAAACCATAAAAATGAGAAAACGAAACATAACAAAACAGGCTTTAGTGTTGGCAATATTCTCTAAGGTTTATTTATTGTGTGGGACAATATTTCAGATTGGTTATAGTGTTCTTTTTAAGTTGTGTATCACCAATTTAAAAGAAGGTAACAGAATATTGTCAAATTTTGTAGGGGTATAATTGCTTGTCTTAAAGTATAAGTTTTATCCACATGAATTCATAAGAAAGAGAAACAAGAAATTCTGTTTTTCAGTTCACTATTATCTAACATTACATGGATACTTTGTGTGAATTAAGATTGTGATATCTGCTATAATAAATTAGCATATGCATTTCTGTGGCTTAATACAAATAGAAATTTGTTTCCAAATTTGGTGATAGTCCAGTGTTGGTTTTCTTGCTCAAGGGCTGAGAGAGTTTGGTCTAGGAAATCATTAACGTGCCAGAGTTGCCCTGGGAGGAGTCATGTAACCATCAGAAGGCAGAAGAGCATAGAAGAGACATTCCAAGTTGGTATCCCTGACGCAAGATGGAAGTGACACGCTGCAGGGCTTAGATGCCCTGAGCTGGGAGGCAGTCGCGGGGCCCAAAGAAACGCTAGCTTGAAGAAGGACAAGTTTTGACTCTAGGTGGAAGAAAACCATACATTTTGTTAGGCAGCAAGATTCTGTTCCTAAATCTCCAATTACATATAGTTTATTTGTTTTTATTTGTATATAGTGAATTGGAAAGAAGACTGTATGATTCAACCTTTTTTTTCTATTAATAATGAGATTAATAAATATAATATTGCCTTCTTTGGGGCTTAAGAGTACTAGAAAATTTACGTTTAATATGTTGCAAACATATCAGCACAAAATTATATTATTCCAGAAATTAGTTATATTTCTCAGTGATTGTTAGATTTACTTATATTGATTGTTTTATCTTGTTTTCATTTATTTTATGAGATATGACTTGAGAAGAATTGCTTCTGAGTCAATAATTTATATTATACAACTTTTAACTAAATTTGGGCATTATTTTGAATGCAATTATTCCTAAAAGCCTACTTTAAAAGTTATAAGTAATAAAGAGAGAAATAGAACCAAGAGCATTTTGAATAAAAGGTGACAAAGTCTAAAATGAATAAAAGATAAAGGGAGATTTGATATTCGAGGATCCCAGAGAAGAATTTGGTTAACAGGATAATGAGTAACGACGCTTCCTGTCACTCTATTAAAACAGGTGAACTCTTTCTTGAAGCTGTAGCAGAAATAAGGTTTTGAATAATCCTCATGCATGAGCCAGAGCAGGAAAATAAAAAATCAAAGAGAAAAAATACTTTTTCTAAGCCCCTAAATGAATTTCCCAAGAGATTTCAACTTTTCTTAGGAGCAGAGTTAGAATAGAAAATAAAAGATTTTGCAGATTGTTGTCTGGAAAGTGGACCAAGTTAAAATTTTATAAGATCAAGAAAAGTTCTTCCCCCAAGGGGGATATAAGTGAGCTGGTTATCAGAACAGTGCCATTACCCACTTTTAAAAAAGTATTATTAACTGTGTCAAGCTGCTATATATCTAATTTTACTCCTGGGGAGTATTCATTTCTTAAGCTATTTGCATTAATGTACTCCTTAATTGATTTGAGCATATATGTAGACCATCAATTTTAAGTAAAACAAAAGTTAAACAAAAGACTAGATTAATTCTCATGTTTAATAATAAAATATATATTATAATTTAAGTAATAATAGTAAATTATTGAGCAAGTGACACCGATTACTACCTCCAAGGGAGGAGTCCTATTGTGTAGACAGATGGTAGCAAAGAGCATAATAGTGCTTGCCTCAAGGGACAGCAGTCCCAGAATGTTAACACACTGAATAGACTACAGGTATTGGGGATCGCCAAGACACAACTTAGACAGACACTGGATGGAAGCAGGCTTTACTCACAGAGACAAAAGACAGAACAAGATCAGGTTCAAGAGTGAGCATGGGGGACGCCTGGGTGGCTCAGTCCTTAAGCCTCTTCCTTCAGCTCAGGGAATGATCCCAGGGTCCTGGGATTGAGCCCTGCATCAGGCACCCTGCTCCGCTGGGAGCCTGCTTCTTCCCCTCCCACTCCCTCTGCTTGTGTTCCCTCTCTCCCTGGCTCTCTCTCTCTCTCTCTGTCAAATAAATATATAAAATCTTAAAAAAAAAAAAAAAAGAGTGAGCATGGGGCTCCCATGACAAGGGTCTGTCTTGCCGCTGACGCAGCAGGAAAGGTTTTCAGGAACCCTGTGCTGCAGGGGAAGGACCCTATCCCTGCCCCGCTGGGAAGAGATAAAGCAGTGGAGTTGGCCAGGTGCTAGATAAGACGCGCACTTAAGCAGACGAAGTACGCATCAAATACAGAATAGGGGAAAATACAACCGAATAAGGTAGTATGCTTAGCACAGGCTCTATGGACTCCTTCTCTCCATGGAAGGAAATGTTCCAGGCCCAAAACACTCTTTTTCCACCAACACACTCTCTTGCAAGGGTTAACAGGCTGCACATGACAGCCTTTCCCAACAATCCATTCCTCTGCCCTTACTGTGCCACTGAAAACAGCAGACAAAACACATCAAATCTGGCGAGGATACTTTCTGCAATAGCATTGATCCATAAGATGGGTAGTTTAAATTTAAAGTCTTCTTTTACATTCATCCAGTTGATTTATTTTCCTGCACTTAATCTCTATTAAATTAGGAAATATTAATTTAGGCTGTTAATCTCGCAATACTTATTTGGTAGCTTGCTCAAATAATGCTCTGTATTACCGCCTCTCAAACACCCCTCTAAAGGCTTGCAGCCTACTTTTTTCTCACATCTGGGGATTACACTTCTGGCCAAATTCAAGACAGGGATTGCTATTAGTGGAGATGTTGCACCTGCCAAATTGGATTTCAATTCATCATCGTAATCATCGCTCAGAAACGTAGGGTTTTTTTTCAGATTACTTGCAACACTGTGCAAAAGCAGACACGTAGGCAGACTTTCCCCAAATGACAAGAAGTTCCAGGGAGGTTTGTAGAAACACCTTGAAAATGCAAAAGAAAGCTTCTTAAAGGGCTTGACAGTTTTGTCACCCTTATCAAGTGGTAGTGGATCCCTGTGTTGTGGACTTGCCTGCTAGGGAAACTTGGTACTCTAGAAGAAGTCTATTAAATCTCATGTTTTGAATGACCTTTTTCACAATTAATTTCTTGTATCATTTACTGAAAGAAATATGTACCTTTTGCATGTGTAAATTTCAGTGTCTGAAAGTAAAGTCTGTGAAAAGAAGTTGGGTATGGCTAGATTATTTGGAGGTGATCTGTGGAAGCAGAAGGAATGGGAATAAGGAATATGAGACAATGACTATGGAACAGCCATGGAAAGATTTGTGGCTTCTCAAGTTACTGCTGTAGGCTTCTGGGACTCCACTCACCTCTGAGCCTAGAGCAGATTGTCTGAAGGGCAAGAGGTTCTGTCATTTGTTTTCCCAGCACTTGTGCATCAACTCCCATTCCCCACTGCTTGAAGGTTGTTGCTGGAGGTGTTAATTGCCCCACACATCAGAGAAAAGCCCTAAGGAAGAAAAGTAGAAAGATCAGAGTCATGAAGGATATCTGAGATTAGATTCTGTTTCTCTATACAAAACAGTCCATCATGGTTTTTGTTGGTATCAGAGATGAGCTGGGAGGAGATGGCGTGGGGAACAAAACATGACTGCTCCACTCAATACCTTTCCATTAATTGCTGTCATCCTTTTGCAGCTGTGTATAAACCACGCATACTGAGAAGTTTGGAGGTCTGTTTTTAGTCATTTGTACTGTTTTTACTTTTAAGACCAGTTATGTTTTAGCTCTTGCCTGTAGCTTGTACAACAAACTCTCCCATGTGATATCTAACATCTATGAAAGTCCAGAATATTATTTCCCATTCACTGGTGAATTTACCATCTACCTTATTGTCCTCTTCTCCATCTCTTTTTCTATCACTGTTATTGCTCTTATAATAGTTTTACCTCTTCCGACAGATATCCCTTTCCATGGTATACACTTTGCTTCTCATAAAAAAAAGAAACTACCAATTCCAATCTATCCATTTCAGAAATCCCATTTATACTGCTCTGATTCTGTACATTTCTGTAATTCTTTAAGACATCGATTCATCCAGTCCATTGACTGTGTTGTCATTTCTTGGTCCATCACTGCTTCATATTCTCAATTTAAATTTTATTTTATTTTTTTTACTTTTTGACATCCTTAACCCTCAAATGTTTTATGTTCTATTCTTATAATAGCTCATGTGATCTCACTTTTAAATATTCCTATATGCTATATCCACTTCTTTTTTTTATTATACTTACCTAGTGATAACAAATCCAAGTTAAGCCCCAAATATCCTTATCCTGTCTGCCTGAACTGAAAGAATTAAATGTTGAAGTCAGGGGTAAGAGTAGTCCTGATATTTCTCATTTTATAATCAGGATGCTGAACCTTAACGACTTTTCATTTTAATTTAGTTTTCCCATTTTCCTTGTTGACCATTTTATCTTTCTCTTTTTTCTGAAAACTTCTAATGGACTCTCCTCCTCTCATAATGCCAGCTGACGTCCTTATCTTCTATAGAAAATATAGAATAAATTAAATGGATACTCAACTTCTGAGGAGCGATGTATAAAATGCCCTATGTCTGTACTCCTGTTTTCTTGTTTCTTTCATACAAATGGGTGATATAACCCTGCCCCTTTTAAATGAAAATCAATTGATTAGTGCCTGGATTCCAACTGTTCTTGCTTTATTTTTCTTGCATTATTAATTCCTCTCTCCCACATGAATCATTTTCAGCAACATTCAACATGCTCTAGTGTGACCCATCTTGAAGGAGAGAAAAAGAATTAAGTCTAATAGTTGTCCCTGATCCTACATCAACTTCTGGCCATTGTTCTTTCTCTGCCATTGTTGATAGAAATATCGGTTGGAAAAGTTTTCTTTAATTATTGATTTTTTTATTTAACTTTTACTGATTTTAACATTAAACAAGTAGGCTTTTCTCCTCCAAAGAAGCAGCTTCTTTCAAGGTCAACAAAAATTAAAATGCCATAGGTCCATTGGCTAGAAGATTTATAATTAATTATAGTCAAATAACTGTGAAGTAGGATTTAAAGATTAATCTGCATTTTTTATTCTTACTAGTTATACTGCTAGAATAGATTTTTTTAAAGAACAAAAATTATATAAAAAATAAAATTTAAATTTATATAAATGTGTGTTCATAAGATGTGAAATCAAAGTACACTTTGGTAAAAAAAAAACATTTCATATTACTCCATTGACTCATCATATAGTTATGGAAAATTCATAATATTAAAAATCCTGATTTGGTTATTAATAGGACACCAGAATGTAATTGATCAAAAATACAATTTTAACTATTACCTTAAACTTGAAATGATAGTCATTTTCTTATTTGTTTTGTTTTATTTTGTTTTTTAGTAGCTATATATTCCCCAAATACTAAGTATACTCCTTGGTTATTTTGGAAATCTATCATAGATTTGTCAAAAAGAACATATTTCCTTCCATATCTTCTAAAGTGAAATACTAATAGTGTATTTATATTTCATGAGATTTTAATTTGAGTTCTCTTAATAGTTGGAAGAGGATTCAAGTTTTTCTTGTCCAGATAAATTTATGTGAGATTAAATATTGCAAAGTGAATGGTTGTACTATATGCACATATAGTAAACTTCCTTAAAATAAGATAGACTACATTTTTCAGAGTGTTATGCAAGAAACTTAGAAACATGATATTAACAGTTTGATGCCATATATAATTTTCCTTAACAAGAGATTTAAATGTTAACCTTTTAAAAAGATACATGATAAAATATTTCACAGAGATAAAATATTACTGCATAGAATTTCTTCATGTTCTTAAAAATTATTGGACATGCACAATATAGTAAGTTTACTAATGTATACCTATCTTTGGAGCATCAAATATAAATTAATTACTTCAAATATACATCATTACCAAATGGAGTAGAAATCATAAAGATATAAAGAACATTATACACCTTTATAACCTGAACAAAAACTGTTCAACATTTCATTGTAGAAAACTGAGTGTGGAATGGTAAAGGGACATTCTTTAGAGCAGTTTGTAAAATCCTATATTTTAAAATTATTTTCACCGGATGCACTGATATTTTGAATTTCATATATTGATAATACTGACATATACAACATTTTTATCCCTTTTGGTTTAGAGTGTTAGAATAACATGAATTTCAAATAATCTTTGACATAAGGATACGATGTTAAATGATCTAGCTGCCATCAGAATGAGAAAAGAAGCAAACATGTGAACATGCTGATAGCGACTTCTCTGCGTCTGATCCTTTATGGATGAGCCAGTTCTTTTCCAGACTGATTACTCTGTCATTCACTGGAGCCTATCTTGTCTGGGGCTGTCATGCTTGGTCTTTGACATTAACAATAAGATTAGGGCCAACACTGACTGTCACAACAGCCACCGGAGCCTGGAAAGATAGTAGGGAGCTTGCTCTGATACAATTACATTTAAAAGGAGACCAGTAAATCCGTGCTTCCAATCATTCTCCAGCTATACCTAGGGAGAGAAGATTGCTGAATTTTTATACACTTTAAATTCAGAGGGTAAAAGACATAAACAATGTAGTCTGACAATTGTTTGATTATTTATTGATACAGTTAATGTGTCTTTGTTCTGGTGATGAAAATCTCTGTAGAAAATTTTACATTGTCTATAATAAGTAAAGAATAATCTGAATGAGCTTCAATCTTCCCTTTGTGCTTGGCAATACATAATTTCTGAGCATGAAAGGGTGTTTTTACTTTCTTATTCTCTTATTTACTTGACTAGTGTCTACATCAGATAAGTAATCATTTTTAGAAAATCAACAATTTGAAAGGCCATTTGCTTTTAAGAAAATTATTTTTCTTTATATTTTACCTCAAAATCTATATAAAATTGGGGACTATTTTTATACTTTATATTCATATTATTTATATTAATAAAATAAACCTTCTTCTTAGTATGTATGTTAACTTGAAAGAATTGTATCACTTAAGGTTGAGATTTTCTGATAAACAATAATGAATTATAGGAGATGTGGCATGAAGGTAGTGAGAGATCTTTTAAGAAAAGCTGAGATCTTTGAAGAAACAGTATTACAAAAAAATAATATTAGCTTCCTATTCTCTAATAAATTACAACATAGACTTACGCTTAAACCAGCACATTTATTATCTCTCAATATCTTTGGGTCAGGAGTTCAGGCACAGTTTACCTAGATCCTCTGCTCAAGGTCTCACAAGGCTTCAGTCAAAATGTCAGCTGGGATGTGTTCCTGTCTGGAGGCTTGACTGTCAAGAATCTGCTTCCAGTATCATTTAAGTAGCTGGGAGAATTTGTCCTCTTGCAACTATAGGGGGATTTCCCTGCTGGCTATAGACCTGGAGTCACCTCCTAGAGGCCACGCATGGTTCTTGTCATATGGTCTTCTCACAGGCCCTTTCACAATATGGCAGCATGCTCTTTCCAAACCAGCAAGTGAGTCTCACTCCAGTCTCCAAATACTGAGTCTTACATAGTGGAATCTGATCAAAGGAGTAACATCCATATTCTATTCATTAGAAGCAATTCGCGGGTTCCACCCTAACTCAAGGGTATGCTGTATTGAGAATTATCTTAAGTATATACTCCACAGTATTTCCTTGAAAGTGATTATAATTTTCACATAATAAGAAAGATTAACAGAGAGATATGACAATTCAGTTTTACTCAGGATATGAATGTGATTTTAGAACAGAAGAATGTCTAGTTCAGGGAGTTACAGAGCTTGAAATTCAGCCATACTTTATAGTTGGAAGTTTGTGTGTTCGAGAAAAGAGTATTTTAAACATAACGCATGAAATCTTCAAGGAGAAACTGCTTTATTCCATTTGCTCTTTCAGATTGACTCTCTCCCCTTCTCCACCATGTTCTGGCCCTGAGAAAGCTGAACTTGGTTAACTGTGTCAATAGATTCATTTGCTGTCTGGCTTCCACTTGGCATTTGTCAAGGGATGAACATGAAATAGATCAAAGTGAAGAAAGTGAAATTGAAATAATAATTTACTGTTTTAAATCCCTAAACTCCTAATTGTCAACTGCTACTCTTCTTGTTTCATAATGACCACTCCCTTTCTCTGCCTCTACAGGCCAAGGGTTAGTTTCCTATCCTTGTTAACTGTGCTGTAAGCCCTGATTAATTTCCCACCTCTTTATAAATAGTCCTGACAGGAAACAAGATCTTTGGATCAGACTGTTTGTTACTTACAGAGCATCTTGGATTCAGTTCCCTATTCTCCAATTTTCCATGGGGTGACATGATAAAAGCCAAACATTTGCATGTTCATGCAGTGGGGTTGCACCACAGGAGAGGAGCCCTGAAATTACAAAACTCAGTTAATTATGGTGGTTGGCATATAAGCCCAATCTTTCCACAGGAGAGAAACTTTTGCTCTGGAATTAAAACAGTCTTCTGGGAAGAGAGGTGAAGGTGAAGGGGTGAATTTCCCTAAAATGTAAGCAAATGGTTCTGAGGGAGATGCATATATAAATATCTATAGAACAGTACATAATTTTAGAGGCTGCTTTTAGGCAACCAACTTGAACAATGGAGATCTGAGAAAGGTAAAAGGGCCCGCAGTGACCCCCAACCCCATGGCTGAATACAAATGGGCCCATTAGGTGACCCACCGTAAAATATCCATAAACCCTACCTGACCAATGGGTTACCACTTACACCCAGACACAGGTACCAAAAGAGGGAAATACCATACGTTGTTTCCAAACCTCCTCACCTTCCCCCTTTAACTACAGCCCCCACTACCCCCTCATGGCAGACAGCCTCTTCCTCACTGTCCTGCCCATCTCTCCCTTTGCAGTGCCTTCAATTAACTTCTATCTCCTTTATTCTGCCTTAGATGAATTCTTTCACTACCCACACTGCCAGCCTCCACCCAACCAGGTTACTCCACATTTGGTGGCCCACACAGGGAGCCTTTGAGCGCCCCCCACAATAATATCTAATTCCCAAGGCATATTTGCTATTTAATCATCCCTTAACAATTTTTTTAATGCTCTTATAAAAGAATAGCTCTAGAGATTTGTCTTCTGACACTCTTTATTCAATTTCTAGCATTTACGCAATTTCTGTTTCCTACTGGGACCTTGTCTGATACAGCTAATATGTGGTGGAACCGAGACTTTAACTACAACCTGGCTCCAAAGACTGAGTTATTAATCACTGTGGTATATGTCCTGAATCCATGAGTCTTACTCTGTTGCCTGCAACAAAGGAATTATTCGCTTAAAATTTTTCTATCTGCTACACTAGCAAGACTCTATAATTGAATTTATATTTTCAATATCTTCCCAACAAAATAGTCTGAAAAATATCAGCATAATAAAAGATATAAATAAATTGGAAACAATAGTATAGTTCTTCACTTAAAGTGATTATTCAGTGAACTCAGCATTCCTTTGTGATTCCAAAAAATTGCATGCAAACCCGGCACAAAGACATCTTCTTATTCTCTAATATACTGTGTTTGTCCCAGGTAATTTTTTTTCTGTTCACTATCGCATGTCTTTACCTAAACTATAATAGGAACAGAAAAATTATTTTCCAAATAAAAATACCATGGAATTTATCTGTTTACAAGTATTAGATATGGAGGTATGAATTAATAGTAATAAAAATAACATCACCCATTCCTCTGTCCTTTGGAAAATCTTTGCTAGATTATTTATCACATTTCTTCTTTTAAAGCACATGGAATGATATTTTTCACAGCCTCTCTTGCCTTTACATAATTAGGTTCTGTCTAATGCAGTATGGTTGTAATTGATGTGTGTCATCTCTAGACTCGGTCCATAAAAACACCTTGTTCTATCTTCAAGTGTTCTTCAGCAAGCTCTTTACTATGGCAGTGCCAAGAGTTGGATGAGGAGTGAGTCCCTGGGTCAGCACTTGGAGGATACTTGCCAAACGGAGTTCTCATGACATTGAATAATGATGTGAGGGGGTGGGGGAATTTATATACTGTTAAGCCACTGAGATTTGGAAGATGCTTTTATTGCAAGAAATAAGTTACTCTGAGCACCAATTCTCCCTCCTCACCCTCCACTTAATAAAACAAAAATACATTGGTAAAAATTGTAAATTAGTTGTAGATACTGACAAATTAGATCAGGTATTCTTTCAGTGTCAAAAGACCTCTGAATGTACGTCATCATCATCATCAACTACTTGCCCTCCCAAATAGTCAAATACTTTACCTAAGAATATCATATGTGCTTTGAATCAATTGAAAGGACTGAAAAATCCAGAGGTATTTCTTGTATCATTTTAGCCAAGTTTATTGGGATATCTTTGAGATGAATAGTCCAAACTGAATCTAAATGATTCTACCTGAGACACAGAGTTAACTAGCCCTTTTCAAAATGGGCTACATTTAACTCTTCCTCCTCAATAGATTTCTTACTCTTGACATTCCTTCTCAAATGCTTTAATTTGATTTTTTATAATGTTAAAATCAAACCATCAGAAATGTAATTAAAATGAAAATTCCCTTTTTCTTGTATAAGAAAAATAAAATTTCTGGTTATATATGAACCACTAAACACTCTAATATTTTCCCTGAGGTAGTTAATTATCTGTAATTCTCATATATGTTAAATGCTAAAATTCCAATCACCAACTGTTATCCATGAATAAAGGTATTATGTACATTAAAGAACCTATGGTGGGTTTTGGTTTTTGTGTTTAGTTATTTATTTTTGTTTTTTGTATAAAAGAGAATGACCTCTGGAAAAAGTAAAGTCCTAAGTACAGACAGTTACAGCAATTAATGAACTATATGTTTCAATTATAGGAGAAAGTAGTGGGTGTAGGACTTTCAGCAGATATGCAAAATATCATCAAAATTGAAATATTGAATGTTTATTGATGGAGATAAAATATGTTGACTGGATTAATGAACAAGGATTATACATAAACTAGTGGGGAAAAAAAGTCAAAGAAATTTAAGTGGTTTTATAGGAAAACTGTTCTACACCAAGATGCTTTATTTGACTATGGAAGGGTTTTCTGAAAAACATGCAACATCATTATTTAAATCCTGTGCAGATAGACAAGAAAAACCCTTCCAAATAATTCTGTAAATACAACCCTATCCAATTGCTATTGACAACAGTATTATTCTGAGTAATGCTCTGACAGAAGACTCTGAATACGCTTTTTCCCTTTCTTTAGAGCTATCATTGGCATTTTACCCACTTTGTAGACATAATTAATTATCCCTGCAAAATAAATGAGGTTAAGCGTGTTTTTGTTTTAAAGATTACTTTTAATCTCTTTTCCAATGACTGTGGAAAGTTTGGGGAAAAGTTCTTGAAGCAGATAAAATGCCAGCATTGAATTAACTAATACACTTGATAAAATCTCTTTGAGATTTATATACAATTTTAAATTATATATCTCTTTGTCTAGAGGTTGTAAAGCTCTATTTGTCACTATATACTTGGAATATTTTTAGATATCATCTCCTATTATTTCTGGTGAGGTAAAGAACCTCTAAGCAGATATCTGAGTGAGAGTATTTGCCAAGTAGATATCTAGGGTGAGAGCAATACACAAGAAGTAATAGAGATTTGAGGTCTCAAAGAAATATTGAGGTAGGTGCCTTTCCAGGATTGTTCCTAGGAACTGGAAAACAAACAAACAAACAGAACAGAGCAGTTAGTAAAAAGTGAGTGAGTGGGTGAGTCAGAAGATAAGGTAGGATCAGCTCAGGGATCAACTTCCAAATCATGGTAAGGTTACTGGATTTTATTCTAAGATGGAAATGTTGGAAAGATTTGAGCAGAGATACAGTTAAAAGATTACTCTGGTTTCTGTATGAAGAAGAGATACTGTATGTAGAAAGAATAGTTAGAAGGTGAGTGAATGAAATGACATCATCCAGAAGAGAGATGATGGTTCTTAGGACTAAGTTGTTTGTGGTGAGGGTGGGATGAGAAATGTTCAGAATCTTAATATATATCAAAAGAAGAGGCAATACAGTTCTCCAGTGGACTAACATGGATGTGAGAGAAATAAAGAAGATAATTTTGTGGTTTGGGGCTTGAGACCTGGATGAATGGAATTAAAACTAACTGAGATGGAGAAACTTTAGTAAAGGTAGGTGAGGCAGAGCAGGTATGGAATAAATTAAAAGTTGTCTCTGGACATGTTCATTTTATTAGATATACAAATGGAAATGTTCAGTTGGCAGTTTGATCTGGGATTTAGGAAAATGGTCAAAGCTGGAGATGTGAATTTTGTAGTCATCACCTGATAGATGCTATTTAAATTCTTCAGTAAAGATCATGTCAACTTGAAAATGGATATAGATAGAGTAGGAGAGAAGTCTGGGGACTAAGCCCTTATTTTGAGATGGGAATATGAAAAGGAATATCCAGTGGTTTAGGAGTAAACTTTAAGAGAGCATTCTCTTCGATTGCTTCTGTTTCCTTAGTAAATGGAGAAAGCGAGCAGCTGAAAGTGTGTACAGGAAAGGGGACTAATGATTTAGTGAAGTGGAAAATGTATGAAATATTGGAGCATAGCAGAGTATGGTGACTAAGGAAATGTAAAATGATTGACAATCAGCATTGAGACCCCACCTGAGGGATCAAATAAATTTAAAATCAGCATAGTTATGTGTTTTTTACCAGCCTTGTCCAACTACTTGGTAACAGATAAAAAGTAGGAATTTGAATTTTGAACTTTGTTGGTGTTTTGCCCAAATTGTTTGACAGAGGGAAAGGGATAAGATACTTGCTTAAATATTTAAATAAGTAATTAGAATAGTGGTTAGTGAGGGAAAAACATGAGAGATAGGGAAAGGTGTGGGGGTGGAGGGTGGCAGGGGAGAGGAAGGACAGAGATGGTAAGGACAATGGACTTGAAGTTCTGGTAGAATTAAAAATATTTAAGTTGGGATTCTATAGTGAGTGAGTTGGAACGTTAAGATGTGATATCTGAATGTCAGATGCTTGACACTGAAATTTTGAAGAGATTGCAGGTATCAAAATCTTCTAGTGTTTAACCATGTGAGTGGATCACTGAATGAATTGAAAGACAAGGCATTTAAAGGAGAAGACATCTCAGACATGAAAAATTAAGATACCAAATGGAAGCGTCTATATAGAGTGGATATTTCAATAACAATGGCAGGATAAATGGTTGGGAAGGAAATATGATCCACATCTTAAAATCTCCAATAAAGGCAGTGGTAGAAACAATGGGTGCTGGGGATAGAATAGTAGAAGTACCATGTACTTCAAAGTGAGTAGGTGAAAAAGTTAGAAACCAGGAGAAACAAACACTGAAATGTCAGTAAGGAGTAAGGAGGACGGGTTCCATCTCCGGGCTTTACCATGTGGGAAGTATGGGAAAGGAAAACCAACATAACAGAGACCGCTTATGGAGGTTGCACAGAACACACTAATGTTAAATGACAACTAGGTTTTTAGATTGAAAAACTCAGAGAAATAAAGTGACAGAAACATGAGAACCACATTGATGATATAGGACATTTTGCTGTTACGGAGTTCAGAGAGATAATGGAAGCCTCAGTGTTAACTCTGTAGGATGTGACATTGACCAAATTAAGAAATATACGAGACAATGTACAGATGACAGTGGTTCAAGTCTTGAATTTCTTACAGAGACTGAGATAAATAGAAATACAAGATGTGATGTTAATCTTGATAGTCCCTAGAAGGGACAGGAATAGTCAGTTAATATTAAGTCGTCTTTTTTGGAATTAATCCTTAGGCTGTGTTTAGTAATGAGGCAGACCGTTAACAGGAAGGGGAAAGAGTATTCCTAGGAGGATGTTAAGAACCAGGTGTCCATTCTTCAATCTTGAGGAGCATAGTAGTAAGGTTAAGCTTGCTGTTCAAAATCAAAAAGGAAAAAAAATGAATGAGATTTTGAAAAATAGGAAAATAATTAATTTCAGATAACTGTTGAAATAATGAGGAGATAAGAGTAGTTGTATGTCAAGATTTAATGTAAAACTGATTTATCTCATTTTGCTTTATTATGTTAGTCTTGTAATATATCCCCGCAAAGTAGAAGACTACATATTTCTCTTTTTTCTCTTTTTACCCCTTTTTCCTCTTCCTTTCATTAGCGTTTGAGTTCCTATTTTGTGCCATGTCCTTGTCAAAGCCGATGAATAGTATAAGACAGAATACATTTTTTTCTCTTTCTTTTTTTTAACTGGAAGTCGGTTCTTCTTACTCTCCTTTATCTATTTTGTCCATCCTTCAAAATTTTTTGCATTTCTGAAGAAATTATTCTCCTGGACATCAAACAGTTATATGAACCAAGAGTGTAGTTCTTCATAGCTTATAATGCATGGTAAATTGAAGTGCTGTGTTACTTAAGGAAGGGGAGGAGGTGGCTTCTGTATTAATTTGGTCTGAGTACGAAGTAAAATTTTATCTGTCTGGGCAGTGGAAGAGAGTCTGTATGTAAATAGGTTTTTATTTGGTGTTTAGAAGTGGTAAAGGTAAGCTGAAGCAAAGGAGAAGATGTAGAAAAGTAATTTGTCCAAATTTGCTTCAGGCAAGCTCTTCTCTTTGGTAAAGGAACTTTTTTCAGAGCTTTGTCTTTGGGAAATAGATTTGTAGAAAAATAGTCATACAGCAGTTTTTCCCTTGATGATTTTGCTTTCTCATGGACTAGTATGTTTACATAATAAGTCTTTCTCAAACATGTTTCTACAGCTAATTCTAATATTAGCACAATTTTAATGAAGACACGGAATGGAGCATATAAAAGTAACTTTCCCCCTGGCCCCACATTCAGGAAATTGTAGATTGGTGCAGTATTAGATGCAAAGCAAAAAATTGGCCTGCCTGTAAATTAATTTTTTAACTTAAAGTTCATCAAGGATCATTATATCAATCCTTTTCATTTTATTGATGAAGAAATAAATAACATTAATAAATAACATCTTCAATAACATGAAGTTTTCATGTAAGCATCATTTTTCAGGACAAAATTAGTATCAAAATTATAAAAGCTAACATATATTGGAGGTTACTAAGTGCCATTCACTAAGTTCAAAATAATAGTTACCATTTAGATGTTCAATGTGTATTCCATTATGTACTACACTGACAAACAAAACGCAGTCATGTATATATGTTTAATACAATAAAAATTTATTAAATCATGCATTTACTTTATTTTTTAAAGATTTTATTTATTAATTTTAGAGAGAGAGCGAGTGTGTGAGTCAGGCAACGGACAGAGGGAGAGCTCTGGGGAGAGAGAATACAAAGGGAAGCCTGATGTGGGACTTGATCCCAGAACCCTGAGATAATGACCTGAGCTGAAATCAAATCAGATGCTTTACTGTCTGAGCCACCCTGGTGCGTCTAAATATAATGAATTTAAAAGGAATTTTAAAATACCAGAATATTAAGAAGGAGCAAATCAATAATTTTTTCTCTTTTAATTTAATATAATAATATACAGAAGCAATCATATTAAAAGTTTGGTACAGAATTGTGCAGATTTTGAAAAATCCACATAAAAGTCATCAAAATTATATCTTAAACACATTTTATTTCAAAATTGTATTCATCATTTTAATTAATATCAAGATAAGAGATACCGTATACTTCCTGTACAATTCCATTTTCTATATTTCAAATTACTTTGTAGAAAAAAATCTGAACCAAGTCTCCAATATTATATTGCCTCTTGAAAAACTGTTTTACCTTCCAAACACTAAAACCAAATTGGGTTTTTAACTTATCTTTGTTAAAATCCTTTAATTCCAGTTACATCTAATTTGCATACATTATTTTTATCTTTTCTAAACAGTGGCCAAGTAACACTGCCCAGATCAGTGAAAGTGCCCTTTATTATATTACAGCTTGGTTTCTAATTTGTTCTCTTTGCTAAATCACATTTCTGCAGAAAATATTAGCTATTGGGGCACCTGAGTGGCTCAGATGGTTAAGCGTCTGCCTTCCGCTCAGGTCATGATCTCCAGGTCCTGGGATCCAGCCCCACACCCAGCTCCCTGCTCAGCGGGGAGTCTGCTTGTCCTTCTGCTGCCTCTCTCCCTGCTCATGCTCTCTCTCTGTATCTCTCTGTCTCAAATGAATAAATAAATTCTTTAAAAAAAAGAGAAAATATTAGCTATCAACTATTTTCTCAACTAAGTTCTAAAGTCTATTAAGCTAAGACAAGGAGAACTGCAGGTCATTGCCCTTAACAGAGTTACAGTATTTTCTATATAAAGCACTAATAAACACTAAGAATCAAGTGGAAAATAGTCAGCAGAACACGGGGACAAATCAAGTGCTGCTAAAAACTCATTATGAATTTTAAAAAGCTGTAATCATAGAAATGGATTCTTTTCAATACTGCATAAGCAGTGACACAGGAATTCACAGTTTTAAAATGGAATTTGGAAACCGGTCAGGAAATGGCACAGAAAAAGGGTAATCAAAGATACAGATATAAAGGGAAAAAATCCCAAGGAAATTTTGGCTTGTTGAAAAATTTTGGATATCATTTTAATTTAATTTCTTTAATTGTTTTTGGGTAATTTACAGTTTTTATATTCTCTTGATCCAATTTCACAACTTAATCACTTTTTTCAGAACTGTACCATTTCATATTATTTTCCAAAGTTTTTTGATATATGATTGTTGACCATTTTCTTTTATTTTTCAAACATCTACTGCATTTCTAGTGGTTTTCCCTTTCTTTATATGTTACTCTATTTATATGTTTCTTTATTTGTTACTTTTAAAATATTTTTCTTGTCTCATGTGGCAAAAATTGTTAATCATTTTCCAAGAATTAGATTTTCATTTTATTAAACCATTTCATGTTTTTCTGTTCCATTCTTCAAAGATTTTGTTCTTATTTTTATCATTTCTTTCATCTTATTTGGCTTTACTCTATTATTCAATCTTCCTGAGTTTAATACTGAGTCCATTTAAAAATTTTGTTCATAATTTCTGATAAACATAACAAAGATTTTAAAGAAGTGACCCTGTGTCACATGGGGTGTTTTTGTAGTGTCTTAATTGCCTTTTTTTTTTTTAAGTTTTATTTATTCATCTTAGAGAGAGAGCACGAGTGGGAGGGGCAAAGGGAGAGGGAGTGAGAAACCCAAGCAGATTCCACACTGAGTGTGGAGCCTGAGGCAGGGCCCAATCTCTACCACCCCGAGATCATAACCTGAGCCGAAACCAAGAGTTAGGTGCTTAACCAACTGCTCCACCCAGGCATCCCTTAATTACCTTTATATTTTAGTCATTTTGTAATTTTCTCATTTTTTCTTGTTTACCATAAGGGATTTTCATATTATACTTTTAAGATTATGTTTTAAAAAATAATAATTGGTTTCTAATTTAATCACATTTACTGTCAGAGACTATAAACTTCTATGGATTTTCTGAGGCTTCCCTCAAGACCTAATATGTTCGGCTTTTTAAAACATTCCAATTAGGATGTAAATCTTACGGGTTTTTTGTTTTATAAATATATTTCATTGCATGTTTGGTTGGGTTACGTACACACAACATGGATACATTGTAAAAAGCATTTGAGAGTGAATCAATTATGAAATACAGTAGTGTAGAAAAATAATTTGTATAACTATAAACACATAATTACAAACTCCATTGTATATAGATATAGATTTATACTATAGATGTGTCTATAAGTAGGACATGATCCTACATGTCTGAGTTTCCATTGACATAGTATCACTTTAAAAGAGGACTGCTCTCCACCTTTCTTTCTTTTCCCAGACACACACACACACACGCACCCACACACACAAGTAAGTCTACATTAGGGATATAAAAGGAAATTAGATTAGCAAACAGATTAAAAATACAGTAAAAATAATTATAGGAATAGGGCATTGAATGAACTGTCACAATCTGTTAAGATTATTTTGCAAATAAGAGATTGAAAACTCAGAAATGTAAAACCAAATTCAAGTCTGCCTAAACAATAGGTATTCAAAGCTGGATTCCAATGTCTATACATTTAATTTTGTATATTTCAGAGGATGCACTAATATTTTAACAACACTTTGGTCTATATTCTGGTTATACATAGGTGTGGTTGGTCCTGTATATATTTGTATGTGTATCTGTGTAAATCACTGCTTAGAATATTTTATATCCTATTCTATAGCAGAGTCAGAAAAATATCTCAATAAATTGTGTAATTCCATTTATCCTTCCCTTTTAACTATTATCTTTCAAAAGTGAAATTTAAAAGTTTTTTTAAGGAGATAATGGTTTCTACACAAATCTAGGACCCTAAAAACTTTTGAAAAAAGTATTGCCACAGTTTAACCACTTCTTTCACTGTAGATATTTTATTTGCAGAAAGCTCACCACTTATGTAATTACTTTATACTTAATATTAGGTTTTTATGCTACAATCTACTTTAGTAATTTAAAGTACTTAATTTTAATCCAAACAATTTTTTGTGTAAAAATCTGTAGTATATTAAATGGACAAAGAATTACTAGTTGAAAAACAGTTATGGAAAAGTTTGACAATATAATTACTCTGAAATATATTAGTTGCTATATATATATATATATATATATATATGATATAGATACCTAGTATTGACACATATCCTTTAAAAGATAAATAATTTTTACTAATAAATTGGTAAATAGTTAAAAAAACAAAACACTCATATTTTATTCTAGTAATTATGTCACCCAATATTTGTAAATTTGGAAACACATATTTATATTCCAATACTGCTTATAGTAGAAAATATTCAAACATTTTTTGAAATATGTTTTTCAGCATTATACATTTTATTATGGTACCAAAAAGAATTGTTCAGAAAAATCATAATTATTTCTTGAATTAGTATTTGTAGATTATGCAAATTCATTCCAGTGACTTTTAAGCGCACTGTTAATAGAAATTGAAGTAGAAAAGATAAAGATATTTCATAAGCCTCATTTGGGATTCCTTTCCATTTATAAGGTACAATTTCAACAGTTATTTAGAACTCAAACTCTATAATTTATAATTTAATATTTTTAAATGCTAAAGGGTTAATTTATGCTGATTTGGTATTTTATGCAGAGAGTTGCTCTTTGTATCTTCTGTCAGTATATTACATGGCTTAATATGTTATATTGCTTAATGTTAAGAATAATCTCATCTGACTTCCTGAACATTATTGCCAATCTTTTTAAATGCAAACACCCTTAAGTTATGTGTTCTGTTAAAGAGTATAGACAGTCTTTTGCCTAGAGAAATATCACTACCCACATTAGAAGAATAAATTAATATTGAATTGATAGGAAGTGTTGTCACAAAGTGCCATTTCCAGGTCAGTAATGGATAAACATAGTTTTATTTGCATGCATGTATGGCTAAAATATCAATGAATAACCAAAATTTATTTCTTTCAACAGATTAATTGTGATGATAAGATGAGATGTATATGTGTATTTGTCAAAATATCTAAAAGAAAATTTAAGAAGTACTAATATTTCAAGGCAATCTCACCATATGTTACTCACCAGGTGCCTGCTTTAATCATTATGGTCAAGGAATCTTTCACTTCTTTTTTTCTTTTTAATATCTGCTTGGTTCCCTTTTTCCATCTGAGCTGACAAGTACTTTTCTTGCTCATTTTCAAATAGCCAGATAATTTTTTTAAATTATCAACCTGTCATGAGACTTAATTTAATAGGATTTTTTTGAGGGAATTTTTTTTTTCTTCCTCAGTAGCTACAAGCTTATAAACATTGAAAGGAAAAAAGGCTGGAAAGTGGATGAAGGCCACACTGATTGTACGGTCAGAGATATGTGAAGAGTTCATGACTGTAAATAGTGACATCTGGAGATTTGAGTAAAGAGAAAACGAATAAATAAAATTCACTGCCCTGTTTCTTCCACATCAGTGATATTGCAAGGGTTTATATATCTTGGGGAGTGGGGGCAGGTTATAGTACAGGGCCCTTGTAATATCTTCATCATTAGTCTTCCATTCTGGGATATGAGCAATTAAATTTTTCATACCTTAAGTAAAATTTAATGCAAAAGCAACTTCTAGATAATTTCCCTAATATCTCCTTACCCATTCACACTTCCAAAATACTTGCAAATTCTCTTCTGTAGAAATCTGCATCCGAAAGGCAGGCTTTAGGTTTCCAGGTGGTCAGTGTGAAGGAACACAGTCCGCTACCACCTTTCAGTCAAGTGCATCAGTGTCCATGTATTCTAATTACATGAGCTTTATTGTTGCCATGTTATAGCATGCCTTCTGCTCAAATACTTCCACTAGGTTTGCCTGCATGCTACTGAACTAATCTATTTCCTAGGAGAGCATAAACTGGGACAAATAAATCAACCAAGTACAGACTAACAAATCTATCAACAAAGTATTAAATCCACATAAAATCCCAAAAGTTCTACAAATGAAAGAATATGTTCTTCAGCACACTTAGCTTCATGGCTTGACAGATTAACACATGCGCACGTGTGTGTGTGTGTGTGTGTGTGTGTGTGTGTGTGTATGGAGAGACAGTATGTGTGTTTGGAGAAGAACTGATTTTTTTCTTTGCTTCATATTTAAGATGGTGTTGTAAATTGCCTACGCACCCCAAATTTATTTTTTACTGCTAGAATAAATCTATATTTATACCAGGAAGAAAGTGGCTCTTCTGCATAGAACTAATCTAGCATATCCAGTTCTAGGTATTAAGCCTGAATGACCAGTGCACACATACCATGCTCTGTAATAAGAACCTCCTTAGGACTTCTGGGTTCCATTCACGCCAGCTGACGCTCTATTACTTTTGAATATCGAAAAGGTTAGGATGCCATGTTCACTTCACAGGGAGGCTCCTTGGCATCTGTGTGAAGTTTCAGCATCTGCTTATCAAGGGGTAAGGAGATAGTAGAACTTTGACACGAAAAAAATATATATGTAATGAAAGGGAGTTCTCAAATGATTTCAAATTACATCATAGTTTTGCTACCATTTACCAAGTACCTTTATTTGCCAGATATTGTGCTAATGACTATATCAATTGTTGCATTTAATCTGCATAGCAGAACATCAGGTAGAAACTATTTGTATTCATATTTTGCTGTGGCTCAGAGTGAAATACAGACTGGTCTGTATGTAACTTAGGTAAGAAGTGAAAAGATAATTTTTTTAAAAGATTTTATTTATTTATTTGACAGAGAAAGAGACAGCCAGCGAGAGAGGGAACACAGGCAGGGGGAGTGGAGAGGAAGAAGCAGGCTTCCAGCGGAGGAGCCTGATGCGGGGCTCCATCCTGGGACTCTGGGAGCAAGCCCTGAGCCGAAGGCAGACGCTTAACAACTGAGCCACCCAGGTGCCCCTGAAAAGATAATTTTTAAATAGGTCAGCGGCCTCTAGAGTGCATGTTCTAGGACAACTCCACATCTGCACTGGATAAAGTAGTTATGAGCAACATTTAGATAGAAGTTTTTCTCATTAGAAAACATATGTAAAAACCTGTCTCACTGAGTAGTTTACCACATCCACATGTTTTTTTTTTTAAAGAAAACATGTTTGAACATGATTCAGAAGCAATTTTAAAAATCCTATTGTTACAGGATTTCTGTCTCCTTAGTGCCCACAGTTTTCGGTCACACTGCTTCAAAGAATGAAGAGCTAGACCAGACCAAGAGCGGTGGGCAGCAAGGCAAAGTTTATTGAGCAATAGTACAAGGCTCCCAGAGATGGAGGGGACCTGAGAGGTTGCTGTTTTGGAGTTCAAATCTAGGGGTTTTTATAAGCTCTTTTGCAGAACTATTTTGAGCATCCTGAGTGTGGGCCCCCCGTGGATTGGCTGCTAAGGTCTGCCAGTCAGCGCTCTAATCATGCACCCGTCTACCTATCAGGTTATTGTTCACACGTTGATGATATTATGGGCTGCCAGGAGACTGCCTCAACCTGGGGTAGTGATCTTCAGCAAGTGTTTAGCAGTGTTTCATGGTTCATTGTTTTGTTTCAGGATGTTTTGCAAAAGTCACTTCTGCAGAGGCTGCTACACAGGATACTACTGTGGTCTTGTCTAAGCTGTAAAACAGGCTAGTGTGGTTTTTGTCTTAGTTGTCCCAGCTCCCTGTTTTCTTTTTGGGGACCCTGGCCCTGACTACCTAATTGTCCAACTAACCCCTAACACTATTATTCAATATAATAAAAAGTTCTAACTGATATATTTTCTCTATTTCTCCATCTTCTCTACCTTTGTATCACCATTCAAACCAGTCAGGTCACTATAGACCAGTGGAAGAAAGCGGTCACACTCCAATTAGATCACCTTCTTTTATGCACCTGTGATGTGAATTATTGAACAAATTTTATTGAACTGTAGAATAAATGCTTGGCTACCAAATGACAAAATAACCATTGTTTCCCCATCTATCTCTTTGTATAACACTCAACTTGTCTTCACTGGGGATTTTGGAAATTACGAAGAATATTTTGTTCAATTCTGTCATTTCGGGTCTTGCTTATAAAGAGAAGCTGTGCTTGAAAACTGCCTCAGAATTATCAGTACTTCTGTTTTAAAGGACATGCACACAGGTAGTTGTTTCATTTATCTACGGCTGGTAACACAACACCCCAAAATGTGAAACTGAAAACAGGATTCTTTGTATGATACTTCTAATCTGCTGATCAGGTATTCAGGACGAGTTCAGGTAGGCAATTTCTCTATTCCTTATTAGGTGGTTTAGTGGTATTCAGTTGACGACCGTGCTGGGCTGAAGAATCTAGAGAGGCTTTGTTCCTATGTCTGGCACACAGGTGTGGCTGACTAGAGGCTGGACTCTGCCTCTCCATTATCCGTGGAGCCCCTCCACGGGTGTATCAGCCTTGTTAAACTTCTTGTGTAGCAATTCAGAAGTGTTCTGTGAGAGAGGAATTTGAAAATCCCCCAGTTCCCTAAGGTCCAGACTGGAAACTGTGAAAACAATACTTCTGCCACATTGTATCAGTAAAAGCAGCCCCAGTGCCTGTCCAGATCCAAGGGGAGGTAAAAGACCCATCTGGGATGCACATTACAGGAAAGAATTTATAGTTCTCTTTAACACAGCAAATTAAATAATTAACTGAATGATGTGTTTGGAGAAATACGTTGTTGTTGTTGTTTTTAAAGATTTTATTTCTTTATTCGACAGAGATAGAGACAGCCAGCGAGAGAGGGAACACAAGCAGGGGGAGTGGGAGAGGAAGAAGCAGGCCCATGGCGGAGGAGCCTGATGTGGGGCCCGATCCCATAACGCCAGGATCACGCCCTGAGCCGAAGGCAGGTGCTTAACCACTGTGCCACCCAGGCGCCCCTGAAGGAATATGTTGTTTATATTCCATATTTTGATTGAATATATTTCTGTCTTGTTTTTAATCAAAAGAATCTGAGCATATGCACATGTATGTAATTATATATCAAATTATATACTTTTCTTAATTATACTAAAAAAACTCATTACATAGAAGAGAAATAGTTTTTTTGTCATTGTAGCTTATAGTAATTTCATTGTTATATCATTTTAAAATTACAGATTTTTGAAAAAATTAATCTTATACATTATTTCAAGAAAAGATATATTTATTCATGCATCAGATTATTCAAATTTTAAAAATATCATCTTCTTTTTTAAAGTTCCTATACTATATGCATTGTAATATAGTATTTCAAGGCAATGATAACATTTACCCTTGCATTATTTTGAAAATCCTCCTAAGATCTTTAGCAAAATTATTATAAAAGCTTCAAAAATACAGCTCTATCCTTCTTCCTTTAATTTTGTAAAGGAAGGAAATTATTTGGTTGTCAACCAAAAGCAATAGAAGCTTCTATAAATCACTTTAATTTATAGGCATCTTTTGACATTATAAAGCAAAAATATCTGCTGACAGCAGACCAGAACTACTTTATTCTGAGTTGTAAAATTAACATGCAGAGCAGTAAATGCAATTTTTAGTTACAATTCATTAATATGTTGTTAAGCAATTTTTTTCTAAGAACTATCCATGTACAAGACTGTCAGCATCGGCTCCTGACAGCTGTCCCCTATATGCTTTCTGTAAACAGAAAATGAAGCAACATCCTAGTCATTCTCCCTGGAAAGACAGCTTTCAGAGCTTTATGCAAATAACATGACCCTCTAGCTGTGGCACATTCTTCAAAAAGACACCTACCTTCAAAAGTGACAGCAAGTAATAATGTGACAAACGAGCATGCAGCCTGCACATGTGCCACATATTTCACCTAGAATCCTTGGATGTGATAAAATTAACGTGACCTCTATCGCCAAGGACATTATAATCAATGGAACAGAGCCATAGGAGAAGCAGAAATGGTGGGGGCTGTGTCTTCGTTCAGTAGGCTTTAGTTAAAGCTTTCTAAAATCAATTTTCCTTTTTATTTATTTTTTTAGCCAGGGATACCCTCACTTATAGAAATTCTATTGTCTTCATTACAAGAAGGAAGCATATTCACTGATCACCAAGAAGAAAAAGAGAGGTCATATATGAAATACTCAAGTAATTAGATTGTAGGTAGGCGATTATAAGACTTTAATGAATATTGATATTGAGATTAAACAGCTTGGTTTATTATTAGTATAGCCTGCTCTACACTTTGTTTTGTTTT
The DNA here is from genome assembly GCF_002007445.2 of Ailuropoda melanoleuca. NCBI lineage: Eukaryota > Metazoa > Chordata > Mammalia > Carnivora > Ursidae > Ailuropoda > Ailuropoda melanoleuca. Next base: position 104,322,712 of record NC_048224.1, on the reverse strand, counting down.
ACGATCAATGTTTTTTCCTTTTAAAAAGAGAAGACAAATGATGCACCTTTTCCTTTTTTTTACTGATGAGAGAATTAGGCAAAGAAGTGTAATAAAATATTTCCAACTGACTTTGCAAAATAGGTAATCTACAAATGAACTGTTTTCAGCGTACCGCTACACGAATGCAGTAAGCACACCATGAAAGCTTTATTGTATCTTAATTGTAGCAATCAAATTTACGAAAAAAACAATAGGACGCTTTTTCAATCTGCCTTGACAGACTTTTGGCAAAAATTTAAAAGTCCTCAACAAAAATAATCTTTGTGGCATCAAGCTGGGTTCTAGGCCACCAACTGGTATAGACATCTAAATACAGCAAAGGTAGATTTAGACATTTGCTTATAATTATTTTGAAGCTACTGAAGAGAATCATATCTTTATATAATTTATATTCAGAGTGATAATTACTAAAGTAATGTGGAAATAGAGTTAACAAACATTATGATTACATTTCTACTAATGGGGTTGTGAAAGAAATTAAGTTGAGTTCATAATAAAATAAAAATTCATTCAAAATGCAAAAAAAATTTATTTAATCCCAGATTCAAAATAGTATTAGCCATTCATTTCTTCTGTTTGTTGAATATATATATAGTAATTAACAGAAAGAATCTTGGGTTTTAATTATTATTCATACATGACATCACATATTTGAAAAGGCTATCTAAACACTCCAAGGAAGCAAAAACAAGTTAGTAGATTAGGAATGAAATTTTAATATTACTTCTAAAAGGCCTTTGAAATTACACTTTTGAAAAAAGGAAAGGTAATACTTTCCTCTATTTTACAAGGGAGCCCATCTGTTAATGTATTTCTAATTACACATAAAAAGGAGTGGACACAATTAGGATATTTGCTCACTTTATAAAATATTATAAAAGCATCTTTTTAAAAGTATGATATATTTCAACCATTCAGAAGAATACAAAATTATAGCTGTTTTCTCAATATTAAATCTGACAGATACCGAACCTGGTAGTTTTATTTACTATTTTCTTCATTTTTATCAAAATTATGAATGTGTGCAAAATTGTTAAAGACAAATGCTTCCTTTCAGCTATGTTTTCAGCAACCCAGAGGCAAGCACTTTCGATTATTGCAGCTGTTAAATTTGGTTTTGACCTTCAGGTCCCTAAATACTGTTTATATTGCCATTTCTTTACCTTTTGGTTTTAGGCAATTTCTAATTATTTGAAATTAGAGGATAAAGTTTTAGCTATCCTTCTCACCTCAACCCTGACCCTATGCATACAGCTCGGCCCTGTCTTGCCAATAAAATTGCATTATAAATTTTGTGGGATCAATATTTGGACTTTACATTATGATGCCTATATAGACACTATTCCCAAGTGATTCATTATATATGATTAACTATGATTCATTATGTAAATATTATTCTACAGCTTATTCTTATTTTAGCATATATTTTTATATTCATTAAGTTGATATTATTTTATTTTAATGCTCATTTAGCTTTCTGTGTGCTCATTTTTAGTGATGTAATCATTTTAGCCATTTTAATCATAGTACTCCTTGTTACAAATATTCTCATTTAATTTTATTCCTTTTGGGCTTTATTATTTTACATTTCCTCTATCAAATACTAGTTTCCCATTCAGAAAAGATAAATTTTTTGACTTCTGAGTTGGTTTTACTTATCTTTATGTCTATTTCCTTTTATTCTATAAATAATATTGTTCTGTCTTTGAGTTTATGGATTGTGAGTATGCATGAAATTAGCTTTTTAAAAATAAATTTCTGTAATACTCACATTTTTTACTCATGTGGCTTTGACATTACTGCGTATATTAAAGAGCGGCTTGCACCTTTTATCTTCTACATCTAATAGTTCCCTCGATCCTTATCTTTGAGTTAATATGGGCGGAGATAATTCTGTTTTATTCATAAATTCATTGGCAAATTTTATTGTTTGAATTAATTTATTTTTTTAAGTAGGCTCCATGCCCAGTGTGGGGCTCAAACTCAAGACCCTGAGACCAAGAGCTATATGCTCTACTGACTGAGCCGACTGAGCACCCCCTATTGACAAATTTTAAATCAAATTTACTGAGATAGAAATCATAAATTAAAAAATTCATCCATGTAAAATGTACAATGCGATATTTTCAGTAAAAGCATGGACTTCTGCAACCACTGCCATCTCCCTTTAGAACTTTTTCATCTCTCCAAATCAAAATTTTATTCTCTTAGAAATACGTCTCATTCACCTTTTTCTCCAGCCCCCAGAAAACACTAATCTACTGTTTGTCTCTACAGATCGGCTTATTCTGGACATTTTATTCAAACGATCCCACATAATAAATTTCTGTGGTGACTGACATTTTAAGTAGCTTAATGCTTTCAAGGTTCATCCACATTGAAAAATGTATCAATATCAATTACTTTATATTGCCGAATAATATTCTGCTTAATACATACACTATATATAATGATCTATCCATCCATTGATGGACATTTGGATTATTTCCACTTTTTTGGCTATTGTGGATAACACTGCTATGAACTTTTCTGTACAAATTTTTATATGAATGTTTATGGTTCTCTTGGGTGTATTCATAGCAGAATAATTGCTGGGCCATATGGTAATTGTGTTAATATTGTGAGGAACTGCCAATTGTTTTAGAAGTGGCTGCATCTGGGATGCTGGGTGGCTCAGTCACTTGAGCAGCCGGCTCTTGATTTCTGCTCAAGTCATGATCTCATGGCTCACAGGATGGAGCCAGCTTGGGGAATCAGGCCCAGTGGAGAGTTTAAAGATTCTCTCCCTATGCCCCTCTCCCCACTTGTATACATCCCCCCCAAAATAAATAAATCTTAAAAAAAAAATTGCACCATTTCACATTCCCACCTGCCATGCAGGAGGATTTCAATTTCTTCCTCATTCTCATCAACCCTTGTTATTATCAGTCTTTTTATTTTAACCATTTTAATGTGTGTGAAGTGATATCTCAGTATAGTTTTGAGTTGCATTTACTTTTTTTTTTTTAAAGATTTTGTTTATTTNTTTACTTTTTTTTTTTTTTAAGATTTTGTTTATTTATTTGACAGAGAGAGAGACAGCCAGCGAGAGAGGGAACACAAGCAGGGGGAGTGGAGAGGAAGAAGCAGGCTCCCAGCTGAGGAGCCTGACACAGGGCTCAATTCCAGAATGCTAGGATCATGCCCTGAGCTGAAAGCAGACGCTTAAGAAATGAGCCACCCAGGCGCCCCTTGAGTTGCATTTACTAATGATTAATGAATATGAACATATTTTCTTGGGCTTATTAACCAATTGTATTTCTTCTTTAAAGAAATACCTCTTCAAATCCTTTTCTTATTTTAAAATTGCCTTAGTCTTTTTATTACTTTATAAGTTGCTGGATTTTCTCTGCTAGTACTTTTTTGAGGACTTTCTGTCTATATTTTTAAGATATGTAGGTCACTAGTTTTCTGTCTTTTGGGGGTATCTGTGTCTAGTTTTAGTGTCAGGCTCATTTTGGCCTCTTAGAATCACTTGGGAAGTATTTGCTCGTCTTTTATTTTTCGGAAGAGTTTTGAAGGATCGTTATAAATTCTTACCTAAATTTTTTGGTAGAATTTGCCAGTGAAGACATCTGAGACTATGTTTTCTTTTTTTGTTTGTTTGTTTTGTTTCTTTGTTTGATTTGGTGGGAAGTTTAAAAATTACTAATTCAATATTTTCAATTACTAAAGATTCATTCAGATTTTCTGATTCTTTATGAGTCAGTTCTGGTATAATTTGTCTTTCTAGGAATTTATCCATTTCACCTTAGTATCTTAGATACCTAATCTGTTGGCATTCAGTTGTTTATAGGATTCTCTAATACACCTTTGTATTTCTTGATGGCAGGTATCAATGTCTCTTCTTCCATCCTGATATTTGTGAATGTTAACATCTCTGAACTTTTGTTTGTTTACTCTGTTTGGTTTTATGGTTGGTTTGTTTGTTTTTTGGTTGTTTATTTGTTTCTTTTGGTTTTGATTTTTTTTTCTTTAGTCTAGCTAAGGATTAATTATTTATATAACCCTCTACAAAGAACCAACTTCTGGTTGATTTTGTCTATTGTTTTTCTGTTTTCTATTACATTTATTTTTGCTCTAATTTTTGCTCTAACATTTCTTTCACTTTTCTCCTGGCTTTGGTTTTAATTTGTTCTGTTCTTCTAGGTCATTAGGGAAAAAAGGTCAAAGATTTAAGATCTTTTTTCTTTTGAGCTATAGGCTTTGACATCTATAAATTTCCCTCTAAGCACTGCTTTAACTATATCCCTTAAGTTTAGGTGTGTTGTGCTTTCCTTTTCATATATGTCAAAGTATTTTATAATTCCTCATATGATATCTCCTTGATCCATTGATCATAGAGATATGGATTGTTTGATATTAACTTTTTTTGTGAATTTCCCATATTTTATTTGGTTATTGATTTCTAATTCAATTCTCTTCTGGTTTCAGAACATATTTTTTATATGATGTCAATTCTTTAAAATTTATCCAGGCTTGCTTTATGGTCTAGTATATGATCTTTCAAGGATTATTTTCTGTGTGTGCTTGAAAAGAATGCATATTCTGCTATTGCTGACTTTAGTGTTCTGTAGATGTCTATTACGTCTAGCTGTTTTCTAATGCTTAAGGATTCTATTTCCTTGGTGATCTCCTGCCTATCCGCTATTAAAAATAGATTATGGAAGTCCCCAACTATTCTTGTTGAGTTGTTTATTTCTGCCTTATATTTTTTTCAGTTATTTCTTCATGTAATTTGGGATAATATTGTTATGAGCATGTATGATTATAATTGCCATAACTTTAGACTGAGCTATACTTTTTTATCATTATAAAATGTCCTTCTTCGTCTCTAGTAAAAAATTTTTTTGTCTGAAAGTCAATTTTGTCTGATGGTAATGTAGTCATTTAGCTTGCTATTGGTTGCAGTTTGCATAATACATATCTTCCCATCTTTTTTACTTTCAACCTATTTATATCTTTGAATTTAAAGTATGTGTCTTGTAGACAGCAGTGGCTGGATCATGTTTTCGTACCCATCCAACTATCTCTGCTTTTTAGAGCATTTAACCTATTTGCATGTATTATAATTACTGATTTGATAAGATTCATGTTTACCATTTTGCTATTTGATTTTGCTATTTGTCTTATGTATTTGCTCCCCTTTTCCTCTCTTATTGCCTTCTTTCATGTTAAAATAGATATTTTCAATGTGCCTTTCTAATTCTATTGCTATTTTTTTCCTTCTTTTTTTAATAACATTTTTGAGATTTGTGTGTGTGGGAGGGGGCTGCTGAGGGTATTACATCATAATTTAAAAGAATAGAGATCAGATTAATATTAATTTAATTCAAAAGCATACAGGAAAAATGCTCATTTCTAAACAATTTCTTCACCCCTAATTTGAGTTATTTTATTAAAATAATAACATCGTTATATGTCGTTATCCCATCAACATGGTTTTATAATTGTTAGTTTATAAAGTTGTGTTATAATATTAAGGAAGAAGAAAATAGTTATAAAAATACTATTAGGGTGTCCTTTATACTTACCTCTATAGTTAACTTTGTAAGTGTTCTTTATTTCATGGTGCTGATTTCATTTGAATTATTCTTTCATTTCAGCCTAAACAATTTTCTTTAGTAGTTCTCAAAGAGTAGGTCTGCCAACCACATGTTCTCTCTCTGTCTCTGTTTCTCTCTCTCTCTTTTTGTTTTGTTTATCTTGGGTTATCTTAATTTCTCCTTCATTTTCTAAGTATGCTTTCTGGATAAAGATTTCTCTGTTGATAGGCCTTTTCCCTCCACCACTTCGAATATGGTGTCCTTATTGCCTTCTGGCCTCCATGGTTTCTTTTATATGATGGTATCTTTTTCTCTTACTGGCTTTCATGTTTTGCTTGTGAAGGTCCTTAGATTGACCAAAGTGAAGATTGGGTCCTTCACAGGTCTTTCCTGGCCATGCATACAGCCCTGCATCTGGGTGGGTGTGACTTTCCAGATTCCCCAGGAAAATATTAGGGCTTTTCAAAGCTCTCTCTGAGAACATCTCATTTCCCAGCTCTTCTTTTTAAGTTTGTCCACGCTTATTATACCACCAGGTATCATACCTCAGTCATCTGTAGTGTTAAACAAACCACTGATTGNCTCTGAGAACATCTCATTTCCCAGCTCTTCTTTTTAAGTTTGTCCACGCTTATTATACCACCAGGTATCATAACCTCAGTCATCTGTAGTGTTAAACAAACCACTGATTGTTTCCAATAACTGCGATAGGGGTAAAGCATTTCTCAAACGAAGCTTTAGTTGAGACAAATGACAACAATGCCCTGGGAATGGAGTTGCAAGGTAGGTCAAGAAGTGGCAGTGCTCTGGAAATAGGAAATTTTAGTAACTCCGTCCATTATCTGTTTCCTTTGGTAGTTTCAAGGCTGCTGGTTGCATATCCACTGTACTTGCAAAGTGATGGGTGGGTGCTGGGAGGAAACAGACTTATAGTACTACAAACCTTATTGTTCCTACTGAGATTTAGCAGGTGTTCCTGAATGAACAGTTCTTAGATTTTTTTAAAAGCTTTTGTTTAACTTTCAGAGTTCTACAATTGTTGATTTTGATCATTTTTGCCAGGGTTTTCCTTGCTTTCATGGAGGAATGTGTGATGGAGGTCTTCATTCCACCATTTTAGTAGTCCCATCAGTATTATTTTATTTTAAATCAGGGGTCTTACCCTATTAACAATCTCTTTCCCATTCGTTAAACCGTGAAATAAATAGGCGTATTTTATTCTTTGATATCTAGCCACTGTGCAGATTTTTTTTTTTCTAGCCTTCTTTTCCTTACATTCTATCCCCTTCAGACTTGGTTTTATGAAAGGGGTGTCAAGTTTGATGATAACTATAATAAAGGCGTAGTTTAAGTTGGGTTCATGGATGTTGTTTATTTTGATCTTTTGCACAGAGGCTCAGCTTTAAGGAGGAAGGAATCTCATATTAAGCCTCTTACTGTTTGGGGGTCAAATGCCATTACTGCTGTGTTCAGATGGCTACTAAATTCCAGATCATAGCCTATAGAACTTAAATTTTTCTTGAAATCCATTGAGCAACCTCTTCCTTAAATTTTGGCACCCTTGTTGTAGCATTCTTTGATCTGAGAAACACAATGACATTACTATTGATATCTTTGTTTCTGTCTAGTATTTGAGTATATGGCACTATGTGTAACCTTACCCCATAACCTTTCACATTCCAGACTTCTCCTTTTAGTGGAAATACAATTTTTATTTTCCTACCCAAATTCACTTTAGTAACTGTGCATATTTAATATATACTTAGCTTTGTTTACCCATAGGAGAATTTATCAATGACATAACTCCTGAAAGCCTCTTCAACTTTATTTCCTAGAAATCACCCTTTTTCATATGTACTCTTCAATACTGTTGTATGGGTTTGGCTATCTACTTGTCATTCCCTTTGGAATGTAAAAAACACCTCTTGTTTTTCCAATTTTTCTTTATCCTTTATGATGGTTTTGGCAAGCTAGATATAATGGCTTTTTTTCCCCCAAATAATATATTCTTATCTCTTATGAGTATAAGAATTGTGCTTAGTTTGTATTTTTGTTTCCAGTACACAGCACCATTTCTAACTTATTTTACACACTGAAAATATATATTTGCTGAATAAATATATCAATGTAGCTTATAGTATATGATTCAGAAAACTGAATAATGGTAACATAAAGGAAGATAAAATAACACAAATCATTGTTCACCTGTAGTTTGTTTTTATTAGTCACAGAATAAATTAATTAGCTTTGAAATTAATTGCTTCTTTATTTTGTTTGAACAGATTCAATTGTCCAAGTACGTACTCATTTGAAATACATTCAGATTTGAAGTGATCAAAACATTGTGTCCAGAATGTGACTTAATTTAAGAAATCTGACTTTCTTGGATAAAATAAGAGTCTATGTGCATTACAAAATCAACATTAACATTATTAGTAAATTATTAGGAAAACGATGATCACTTGATTCAGAGAAGATAAACATTTTCACATGAAGTATGGCATTTGAGAGAACAAGTAACTTTCAGTTCAGTTAAGAGCCAGGCAGATGTTTCATGATAGGATTAGATTTAGAATTATAGTTTACCTGCGCAGAAAAACATTTATCTATTTTGTTTTATTATTTTTCCACCATTTTAGTGTAACACATATACTATCAAATATTTTTATAACAAAATAAATAGTCTGTAAAATATTTCCAACATCGTGCCCTACAGTTGCTATATTATCATGGTATACATTTATCTAGGTTGTAAAATGCAGTATGTGTATCTACATGTATCTACCTCTTAACCAAATGGCATTACTACTAATATAGCAATTTTTCCATTATATGTTACTAACATTTGTTCAAAAGATTTCACTTATTCTACAGCATTACTTTTTTTATTTTTTAATTATTCTCACTTATGTATATAACAAACTGTACTTAACTTATCCCTATCATTGGGTAATTGTATTATAGCAATTATTTATCAATATAAAGGATGCTCTGATAAATGTTCATTTATGCATATGATTCATATGTCACATTCATATTTGTGTATTGTAATTCTGTATATTTTCCCCCAGAAATGTCAAATTTATTAGAACACTTAATACATATTCCATAATGTTGTGATATGTTTAACCTATTCGTATTTATAGCACATTTTCTTATTAATGTAGTCATTTCCTTAGTAAATTATCTTTTTATAGATTTGTCAGTTTCATTGCATGTCTCAAAAAGAACTATTCTATGTTAATCAAATCTATTTTATTTTCTTGTAAAAATCCTTGACGCTTACATTGTGAAATTTTCCTTTCAAGCAACTAATTCATAGATTTTTTTTTGTGGGGCAAGGAAGAGTGACTATTGATACTCATATGTGATTAAGTTATTCCCCATGAACATTTAAGATATGTCAGCTGGAATGACTTGCCATTGTATTTTGTCTTTTATTAAATAATATGGATTTACTGATCCTTATGCCTATACAATTTAATTTTACTTGTAATTAAGGCCGTGTTTCCATATAATAAGTAATCAGATTATCTTTTTACTCCATTATTTAGACAATAAATCATTTGAATAATAGAATATATATCAAATGTTAAACAAGTAGTTATTGTATTTAAAATATTGCATTTTATATACTACCAAGTTAAAAAATTAGTTTAGAGCTCTGTAAACTTTTGATGTAATTATTTTTA
>NC_048224.1:104179752-104312839 GCF_002007445.2 Ailuropoda melanoleuca | reverse complement strand
TTTTTTTTCCCCCACCAAATTAACTGTTTCTTCCTCAAACATTTGTTTGCCTGTAAAGCTCAAGAAGTAATAGAATATTATTGGTAATAAAACCAAGACTGGACACTGCGGCTATAAAATAATTGCTTCCCCACCAGCCTCAGTGAGCTACTGCCTCATTCCACCTTTGATGTCAGAATTTAACATTTTTGAGGTTTTTTTTTGTTGTTCAAACGCATGTTGAAGGATGTGAAACAACTGGAACTCTAATAAATTATGATGCAAATGTAAAATGACATAAAAATTTGGGGGAATTGTGCTATTTCATTATATAATTAACATATTCCAACCCTATGACCTACCAATTTCACCATTACATTGTTACCCAAAAGAAGCAAATTTTATTATTAGTATTACATGTGTGTGTAAGGCTTGTATAATAATCATAGTTACTTTATTATAATAGTCAAAATCTAGAAACAACCTAGTTGTCTATCAATTTCATTTAGAATGCTTGCACAAACGAACTGACATATTCTTAAAATAAAATACTACTCAATCATAAAATGGAACACTGTCATGCACACAACAACGTGGATAAATCTGAAAAACATAACACTGAGTGATTAAAGACTTGCACTAAAGAACAGGTAGTATATGATACTTGGAATTTGCAGTTTATCTGTGGTAAAGAAAAAAATAATTGCCAGCTGTGGCTTCTATGGTTTGAGGAATAGAGATTGATTGGAGGCATGAGGGACCTTTCAGGGGTGCTGATAATGTCATATATCTCGATAAAGGGTTGAGCTACAAAAGTATATGCATTTGTTAACCTCCACTGAATAGATGCTCTTAAGACTTGTATGTTTCAATGTTTGTAAATTTTACATCAAAGAAAAAAAAAAGAACCATAACCATGTATTGAACTCTTGGTATTGATAACACATGCTGAAGCCTTTGGGCAGAAATGAACTAATATCTACTACTTACTTTGGAAATAAGATGGACTTGAGATTGATAGAGGGATAGATGAGATAGATGATAGATGATAGATGATAGATAGATAGATGATAGACTCTATGTAATAAAGTAATTGGCAAAATTCTACTTGTAGAATTTATATGGAGAGTCAATGGATATTCACTGTAAAATTGCTTCAGCTATTTTATGATAGATTTTATTTTAATAATTTTTATTTTAATAATAAAATTTTGTTAACAATGAAAAGAAAATATATGAATTCCTTGTACTACCAGGATGTCAGTTTTACCTTTATTTTAAATTTGAAACCTAAGTGTATGATAATAAAATCATGAAATCTTTTTTAATCTTTATTTGTAAAATGAAGAATTTTTCTTATGTTTCTAATTTTCCCTACATTCTTAGATCTTATTTGTAGACTTCCTAGATTTTTTTCTTTTTTTAACTTTCTTTTAGCTCATTTTGAAATACTAACCTATGCTTTGTTTCTGTTTATGGGTGTTTTTTCCAGCAGAGTTTCATTTTCTGAGATAGTATTCTAGTTCTCATTCTTTATTTTATTGTTTATGCTGGAAAACATGTTCATTAAAAAATGAACTAAAAGAAAGTTAAAAAGTTATTTGTGTTTGATCTTATAACAATCCTTTTCTATTACTCATTTTGATGTGATATTGTTTTTTCTGGTTTTTTGGAAGAAAAGATGAGTTTCAAACACTTTATAGAGTCATGGCATTAGAATTTCTTCTTTGGCTATTTTTGTAAGATTTCAGAATTTGTGGTCTCTTCCTTTCTCAGACCTCCTAGCTCTCTTCATGTCCCCCACCCTCCCCATGGCTCTCTTTTCACCCCTTTTTGTAACTTTATGGATCATATTTGGTTCTATCTCCAGCAGTTTCTTCATAGTGGAATATGGAATGTGTCTGGAAATTAGCCGCTGCTGATTTTTTTGATAGTTCATAGTACCTAGAAATTTTCAACACATTCAAATCTTATCATAACCCACTCTTAGCTATATAAGTTTGCCTGCTGCACTTTCCAGTGAGTCCTTATTGGCTAATCTATCTTCATTTTACTGAGGGATTAAGGAAAATTTACCACTATCCTGCAACAGCTTCCATCACCAGTTTTCTAGCATTGCATCACACTTGACTAAAAAAAAGTACTTTTCACTTTCTTATCTAAAAATTAATCTTTTAATAATTTTATATGTTTAATTTCATTATTTTTAACATTATGTTAGTATAGAGCGATATTAATATTTATGTACTTATATTTATTTAAAATGTTTACTTTATGTGGAATTTATTACTGTAATACATTTCTTTACTTGTAAAATTATACATAATTATACATAACTGAACAATAAATAAAATAATTAATTATTTAAATAATTAAGTCTCATTACAGTCTTAACACCTATACAGCTACAGCTATGACACCACACATAGTATTCAGAAGATATAATACCCCAGGATGTTTACTTACAAATTCTATAAATTTTATTATCTTAGCACCAAGTAAACAAAATCTGGTTCCTGGAAAGATTGGTCACCTACATTAATCAACAGGGAAAAACAAAAACAAAAATATTGCCAAGCTTCCATTTAATTTTATGGCTTATAAAGTATGCATAGATTAGTCTCAATTTATGAAGTATATATTCAATTTCATTTTACCAAGACTAATTAATATTTAGTTTTAGTGGCTGATGTAAGTTTATTTATTCATTTATTTAACAAACATTCACTGAGAACCAACTTTTTCTAAATTGTGTGTATGTATGCACTTGCGCTTACTTTTTGTTTTGATTTTTGTACTGCCTGTAAAATCTATCCCCTAATCAATAAGAAGCAGCATGTGCAATACTTCTCAGCAATTCATAGGAACTTAAAAACATAGAAAATCCATATACATTTAATGTATATTAATTTTAGGATTAATTCACAAAGTAAAATATAGGGGTGTTATGTAGTGCAGTGGTGCATGATACAATGTGTTCTTTGTCAAAAGCACAGCTTTTTTTTTTCTAATCACTGAAAAACAAAAACTTTATTACTGCATCATATTATATATAGAAAACTCTAGACTCCACCAAAAAGCTATTAGAACCAATGAACAAATTTAACAAGCTGAGAATACAAAAACCGATATTAAAAAAAAACCAGTTGTGTTTCTATATACTAATAAAAAACTACTACCTGAAAAAGGAAATAAGAAAACAATGTCTTTAACAATTGCATCAAAAAGCATAAAATACCAGGAAAAAATTTAACCAAGGAGATGAAAGATCTGTACACTGAAAACTATTAAAACATTGATGGAAGAAATTGAAGAAGACACAAATAAATGGAAAGATATTAGGTGCTCATGGGTTGGAAAAATTAATAATATTAAAATTTCTATACTACTCACTGCAATCTACAGATTCAAAACAATCCCTGTCAAAATTCTCATGGCGTTTTCCACGGTAGTTTTTTTTTTTTTTTAAGTGGCTTTGTTTTTCGAAATCTAAATTTCTTCATTAAAATGGGAACTTACATTCAAAAACTAATGTGAAATTAAAATAACGATATCAGTCAACCACACTTTGGTGTGGTCTAACCTAGTGTGGCAGCCCTCCAAAGAAACTATCACTCTTATCCTGCTTTAATAGAAAACACCATTTCCTAACTACAGGAAATATTCCCTTGTATTTTGTGCTGATTAGATCATTTGGTGAACATCACATTTAACATTAGATTCATTTATTCATGCATTCCTTCATCTTTTACCTATTTATTGGGTTCAATCTGTGTGAAGTACCATTCTCTCTTCTAGGGATGTGTGTGTGTGTGTGTGTGTGTGTGTGTGTGTGTGTGTGTGAATGCATGTATTTTCATCTAGCCCATTGACAGTGTAATGAGTAAATCGAGCTAAGGACTGTAGCAGTACCAAATATATAAAGATGCAAGAACAGAAAACAACATATGGTGAGAATTTGGATANCTTGCACTAAAGAACAGGTAGTATATGATACTTGGAATTTGCAGTTTATCTGTGGTAAAGAAAAAAATAATTGCCAGCTGTGGCTTCTATGGTTTGAGGAATAGAGATTGATTGGAGGCATGAGGGACCTTTCAGGGGTGCTGATAATGTCATATATCTCGATAAAGGGTTGAGCTACAAAAGTATATGCATTTGTTAACCTCCACTGAATAGATGCTCTTAAGACTTGTATGTTTCAATGTTTGTAAATTTTACATCAAAGAAAAAAAAAAGAACCATAACCATGTATTGAACTCTTGGTATTGATAACACATGCTGAAGCCTTTGGGCAGAAATGAACTAATATCTACTACTTACTTTGGAAATAAGATGGACTTGAGATTGATAGAGGGATAGATGAGATAGATGATAGATGATAGATGATAGATAGATAGATGATAGACTCTATGTAATAAAGTAATTGGCAAAATTCTACTTGTAGAATTTATATGGAGAGTCAATGGATATTCACTGTAAAATTGTTTCAGCTATTTTATGATAGATTTTATTTTAATAATTTTTATTTTAATAATAAAATTTTGTTAACAATGAAAAGAAAATATATGAATTCCTTGTACTACCAGGATGTCAGTTTTACCTTTATTTTAAATTTGAAACCTAAGTGTATGATAATAAAATCATGAAATCTTTTTTAATCTTTATTTGTAAAATGAAGAATTTTTCTTATGTTTCTAATTTTCCCTACATTCTTAGATCTTATTTGTAGACTTTCTAGATTTTTTTCTTTTTTTAACTTTCTTTTAGCTCATTTTGAAATACTAACCTATGCTTTGTTTCTGTTTATGGGTGTTTTTTCCAGCAGAGTTTCATTTTCTGAGATAGTATTCTAGTTCTCATTCTTTATTTTATTGTTTATGCTGGAAAACATGTTCATTAAAAAATGAACTAAAAGAAAGTTAAAAAGTTATTTGTGTTTGATCTTATAACAATCCTTTTCTATTACTCATTTTGATGTGATATTGTTTTTTCTGGTTTTTTGGAAGAAAAGATGAGTTTCAAACACTTTATAGAGTCATGGCATTAGAATTTCTTCTTGCTATTTTTGTAAGATTTCAGAATTTGTGGTCTCTTCCTTTCTCAGACCTCCTAGCTCTCTTCATGTCCCCCACCCTCCCCATGGCTCTCTTTTCACCCCTTTTTGTAACTTTATGGATCATATTTGGTTCTATCTCCAGCAGTTTCTTCATAGTGGAATATGGAATGTGTCTGGAAATTAGCCGCTGCTGATTTTTTTGATAGTTCATAGTACCTAGAAATTTTCAACACATTCAAATCTTATCATAACCCACTCTTAGCTATATAAGTTTGCCTGCTGCACTTTCCAGTGAGTCCTTATTGGCTAATCTATCTTCATTTTACTGAGGGATTAAGGAAAATTTACCACTATCCTGCAACAGCTTCCATCACCAGTTTTCTAGCATTGCATCACACTTGACTAAAAAAAAGTACTTTTCACTTTCTTATCTAAAAATTAATCTTTTAATAATTTTATATGTTTAATTTCATTATTTTTAACATTATGTTAGTATAGAGCGATATTAATATTTATGTACTTATATTTATTTAAAATGTTTACTTTATGTGGAATTTATTACTGTAATACATTTCTTTACTTGTAAAATTATACATAATTATACATAACTGAACAATAAATAAAATAATTAATTATTTAAATAATTAAGTCTCATTACAGTCTTAACACCTATACAGCTACAGCTATGACACCACACATAGTATTCAGAAGATATAATACCCCAGGATGTTTACTTACAAATTCTATAAATTTTATTATCTTAGCACCAAGTAAACAAAATCTGGTTCCTGGAAAGATTGGTCACCTACATTAATCAACAGGGAAAAACAAAAACAAAAATATTGCCAAGCTTCCATTTAATTTTATGGCTTATAAAGTATGCATAGATTAGTCTCAATTTATGAAGTATATATTCAATTTCATTTTACCAAGACTAATTAATATTTAGTTTTAGTGGCTGATGTAAGTTTATTTATTCATTTATTTAACAAACATTCACTGAGAACCAACTTTTTCTAAATTGTGTGTATGTATGCACTTGCGCTTACTTTTTGTTTTGATTTTTGTACTGCCTGTAAAATCTATCCCCTAATCAATAAGAAGCAGCATGTGCAATACTTCTCAGCAATTCATAGGAACTTAAAAACATAGAAAATCCATATACATTTAATGTATATTAATTTTAGGATTAATTCACAAAGTAAAATATAGGGGTGTTATGTAGTGCAGTGGTGCATGATACAATGTGTTCTTTGTCAAAAGCACAGCTTTTTTTTTTCTAATCACTGAAAAACAAAAACTTTATTACTGCATCATATTATATATAGAAAACTCTAGACTCCACCAAAAAGCTATTAGAACCAATGAACAAATTTAACAAGCTGAGAATACAAAAACCGATATTAAAAAAAAACCAGTTGTGTTTCTATATACTAATAAAAAACTACTACCTGAAAAAGGAAATAAGAAAACAATGTCTTTAACAATTGCATCAAAAAGCATAAAATACCAGGAAAAAATTTAACCAAGGAGATGAAAGATCTGTACACTGAAAACTATTAAAACATTGATGGAAGAAATTGAAGAAGACACAAATAAATGGAAAGATATTAGGTGCTCATGGGTTGGAAAAATTAATAATATTAAAATTTCTATACTACTCACTGCAATCTACAGATTCAAAACAATCCCTGTCAAAATTCTCATGGCGTTTTCCACGGTAGTTTTTTTTTTTTTTTAAGTGGCTTTGTTTTTCGAAATCTAAATTTCTTCATTAAAATGGGAACTTACATTCAAAAACTAATGTGAAATTAAAATAACGATATCAGTCAACCACACTTTGGTGTGGTCTAACCTAGTGTGGCAGCCCTCCAAAGAAACTATCACTCTTATCCTGCTTTAATAGAAAACACCATTTCCTAACTACAGGAAATATTCCCTTGTATTTTGTGCTGATTAGATCATTTGGTGAACATCACATTTAACATTAGATTCATTTATTCATGCATTCCTTCATCTTTTACCTATTTATTGGGTTCAATCTGTGTGAAGTACCATTCTCTCTTCTAGGGATGTGTGTGTGTGTGTGTGTGTGTGTGTGTGTGTGTGTGTGAATGCATGTATTTTCATCTAGCCCATTGACAGTGTAATGAGTAAATCGAGCTAAGGACTGTAGCAGTACCAAATATATAAAGATGCAAGAACAGAAAACAACATATGGTGAGAATTTGGATACCATGGCTTTTTAAGAATCATACATTTAGTCAGAGAAGAAAAAGGATGTTTTTGAAAGTGGTTAAAACCATGTCATAAAAGGCCAGTGTCAGTTCTAATTTACTCTCATCTTTAGATCTGAAAGCCAGAAATACAAGCTACAGCAACAGAGATTATAGGTCAAATGTCTTTTTAGTACATTCCTCTAAAGTCCCAAGGCCAGAAAACAAGAGCTGCTCTTACCAGCATGTTTACCTCTTGGCAAATAAAGTAAGCATCAATGTTTTATCTAGAAATCTAGAACTCAATCTATTAACAAGATTATATATTAAGATTATATTTATTTATAAATTTATATATATATATATATTTATTTATTTAAGAAAGCACAGGAAAGGGGTGGAGGTTGGGGAGAGGCAGAGGGAGAGGGAGAAGCAAACTGCTCACTGAGCAGGGATCCCGACATGGGGCTCAATCCCAGGACCTTGAGATCATGACCTGAGCAAAAGGCAGACACTTAACCAACTGAGCCATCCAGGAGTCCCCAAACTCACTAGGATTTTTGAATGCATGTGTCTGTTTGGGGTCAAAGAACTGATTTTAAATTTCACATGGGGAACTTCAGAGCTACTTCCACACAACCTAACAATTACTGTTTCTTTTTTTTTTTTAAGATTTTATTTATTTATTTGAGAGAGAGAAGGAGAGCGGAGAGGGAGAGGGAGAAGCTGACTCCCTGCTGAGCAGAGAGCCCAACACGGAGCTCATCCCAGGCTCTATCCCCGGACCCTGAGATCATGACCTGAGCTGAAGGCAGATGCCTAATCGACTGAGCCACCCAGGTGCCCCACAATTACTGTTTCTAGCAGTGGTTCATATTCCAACTGTAAGAGAATGACTTAAGCCATTCTTTAAAACTCAGTCCTTGAGCTCTAATTCATACATTTTGAAACAGAGGTAGATCTTAAGAATCTTCATTTTAATAAGCATGCTCTTGTAATTTTTTGTGCATTCAAAATACTGAACCTAGCTTCAGTTTTAAAGACTAAAATAAAACTCTGTTTTTCTACACACATACATGTACACACCTTTGATTTTATTAGAACAGATTGAAAATAAAGTCAGTATTGAATGATTCTGGAGAATCATAGAGAAGATGTGCTAACCCAGGATCCAGTTACAGTGTCAAATGCCACTATACTTTCCACACTGGATCCTTACTCGATTTGTATGTCTACCTTATAAATCTCCTGTATAGCAAGCTGGTTTGAGAAGTTGGTAAATTACTAGGTATGTAGGAGGATTGTCCAGACCATCACTGCTATTCTTTCACTCTGGCCATCTAAATTCCTTAATAAAGTCACTGTGTACTAGCAACCATTGAAGCAATGATCTTGCAGGTAAATTTCTTGTCCTAGGAATGTCCTTCACTATCTTCCACACAAAATGTTTGTTTAGCACTAGTGGAAGCTTTGATCCATCCATCCATTCATTCATCTATATATCCATCTACTCCCAATTTTTTGTAAGGCCTAATTAAGAGCCAAACCCAATCCAATTTCAATGATACATATTTTTTCCTCCAGGCTTCTATCATACATAAATACTTGAATTCAATATATTGCAATAAATATTATGTGCATAACTATATAACCAGTTATAAAAAAAAGATCAAGATAGTAAAGTTTTATGGATTAAATTTCCTTTTAGGAAGAGGATTATATTCATCAAATGACAATTGAATTTAGTGCTATCTTCAATCTTTTAGTTTTCCATTTCAAGTGCACTCCCTAATCCATGTATACACACATGTTTTCTTGGGCAAAAGTATTTTAAATATTCTTAATAACATAGCATATTTCTCTGAACACTACTATATGGAAGAAGGTAAAAGGGCAATAAATTAAGTGTAGTCAGAGTACTATATTTTTTTTTCTCCTAGGAGTCCCAACTGTAAGTTAATAGTATCAAAAATATTTCATCAACATTCAAAATTTCTGATTCACAGAATGATTACTATTTGGGGAGAAATTAATTAGCTTCCCTCACCCCTTTATCTTTACACTGCAATTTCACTGTGTGTCTGTGGTATCTATGTTGAGGGTGTTATGCTATTGTAAAATCTTCGGGGGGAAAACTTTGGAACTAGAAAATACAGAAATAATATATTTTACAAATGTTCCAAATCATGGAGATACACTTTACTTTTGTACTTTGGTATAATCTAGTAATACTTGAAAACTTCACAAGTATGAGCATATCCTTAGAAGATTCAATCAATTAAAATTGGTATACAAATGAACACATTTTTTATTTTGTAAATTTAGAACCACATATCAAAATTAGGTATGAAAAGACCTCTCTTTCAGAATTCTAATTGATTTGAGCACAGGAATACAAAGAAGAAAAGCAGATAAGATAAAAAAGGCATGGAAAATTGTAGGAGAAAGGACTGGAAACAAAACTAAACACAACATTGATATGACCATAGTTGTGTTGACAATACAAGCTGAACTACATTTTTTTAGCTCTTTTCTTTTATTGGTGAACAGTTACAAAAATTTTGCTATAAAAGTATCGAGAAAAAAGTGTATATATCTAAGTATAATATGTAACACATAGCATGTATAGTATATACATATATTTAAAAGTTAAAAGTATAATTTTGCTAATAAAAGAAACAATTGGACTTTCTAGAGAATAGCACCAAGAGTAATAGCATAGAACTTTAAAATGTTTAAAAGTTATTACAGAAAGAAAGAAAGTGTAATTATATAAGAAATTAGAATAAAAATTAGTCTCAGGGAAAATAGTTTATCTGTATTAATAATTGACATTTATATAAAAATGGTTCTAATTTATTATAGAATAGTGAAGATGAATTAAAAATTAATGCAAATATTATTTACTGAATAATTATTTTAATATTATTATTGTATTTTTACTTAAAATTTATAAATATTGATATGGATAATATTTTTATTTGTATGTGAATAATAACCTGGCATTTAAACAAACCTATTTTTTTGTAATTTTGTGATTTTCAAGGGCTTAATACATGTTAAGCTTACCTTTCTTTTGTTTTCTATGTTTTCCCTTAGAAAACTGTACAAAAGTGATACACTAACCAAAAATTGAAAGGAATTTACTCAGCGAGAAGCAGTTATTGTGTGAGTCACCTTGTTAGACGGCTTTACCAAAAGTGAAATGAGTTAAAATTTAACTTTTGTTTGAAGAGCTAACCAATTCAATCACATAATAAGTAAGAAAATGGAGCTTATCTTAAGAAATAAGACTTCAGTAAATAAAAGACGAATTGGAAAAGAGAATTGTTACTCTGTGTTTACATGAGAGAATATTGGAAAGAGATTATCCCTAATCAGCATGATTAGCTAATCAGGAGTTTTAATTGAAAGCCAAATCCTCAAGTAAATATTTCAACAACAACAACAACAACAACAACAACAAAGAAAGAATAAAAATGATATTAAGAAGCCCAAACAAAAATATAAACACAAGGCTTTAGGTGCAGAGTACCTATGATTGTTGCTGAATGTTAGAGCTGTTATATTTTAAAATAACTAAATGTGAGCCAGCATATATATGTGAGAAGATTCCAGAAGAGAGTTAGGAATTGAAATTGAAGGCCAGAGGAAAAAAGAAGGAAGAGAGAAATGGAGAGTGAAGGGGAAAAAATAATGGAAAGGAACACCTCCAGATGTTCTTAGCTTTGCAAAAATTTTCATCAGGATGCTATACCTAGTTAAATTTCTTCTCTTCACTGATTTCATTTCCTACTAAACTTGCACCTATCAGCCATCCAAGAAGATGGGTATATATGGATGCAAGTACATAGTACATATGTATGTGACATATAGCACAGATAAAATCCTCTGCTTAGTTGCACATCATTCACTCTGATTACTGATGGATCACTGAAAGGAAGCAAATGCTACAAAAAAGAAACCCAAACAACTTGTCCCCTGTTTCTTTCTTTGAAGATTTGCAGTCTTCCTTGATAAGCCCCTTACCTTATAAATTTAAACAAACTGCTCATCCATTATAGACAGGCTTTAGAAATATTAAGTTAAAAGACTTTTATTTTATAAAACCAAACATATGTCCATTTTTTTTTTAGATCAAACAGCATGTCAAGTTTACACAGCCAGTTAGGAAGTTGAACTAAGGAGTGCTGATTTCTCTCTCTAAGTTCCGGCCACTGTCCTGGAATAGAAGGAGCAAGGGAAAGTGGCCAGAGATGAGGTCAGTTAGACAGACAGTTTTTACATCATTTAGGGCCAGGATGGAAAAGACAAGGAGTTTAAATTTTTTTCTGTGCATATGGTGAAGGAATGAAAGGATTTTGAATAGGGGTGTATATTCATATTCATGTATCAAAAATGTCTCCATCTTCTTAGTGTGAAGGACTATCGTGTGGAAGTAAGGAGACTAACTGAAGGCTATTTCAACAGTGCAGATGAATTGTGGCTAGAACTAACAGATTATTGTGCTTAGAACTAACAATCAAGTTCTTGAGGATTAACTAGACCCATTATATTTATTTGGAGGATCAAGCTGAGGATTGGTATAAGGAACAGAAATCAAATATATACAGAAAGAGAAGAATCAAGTATGAATATTAGGGTTTGAACCAAAAACTGACCGATGGTTCCATTTACTCAGTGAGGAGGAAATGAGAATATATCAAGAGCTCATTTTGAGGTGTTTATCATTATTTTTTGTTGCTAACATTTTATTTCAACTTCTCTATGTTTGAAGATGTTCATAAGAAAGACATAGGGAAAAATTCTGTTTTGAAAATATATTGAATATCATCAAAATGTCATAAATGGGTCCAAAATTTCAGTTACATAAAGTATAGGATTAATGCAGTGTATCTGGTTTAAGCCTGTTGCAGAAGGTGGAATTCAATAGTGTTACGTCTGGATTCACTTTTAATGGGGACCTGTAATTGAAAATTGACATTCTGCAATGGTTTAAGGCACATATGGGGCATCTAAGTCAAGCTGTGGAGTGAAGAGGTGAATACATAAATCTAGAATGCTGGAGTGAAGGAGAGAAATCAAAGTCTAGCAATACAAATGCAAGAGATCTAGAGAATGAAATAGAGATACAGAGATAGTGATACATATAGAGTGAGTGAGATGGTAGCAGACAGGGATGGAGAGCTCTGGCATTCCTTTTGTCGTGACCTTGAGAAATATGTTGGTGATGAGAGCCTAGCATCAGCGGAAAGTACTGTGGTGGTTGTCTTCTCTAAGTCAGAGGTGAAGGTAAGATCCTGCCATTAAAATAGACTGCTTGATTTCAACAAGAATGGTGTGATCTTGGGGTGATAGGCCAAACCGTTGCTTTAAGATTCAAGAGGAAGGGTTGCCATAGTAATCACAATAGGCAGACAAACTAGAATAGTAATCAGAACAGCCCGATCTACAGAAATCTTTGATGACAGCATAGGCATAAGCAAACACTCAGAATTAAATAGATGGCAGTCCTGAAGTTCATACCTGAGCTGTGTAATCATAAAAAAAAGTAACACGTCTGGTAAACTAACACTTGATTTGGCTTACCACAATAGCACCAGGAGCTCGTACTCAGTTCTGAGATAGGACTTCGCTGAGACGCTGGTACACTTAAAGGAGGACTTTACAACAACAGCACAAGTCTATACAGTGTTTTCCTTCTAGCCTTTGGAACAGGGAAAGTGGTAACTGTGTGCTTAGAAACAGAAACTATTTGGCCTATTAGGAATTATTGAACACTGGCTCTGAATGAATCCCTGGGAATATAAAATGTAAGTGTAATTTAACAGAGTGAGGGCTTGTGGAATTTACATGGCATTTTTACTTGATTCTACGTCACAATAGGTAGAGCGGGATAACAAATGACTTATGTCATTTCCTAAATTCTTAAGCTATAAGTAAGATACATATGCGTATCTATTGTATCCTCATATTGGTTCCCTAAATCAAAGTATAAGGATCATTAGGGGGGAAATAGAAAATGGAAGTTTCTGTATTTCCCACGTTTCATTAGTTGTGTCAACCCAAACTAAACACACATCTGTGGTGAAGACAAAGATACTAGAAATGTGATGAATTTACTAGAGATACAGGCGTAGTAGAATGTAGTTGGATTTTGTCAATGTTTCCCTTGGGGATGGGGTATTCTGCTCTGCATGTGATTTGCTCTGGCAAACACGATACTAACAGATGGGTTGCAGTCTAAGCCTGGAAAAGCAATTGTATAGTAAGGCTTGTTCTTTAGCCCAATTTGTTCTTCTAATTAACCATCAAAACATGTCCTGGTAGCCTGCAGGAGGACAAAGTGTGAGGGGCTGGTGGAGAGCTGAGTTATCCCATTTGAGGCCACCCCATACCATCTTTCCCTCTGATCTCAAATGTGTAAATGAGATTAGCAGGCAACAGTCAAGCCTGGACCAGGTCAGCAAAACCACCCAATGGAACTTAAACTCCTGGAAAATTATAGGACTGTTGCTTTAAGCCAGTAAAATATTGCATATCTTGATATGTAGTATTATTGAATAAGTAGCTAAATGTCACACGTGGTTACTATCCCATCTCCTTTATTTCACTTATTAACTGAAAGCTCAAGAAAGAGTGATCTTGTAATATGAAAGTGGATTATTTTAAGTTTAAGCAGGGAGTAACTTCAATTTCAGCTATTCATCCAGATGTTGTCTCCTTACTTGAGGAAATTAAACACAAATCAAACTCCAAGCACTTGTTTTACAACTAGTTATAAAACAAGGTTTTTTTTTTTATTGCTATTGATCTGGAAATTCAATCTCCCTCTCTCTCTCATCATCACCTCTCTCTCAAATACTCAGAAGTAGTTTGCTTCCACATGGCAAGAGAATAGATCTTCTCTGTCTTGCTTCTAAATTTAGAACACATTTTAATTTGCAGGGATATTGATCACTGTTCTATCCCAGAGAACATCACAACTGTTCACCAAATAATGAATTTATTTTGATAAGAAATCCAGAAAGCAGCATTTCATTCCATGAAATTCTGTGATTCCATAAAAATAAGTGGCTTCTTTAGTCCGTGAATATTTTTGGGGGTCCAGCGACCTGGATACTTTCAAATATTCCCTCAAAAGTAAAGATAAGTTGATATATCTTGGACCTCTTATTCAGAAAAAAAAAATAGAACAAAGCAAACAAAGTCGCTTTTGATTTTAGAAACAATAATTCACATTTGGATGTATTGTGCTGACCATTTCTGAGTTACTAAGATGCTTCCATTTTTAACCCAGAAGAGTTTTGTCAAGATAGCTCCAAATGGGAACTGGACAATTCTGCCACCCATCCTTTCAGAAACAATGGATTCTATGGTAATGAAAATGTTTGTGACAAATCACGTTACAAATCACGTTACAACAAGGACCCTGTGGTGAGCACAGCGCAGAGAGTAAAAAGGGAGATTCTTAGGTTTTAATAGCAAAGAACCGCAAAGACATAACAGAAAAACTACACTTTTGACAAACAACATTCTTCAATGTACAGTAGGTCTCTATAGAGACTAAATGCCTAACCTAGGATTCCAAGTGACCCCATGCACATAAGTATCTGATTCATTATCCATAGACCAAACCATTGTCCAAAAAAAAAGTAGTACATTCAGAACAATTTCTGAAGGCAGAACTAAGCTGCATGAGCACAGAGCTCACACTGCAACTCCAGGAATCCAGTGAGGTAACCTAATACATTTTAACAGTGATAACATTTGTTAACTAACACACAAATGTAATTAACACTTTTTGATTTCATCAAGTAAGTGCTTGAAATCCTCCAAAGGAAGTTTTGGGCTGCACCAAGAGGTAGAAAACCTATTGGTATCGGCTTACAAAGCTGAGTAGTTATATAGGAGGGAAATCATAAATGCCAAATATGTCTTGAGACCATTTAGAGAAATTAGTACTGAAATAGCTCCTCCAGTAACATTTCTTGATATATTTTAGGACATACTGCCATATACATGTATACCTATTATATACATGAAAATATATGAATGATGTAAGTATGTTTTAAAGTCATTTTTCTAATAAAAATTTATATTTGGTGTCTTTGTGGTAGTTAACTTTAAAATTTGGCCCATAAATTAAAAAAAGATCATGACAATACCATGAAAAAAATTTAAAGAGAAGGAATAGACATGATCCAGAGAGGGTGAATTTAGATTTACATGTGGGAACTGCTAAAGTTTTAAAATATCCCCTCCTAAACCTTTAAAGTTTGTCAAGAATCAACTATGTATTCATAGGTTCATTCCTGGAATCTACTGTCTTCCATTGGTCAATACCACACTGACTTGATCATGTATTTTGACCTTTTAAATGGCTGAAAAGTTGTAAGGATTTTCTTAAGAGATACACATTATTAGACATGTTAATAGAAACACAATGTTATATTATTGAATTCTGAAATATAGTTCATGAAATATATAAGAAAAAAATCTTCAGTACTGCCATTTTTACCACATAATTAATTTTAAGATATTTCACTACATAGCTAATTTTCCTATTATTTTTTATCACTGATGTTAGAATTTGATGAGTCATTGCACCTGAGATTCTAGTGGCTATATTTCATGGTTTAGGCCCACAGATATACTAGAATGGTTTCACCATGCATTTGTTCATTCTAGGGTTTGAACTGACAGAGAAGCCTATATTCAGAAAAATCTCTTGTTTACAATATGATGGCAGAAGGATACAAAAGCATGCAATGCCAGCAAATTTTAAGCCCCTATTGGTTGAACACCAATATTCATTGGTCAAAGCAAGTTACATGTTAACATGAATGAGCCCAAAGACAAATTTTAGGAAGAATTTTCTCCTATGGAAGTAAAATACAAGGAGTAAATAATTTTGAATAATATTCAAAAGACCATGATTTATCTATTTATTCAAGTCTTTCTGACATGCAAAATAAAAGACCTCCAGAGGTTTTGTCAAAATCATGGCATCAAGGTTGAAGTCCAGGCTCTTAAAATCTCTGTGAAATCTTTTTTTTTTTTTTTTAAAGATTATTTACTTATTTAGAAAGAGAATGAGAGAGAGAGAGAGAGCGTGGGGGAGGGGCAGATGGAGAGGGAGAGAGATCTCAGACAGCACTGCGCTAAGTGCAGAGCCTGAAGCCAGGTCCCACAACACTGAGATCATGACCTGAGCTGATATTAAGAATCAGACAGTTAACCAACTGAGCCACCCAGGTGCCCCCAAATCTCTGTGAAATCTTGATGCAGCTCTGTTTTATCTGAAGTCCTCTGAACCAAAGAGCCAACTTATTACCTTCCCTCACACTAATCGTCAATGCATGGAACAGATTGCCATTACCCTCCCAAGGCAAACAGAAATCCTTGGTCTTTAACAATTCTCTACAGGTATTACTGCTCTGAGGGAAAGGAATATTTCTTCATTAGGCTTGAGTTTTGTTACCATGGCTCTTGGCTCTGCCCTCTGGAAGGTCTTTCTCTTTGCATCATTGCATCTTTCCCTTTGCATAATAACCAAAAATTGGTTAAGGATAAAATAATTAAGAGAATTAAAGAATATGCCCTTTGGGAGGTCTAAGAAGCTCCATCAACCTGATCCCTGTCTTTAAAAATTTGGGGACCAAAAGATTTCTTATAACTTAAATAATTTGTTTCTTGTGATCTGGCTGGCAGCACTTTTGACAATATGGTTTTCGTAAGTGTGTTAGTTTTATAAGTCTTACATTTCAGTCAATTCTATGCCAAGAACCACACCCTTAATTATTTTCAAGACATTATTTCTAGACTAAATTATAGTGCCTTTTAGCAAATCAGGTTTCTGTGAGACCACATTCTTCTTTTGGATCCTTTCATCCAGCTTAAAGGGTCTATCTGATACCAATTAATTCCTTTCAGAAATGGTAACTAAAGGTATTTGAGCAACGCACCTAATTTGGGCTTTCGCTTATCATATACAATAATATATTTTATTTAGTGAAAGGTTGTTTCATTTTCAAAAACTGTAAGGTTATGGGTTTCCTATCTTAGCTCAAAATTATGTTTGCAAACTGGCACATACTTTTGTGAGCTTACCTCTCTCTTCTAGTAAATTATGAAATATGGCTAGTAGCAACCAACTCATTATTTCAACCTTTTTTGCCTCAAGATCTCCAAGCATTTCATTGAAAATACATTAGGAACAGTTTCTGTGTTTTAGAATATCATATGCAAAATTTCACCAAATATTTTGCCGCTAAAGAAAATAAATAGCCATTTTTTCTACCTCCGGTGTCAGTTTTCTCACTTTAAGCACTTGTTCCAAAATCCACAGCTATGTATTCTAGGTTCTTTTTACAAACACTAGTTCTGTTGCCAATTTTTATATCCACTTTTACTACATAAGAAAAGAGAAGCAGAAAAAAAAAGCTTCTGGCTTCTAGCAATAGATATTTATTTTTCTCGTGGTTCTGCAGTTTAGCTTAGGAGTATCTGCTCCAAAGTATTCCTCCTGGGGCCAAGGCTGAAGCGCAAGAACTACTCAGCCACAGCTCTTCTGGAGATGGCAGATGTGCAAGATGACATGCCCAAGCACACAAACACATTAAAAGCACTGTTGATGCTACATCTGCTAACATCCCATTGGACAAAGGAGTCACAAGGAAGAACCCAAATGCAACTGGTAGTGAATGCACTCCAGCCATAGAGTTCAGGGAAAAGGAGTTACCGTTTTTCAATATTAGTGTCAGTCCCTTCAGGCTGCTATAGCAGAAAACCATAGACCAGAGGACTTAGGAACAACAGAACTTTATTTCTCGTGGTTCTGGAGACAGGGAAGTTCAGAGCAAGGCACCAACAGATTTGTTGTCCAGTGAGAGCTCACTTTCTAGTTCACAGACAGCCATCTTTTTGCTGTATTCTCACATGGCAGATGGGATGAGGGAGCTCTTCCAGGTGTCTTTTATAGAGGCACAAAACTCTCTCATGAGGGCAGAACCCTCATGATCTAATCACCTACCAAAAGCTCCACCTCTTACTACCATTAAATTGGAGGTTAGGATTTCAATGTAAGAATTTCGGAGGGACACAGACTTTTTGTCTATAGCATAATGTAATTTAGCAAGTCCTACTAAAAGGAAGTTGGATGAAATTAGGTCTTCAGCAGCAGTTTTTCAAGAATGAAAAACAAACACAAGACAAGCATAGGTATATACTAGTAAATTGTTATCCATTTGAAGTACCATCCATTTGCAAGTGATTCTTCTTAGCTGGAATTGTAAGAAATACAAGGGCAGGTGGGAGTTATCCATCACTATTGACATGATATTCTCATAATGATACTATTCATAACAAATACTATTCTCATAGCAAATACTATTCATTAAGGAGTTTCTGTTGGTTTATTGTTAATATTTTCTCTTTAGCTCCACTTGTAGGAACATGAAAGAATTTCATAATATTTGACTGTAACATAATTAAGCTCTTAAAAACATTATTTTTATGCACTCTTCTTGTCCAACAAAATAACAAGATAGAAGAGAAAGATCTAGTGAACTGGTGGTTCAAAACAGAAGTAAGACAAAATGTATGCTTAGAATCATGATGAAGGAATGCTTCCTATTATACCTGTGCAATCTACCCAGTCAAATAATCCTGATGGGAGAAGGCAGACAGAATGCTCTAAAGGTGTACCTCTCAGGAAAAAAAAAATAGTATGATAGAGTATTTAATGTGTTCAATTTGAGACAGGTTACTAGTTTGTTCAGCTATTTCAGACTGCCTAAAAAATGTTTTCTCTACATGTAGAAATCTTGAATAGTTGTCTATTTATTCTTTAATTCTTTAAAGTTCTAGGAATTTTACCAAGGGATATGTGAATATGATCCTTTTTTGTGTTAACCATGCTGTAATACACCCTTCCAATCTGGAAACTCAATTTTACCTATGGATTGGATAAGTAATCTTTAAATAGGATTTTTTTTTTCATTTCATTCTGTACTGTTTTCTTCTTTTAGAATGTCTATTATTCTCACTTCAAGATACCTAGATCTACCTAGCATCCAATTTTCTTTTCTCTCATTAATTATCAAACACAATTTTAGATCAGAAGTTTATAGTAAGACACCAAAATAAAATAGACATAATATGTGAAAGTTCTTTGCCAAATAACCATATACTTATTTTCAAATAATTTTGACTATAAACAGTTTCTTTGATCTCAAATACCTTCATATTCTCTGAGAATGCAAAAATTTTGAGAGAATGAGATCATTTTGTGAGGATGGTATTTTAGGAGAAATCTTTGCTTTGCTCCCTTCACTTTCCACAAAGGAAACCTGGCTCTAATCCCCTCACCTCAAACCTAAAGAAAAGGCTCCAACAGGGACCTAAAATGCCAAATAGGTGACAAACACTGGTTGGGTTCAGGTTGGTCTACAGTCTAACTTCAGCCTGAGAAGTAATGAGGACAAGACTTTCTCTGGCAGCCTTGGTACCAAGGCCGGGAGTGTCATTACTGTGGGATTTGCTGAGGTTTTCATAGTTTATTGGGAGGGACTATGTATGCATTTCCACAAGTTGAGCTGTGGTCCCCATGAGAAAGAGAAACAAAAGGGCCTACAGCGCTACACAGATGGGTATAAAAAACTCAGTAGTGAGAAACTTCAAGTGAGTGAGCTGGGACCAAGGATGGAGGACCAACTGACCCCCTAGAATGTAAGAATCTGCAACAGTGAAGGAAAATGTATTGGCCCAGCCTGGCAAGAAATGTCTGAACATCCTTAAAATTGTGTCCCAGGAGACAAAGTGTCATCTTTAAAGAACCTTGAGGCCCATAGAGAATGAAGTAAGTTTGTGACAATACTAATGAAATTACAGGGGCGCCTGGGTGGCGTAGTCATTAAGCGTCTGCCTTCAGCTCAGGGAGTGATCACAGCATTGTGGGATCAAGCCCCACATCAGGCTCCTCCGCTATGAGCCTGCTTCTTCCTCTCCCACTCCCCTGCTTGTGTTCCCTCCCTTGCTGGCTGTCTCTATCTCTGTTAAATAAATAAAAAAATAAAATCTTTAAAAAAAAATACTAATGAAATTACAAACTTCCCTACTCCTGGGCCTTGTCCTTCCAAAGGGATCAGTGGAACAGCTGGCGAGAGATAAGATTAGGAAGACAAACAGCCAATAAGGACTATAGGAGCCAATAGTGCTTTTCTCATGCTGCAGGTGCCCAGCCTGAAGCTGCCTGAGCTGTGAGAATGGTCTAAACCTTTCACTGGTTCACTTCAGAATTTTGATTAATATCTGCAGTTGAATTGAGTGTCTGTTTGAAATTTATAGCAGTCTGCCACATAAAATTAAGCAGACAACCTATAGGAATTCCCAGTATTCTTATCTAGATAAGACTTGCTTTGTTTCTTTTTTGAGTGTGGGGACAAGGGAACATTATTTAATTCAATAAACTTAGGGGGTGGTGAGGCAGCAATACAGTGAGATTTAAATGCATTGTGAGTCCAGCTGCTTCAAGATATTTTTACATCTTTGTTATAATTTATTCTGGGTTGTCTAATATTTCTTCCATTTTCTCAACCAGTTTATCTATGTATCTGTGTGTCTATTCATCTAACTAAAATTATCATGGAATTCACACAATATTATAGAAGCATAGAAAATCAAGATTTGAAAAGACCTCTGGTCTTTTCAACCATTCATCTTCATTTTTTGCATGCTTTCTCCATTCTTATAAATTGATATCTGCCCTAGTTTTAAACATTTATAATGAGAGAGCAGACTATTCTTAGAAGTAATTGAGCCAGAGATAAGATTCTTAGTAAGTTTCTTAGAATTTCTTCCCAATATTCTGCTGAATTGATCTCTTTGCATATTTTGCCATTTTACTTCTGTTATCAAATACTATAGGTTTTTCCTCTGGAACAGTATATAAAGAAGCACTTAATGTGAAAAAAAATGAAATTAACTGAACTCAGCTATCATATCCTCATACCACCTTTTTTCAAATCTCTGCATCTTGAATTTTTCATAAGTCATGGTTTCACACACGATAGGACATGCTTCTGACTGTAATCTATGCCCATCTTAAATTATGGCAAATATAAATGATCTAATACTCCAGAGAGAATTTTGGATAATTTATTCAAACATATATGTCTATTAATATGAACTAATTTCACTTTTATTCTATCAATCAGCAGGACACAGAGCTCACATTGAGTTCATCAACTCCTAGAACATTAGGTATTATTCAAATAAGCTATTAATTTGAGTTCATGCCATGTTACACCATATAAATTAATGTAGTGTTTTTAAAGTTTCATTTTTTAAGAAATACTATTAATTCAGCTTGCTACTTTTAGACCATCAATCTAATATTGTGAAGCAGTTTTGAATCCCAGTAATTTTATGAAACTCATTAGACATTCTGTAAATTTTTCTGTATCCAGCGTTTTGAAAACAATATCTCATATTTTAATTTGATTAATTTTTAAATGACATGAGGCTATCCATATAATGAAATACCAGAGACCTCACTTAACTTCCATCTTGATAGTTTTTATGTAAATGGTTGTATTCTACTATAGTTCATAGTTTGAACATTTTCACAAGGTTATCAAAGGATAGTATTACAGGTTTGCTAAAATAAATATATCCACAACTGACATCGACTTAATGTCAAATTCAATGGACATTTTTACCTATTATATTCCTTGACTTCACAGCAGAATTGGACACTATTTGGCTTGTTAGTGCTCTTTTGGTTGCAATAGACAAAAACCTAATTCATAGCAGTTTAGGACAACAGAGGAATTTGTTGAATCTTTAATTTCTTTTTCTTTTTATAAAATCTTTCTTCATACTTCTCATCAGAAACACTGTCGTTTGTTGGCTGGAGTATTAAAATAACTTTCTAACTAGTTTCCCTTCTCCTACTCTATTCAGTGACCTCTGAGACCTTATAAAACAAAATCAGATCATTTTACTCTCCTAATGTAAATCTCCCCAATAGGCTTTGATTCACCATAAGGTCAAACAGATTTCAAACATATTAACCTTCTTGGACATATATCCTACTTCTCATTTCCCTACCTTCCTGAATTCCAGCACACAGACTATCTTTATGCTTCTTGAATACATTGAGATCCTCCTAAATTTTGGTCTTGGATTAGTTGTTTCCTTTGTCTGGAATGGTTTGTTTCCTGAAGTTCCCTTAGTTGATTTTTATATGTTGTTCAAACCTTGACTCAAACATCTGTTTTCTAAATGTCCAACCTAAATTACTCTCACCATCAAGTCACTATCAATCACTTCACTCTGCTTTATTTCTTTTGACACGAATTATACTCTACCATTATGTTATCTTGTTTATGTATTTATTTATTTTAATTTTTTTTATGTTATGTTACTCACCATACAGTACATCCTTAGTTTTTGATGTAGTGTTCCATGATTCATTGTTTGCATATAACACCCAGGGCTCCATGCGATACGTGCCCTCCTTAATACCCATCACTGGTCTATCCCAATCTCCCACCCCCTCCCTCTGAAGCCCTCAGTTTGTTTCCCAGAGTCCGTAGTCTCTCGTGGT
This sequence comes from Ailuropoda melanoleuca, assembly GCF_002007445.2. Classification (NCBI taxonomy): domain Eukaryota; kingdom Metazoa; phylum Chordata; class Mammalia; order Carnivora; family Ursidae; genus Ailuropoda; species Ailuropoda melanoleuca. Next base: position 104,289,972 of record NC_048224.1, on the reverse strand, counting down.
TCATTCCCCCTTCTGTTTACCACCCCTTCATCCTTCCCTTCTTTCTACCGATCTCCTGCTATTTCTTATGTTCCATAAATGAATGAAACCATATGATAATTGTCTTTCTCTGCTTGACTTATTTCACTTAGCATAATCTCCTCCAGTCCTTATTTGTTTTGTGCATACCCATATAGGAATGTAAACCAGATTAGAGAAGAGATCCTATTTTTTATAAAGATATTTTATTTCTTTATTTGAGAGAGAGATAATGAGAGAAGGAGCACAAGCCAAGGGGAGGGGCAGAGGGAGAGGAAGAAGCAGGCTCTCCACTGAGCTGGGAGCCTAAGGTGGGGCCTGATCCCAGGACTCTGGGATCATGATCTGAGCCAAAGGCAGACGCTTAACCCCTGAGCCACCCAAGCGCCCCAAGAAGAGATCCTGTTGTATTCACAGCTGCATCCCACACACTAAGAAAACAGTTGGGACTCAATAAATAAAGCACAAATGAATGTGAATACCCTGGAGAAAAGGGAGAAAGAATATTTACTTTCTCTCAACCAGCTTATTCCATAATGCTAGAAACAAAGGTCTTAACAACTCTAAGTAACGTATGTCTCTTATTACCTCTTGATATGAATAGATTCTCCATACCAGCTGAATTTCAGAAAAATTCCAGAGAAAGGCTGTGATTGGTCTCACTTTGATCACATACCCCAATGTCTGGACGAAGTATTGAAAATGGCAAATTTAATATACTGTCCTGCAGATTGCTGGTGCCAGCTAATATCAGTTTTTTCCTCCCTCTGAGCACTCCACCAAACTAGATTTCACAAGGCCCTGGCTTTGGGGTAGCTCTTGCATATGGAATATGTGTGGAAGTGATGTGTAACAGCTGAGGTTAATGAGAGGGAGTTCTCGTCTTGTTCTCTTTCCTCTGCTGACAGCCAGATAGAAGACAAAACTCTTAGAGGACTCAGAGGTCATAGGGTATAATGGAGTCAGCTAATAGAAGGAACCTGGACACTAGAATGATTGCATGGCAGTGACCCATTGACCTCTAATCAACTGTATCTTAGGCTAAAAAATACACTTTTGTTGTGATTATCTACTGAAACTCTAGTATTGTTTGTTACATATGTTATTGTTTTCACCTGTGTGAATAATACATATCCCTCCATTCTCTAATTTTCTGATTAAAGCCTAAGGCCTTTTGCCCTTCTGCAATGCGAAGATGCATCAGAAGGTGCCAGATTTGAGTCAGAGAGAAGATCCTCACAAGAACATGATCGGTGCTGGCACCTTGACTTCGGACTTCCAGGCTCCAGAACTCATATCCACACTTCAGTTTCTGTGCCTATCAAGAGTTTTAATTCATCATGAATCACCCATCATCAGAAGAAATTCAACTGAGGGCTCACCAGGTTATGGACGGGTCTCTGGAAAATTCAAGAAGAATCCTGGGTTTAACCATTGAGTCTCAGGATGTAAGAGTCAAGACTAACACTATGCTGGATGAATAAGGGGTGCAAATAAACCATATACAAGAAGACATGGACCAAGTAAGTAGAGACGTGAGAGAGGCAGAGAAAATGTTAGCAGGACTCAATGGGTGCTGTGGCCTTTGTGTCTGCCCATGTAACAAGATAAAGAAGATCGAGGCTGGTAAGGCTCATAAGGCAACATAGAGAGATGGCAGAGACAACTCTTCTAGCAGTGTAATATCTAAGCAGCCAGGCCATGTGACAAATGGTCAGCCTCAGCAAACAACCATAAGAGCCATCAATGGCAGATACATAAACATACAGCCAGGGGCGGCTGAGTGGCTCAGTCGGTTAAGCATCTGCCTTGGGCTCAGGTCTTGATCCCAGGGTCCTGGGATTGAGCCCCACATCAGGCTCCCTGCTCAGCAAGGAATCTTCTCCCTCTCCCTCTGCCCCTCTCCCCTGCTCATGCTCTCTCTCTCTCTCAAATAAATAAACAACATATTTAAAAAAAAAACAACATATAGCCAGGGATGCTGGAGAAGATGAAATGGAAGAGAACCTGACTCAAGTGGGCAGTATCCTAGGAAATCTAAAAAAAAAAAAAAAAAAAAAAAAAAAAAAAGGCCCTGGACGTGGGGAATGCGATTGAGGCTCAAAATCAACAAATAGACCAGATCCCAAAAAGACTGATATGAGAATCACATTAACATTCCTGGTAGCAGAGAAAAGAAACTCATTGACAGCTAAAGTGACTGCTACACTTTTTTTTAATCATTTATTCACTTTCTTAGTTAACCCTTCAAGTCATTACCTTTACAGAGTTTGAAATTTTGGTTCCATAGTCTTCTAATCAGAAAATAATATGGAAGAAGAGCAGAAGTAATAGCCTCTGTATTTTTTTTGTATATTTCTATGTATTTTTATGTTTTTTAATTTTATTTTATTAAAATAAGATTAATTAACATATACTGTATTATTAGTTTCAGGGGTAGAATTTAGTGATTCATCAGTTGCTTGTATCACCCAGTGCTCATTCCATCAAGTGCCCTCCTTAATGTCCATCACCCAGTTACCCCATCCCCCACCCACCTCCCCTTCAGCAACCCTTAGTTTGTTTCCTAGAGTTGTCTGTTACGGTTTGTCATCCTCTCTGATTTCATGTTATTTTATTTTTCCCTTCCTTCCCCTATTATCCTCTGTTTTGTTTCTTAAAGTCCACATAGGAGTGAAATCATATGATAATTTTCTTCCTCCGATTGACTTATATTACTTAGCATAATACCCTCTAGTTTGCTCCACATCATTGCAAATGGTTAAGATTTCATTTTTGATGGCTGAGTAATATTCCATTGTGTGTATACACCACATCTTCTTTAACCATTCATCTGTTGATGGACCTCTGGGCTTTTTCCATAGTTAGACTGTTGTGGACATTGCTGCTATCCACACTGGGGTGCAGGTGCCCTGCCTCTGTATGTTTTTATGTTCTCTCTTGCCCTGGAGAGTAGACTGCTGCTCTACCTTTCTTCTAGTGTTTTCTTTCTTACTTCATACTCTTAGGTGGGTTTTCATACATCATATATAGTGTTATTTTTCATTCTCTTCATCGATTTTATCAGATTCTTTTGCTTTCAAGATTTGGAAGTATTACCAAAATAGTTGAAAAAGAAAGCTGGGGTGGGAGGAAGTGGTACAAGAAGAGGCAAGAGATAAGAGGTTGGACCTCAGTAAAACCCACAGTCCACAAAGCAAAAGTTGCAGAGCAGTAGTAAATACCTAATTGGGCTTAGTTTTTAATTAAATTACTGTTATTGCCAATTTATGCTAATGCTTGGTTTTGGAGATTTTATGCACAATATTTTTGTCATATGTGATGAATTTGCAACCCCTGCTATGAAAACCAGAATGAGTTTTCTTAAAGTGAGCTTAATTTCTGAACTCTGTATATGTACATAGGTTTTCTGATCTCATTTCATATTGTGCCATAAAAGAATGCTCTGTATAAATGAATGGCTTTTTATTTTCATATTATGGTATCATGGTCCCATTATAGGCCTGTTAACCTCATTAATTTATCATTGGTCTTTCAAGGAAAAAAATATGTAAATATGTATGCGTGACATGAGAATTTTTGTTTAAAGCAGGGCTTAAATTTTTTTGGAAAAGTTTGACAAAGTATATCATGTCAATTCAGTTTTACCTCAATGTCCAGAATTATGTTTAGATAGGAAAAAAGAAACTCATTTTGATCTCAGGTAGAAAAATAGATTGATTTGAGTTTCATGTAGGTTTAAACTTTTAAAATGCCAGACTTTATTTTGTTTAACTGAAAGTAATTTGGAAAATTAATCAAAAAGTCTGAGGCTTTTTATATGTGTATAGTGCATTGATTTGAGTTTCTAATTAATTTAAAAATAACCAAATAATCAAAATTTATTACTTTTATTGAAAAATAAATAAAACACCTCCATATAGCACCATCTTTTTTTATAATTTCATATTATTTTTAAGAAATTAACAACTTATGATATTTACAAATAAATCAAACATGCATACCACTTCTATGTTTGGGGTTTTTGTTTTGATTTTTGGTTTCCTGTTTATAATATTCCATCTCTTTGATATTAATAACACTCAGTATTTGTTTTGCTATCAACTTGATATAGTCTTCCCGACTGACCCTTACTTACTTTTAATAAAAGCACAGCCGCATTCCTTTCAATAGTTATATTCCATCTTTTTACTGATTACTACTCAAAGTAGTCAATTGAAAATTATTAAAACTAGCACAAAGCTCTTTTAAGAATGAGTATATTTTACCTTTGATAAGAGCACAACTCAACTGGTAGATGGAACTTTGAGGACATGTTACAGGACGGCCTACTAGCAGAAAATTTTTATTATGTGTAAATATCTGTCATTATTTTTTCAAATGAGTAGAAAGGGGACAGGCCAGATCACTGATTTAAAAAGGTCAATTTGGAGAGTTTATAATTTCCTACCCCTCACCCCCACTACCCAGTACTACCACTCTGGTCACAAATCCATTCTGTCCTATATAGTTCTTGTAAATGTACGCTGTTATTTAGTATTGTTACCGTTAGCTAGTTTCTAGAAACAAAGCCAAGGAAATCTTTCTCAATTAGCTTTCTTCTACAAAATTCACATTCATCATTTCAGGATTGATTCAAAGATCTCATCAGATAAATATTAAACTATTCTGTTACAGTCCCCTGATCTGGAGGGTGTTGCTTCTTCTTTATCTTATTTAATAAAAGAGTGTGAAAGTGTGTAGGAAAACTATGTAATGTAATTATTGTTTATCTGTAGGTCTCTCATACCGCACAACAGCATAGGCCATGAGATACTTTAGAGAAGAGCCATTATTTTATTCACATTTAAAAGTATTCAGTTTTGAGTAAGTAACGTGGTAGGTATTTAATAAAAAGCTAGCATGTATTCACTGCTTACTAAGCTCCAGGAACTCCAATACATATATTTTTTTAATGTGGGTTATTTCATTACCCATCGAAAGAACACTACAAAGCTCATCCTATTAGTATTTCAATTAAGAATTTACATTTTTTCTCAAAGAGTGTCTTGAAGGTAGTAAATGTTTGAGCAGTCTGTCTGGGCAAATGATGGTGAACACTTGATATAATGTCCCTGCTTTTCTGGTGTTTACAGACTACTGGGGTGATCATACATCAGTCAAAGGGTTTTAACAAAGAATGCATAATTATACATTGGGGTAAATGCACTGAATCAAAGGATGTATTACTTTTGATTATATTCTATGTTTTTATATTTGAATTTATTAACAGATTAAATTTATTTGTTGCTATGAGCAATACATTTATAATCTTGTCTTATATTACTTTGCAGATAATGAATACTACCCATAATAGATTCATTTTATTTAAGCCATGAATGCAAATTAGTTCCAAATTCTGGAAGTTATCCCAATGTGTTAGTTTCACTGAAAAATACCATGTTCTTAGATTTCATATCTGAAATATTTACAGTGTTACAAAGATTCATTGTGTCTCTCTTCCTACCTTAGTCTTTGTACTTAATAAAAGCATGTCATACATATTTGCAAATGTTTCATTAAAAGAGTTATTTAAAATGAGATTTTCTTTCTGATATTCTTTTATGAAGAGTGCATTCAGTCTCTTAAGAGAAATGTTTCTGTAGACTTGTCATTGTAATATTATTAATGAGAGTTTTGTCCTCACTCCTTAAACTTCGTACTTTACCTACGTTTACTCTTTAAATAAACCACTGCATGGGGAAACTGGTGAATATATATTTTGCTATTATCAGTGTTTCTGATTATTGTGGTTGTCCCTTAATCCTATTGATCTTAGTCCTGAGTCATACTTACTGTGTAGAAATCAATATTAATCTATTAAAACTGTCACCAGTGAAAATAGCAGACTGGTTTTCTGCTTGGAGTTAATTTTCTGAATGGATCTATATTTCTGGTGGATCTATTGTTTTTATTATTTTTACTGATGTTTGTAATAGTGATTATATAACCATGTAGGACAATCTAAAAGTCAAACATGCTATATGTCAAGAAAGAAATTCACAATGAGTGAAATAAAATATTTTTAGAAAGAAACTGTTATCCCACAAAGGAAAAATATCATTTTATGAATAAAAGGGTTATTTGAGAAAGGAAAGTTTTGTCTTAGGGTTTCTTCTAATCTCACATTCTGTAATTGAAACCAAAAAGTAAAAGGTTGCCAAATAAATACAAATATACCTAAATGGAACAGATTTACCGTCCAGAAATAAAGGCAGATACACTCAGGAACCTAATATATATTTACAAGTCTCTGAGTAAGAGATGCTTCAGTTTGCAAGTGAAATTGGCTTGTATAACTTTCTATTGGAAGAAAAGCAAACATAAATCCACGCTTCACATCAAATGCTGAATTGATACTTAATGAATTAAAGACATTCATTGAAAATAAAATATTAACATGTTAATAAAAAACTGAAGATAATACTTAAATATTTTTAATATCTTACAGTGGGGAATATATTTCTAAATAAAACCTTCTCCTATGCCTCCTACCAAAATATTCAAAAACAAACTGGAATCATAGCAGCTCTTAAATTATCAATGTCCTGAAACTCACTTTTAAATAAATTTACTGAATATTAGGGAAAATTCAGTTTATGGCTATGAATGATTGCTCTGGTATATATACATATATATACACGAATTATTGGGAGATTTGTAAAATTAGAATATTATTAAGAGGAATAAAAATGCTTAGTCGAGTTTTAAAGTGACTTTAAGTAGTAGTCTATACAGCACTGAAGGAAAATATTATACACGTCATGACTCTAATCAATGTTTTTGCTCTTTGAATAACCAACACTATATTAATCATTCCTACCGGTAGTTTTCAAAAAAGGAGGTAAAATAAGTTCAGCTCATTCATTATGTCCCCGATAAGTCTTAGAATCCATAATAGGAAAGATGGAGATACCGAAGTATGTGACATTTTAAAATTTAAGTAACAAAATATATCATTAAAAGAAAAACTGAAAATGCCAGACTGAAGAAGAAAAAAATATAAATTGTGTGAAAAGGATTTTTTCCCAAGTATTTATAAACGATTTTTTAAAAGAGATAGAAAAGAGTGTATGCTGGCAATATTCAGAAACTAAAGTTAAAATAAGCAGGAAAAAAAAAGGCAAGTGTTCTAGTAGACAATGTCTTTAAAATCAAACCACAAAGCTGGTTGCAATACAGGATCATTTTTAAGTTTGAAATAACACTATGTACAATAAAGTATTTAAATTAGAGGTAATTATAAAATAATATTTGATATGGTTTTAATCAAAGCTACAAATCATATCCTCATGCAGAGAACTTTTCTTCTCTAAATTTCTTCTAGATTTTTTTTTCTTAAAATGTTGTTGTTTTGTTTGTTTGTTTTTTAACACAAAACAGGTAGAAGTTGCTATTCTCATTAAGGAGCCAAGAGATTCAAATTGTTTCTATGTGACTTGCTCCTTTATTGGTCAAATGAGTCTAATCAACCACTCATATATCCTCTGATCATATGACGTTGTTAAAATTCAAAAAAGCCTTTCAAATAGATAAACTAATAGCATGAATTCATTAGTATGTTCATGTGTGGTTCCTGTTGAAAGTGAAAGTACTGTATGGTGACTAACATAATATAATAAAAAATTACTATTAAAAAAATATAAAAAAGTGAAAATAGATGTTATATTATCTGCTATAGAGTTTCGTTTGAATATTTTATTCATAATCTAACTCTAAATTCTAATAAATCTGATTCTGAGAGTTTATTTTTCTTATTAGTGATGACAATAATCTCTACTTTGTGTAAAAAAGCTAGAAAAAAACATTAAGAATAATATAGAATTAAGAGCCAATCTAACCAAAGTAATTAAATGTTTTAAAATTGAGCAAATAAATTCCTTACTAAAAAATCATTATATTTTCTACTACAACTCCAGCTGGAAATTTAACTTATATTAATAATACTTTTGTCAGATCAGATATGATTCCTAAATAACAACTGATATATGTCTTTTCATTCCTCTAAAATTAAAGGAAAAACAGTGAAAGAGACTTTCCCTCCTTCACTGAAGGTACGCGAACCTCATCAAAAGGTGTTACTCAGTCTTTAATTCATGATTTTCTTTAATTTTGTATCTTTTTTTCATGGTCGTTCTTTTTTTTTTTTTTTTTTAAAGATTTTTTATTTATTTATTTGACGGAGAGAGAGACAGCCAGCGAGAGAAGGAACACAAGCAGGGGGAGCGGGAGAGGAAGAAGCAGGCTCATAGCAGAAGAGCCTGATGTGGGGCTCGATCCCAGATCGCTGGGATCACGCCCTGAGCTGAAGGCAGACGCTTAACCGCTGTGCCACCCAGGCGCCCCTCATGGTCGTTCTTGACATAGCTCTGATTCTTCCTGTTACAGAATTCCTTTTTTATACCTCAGGACAATGGTCTAATTGCCTTTACATGACTGCTCTGTCATTACTAAAAATGTTCTTACTGAAAATTCATGTTTTTGGTCTCTGCCTTTGAAAGCATCATATATTTATATTTCTTCTAAGTGTATAATGTCCTTTCTCTCTCTCTCTTTTTTTTTAAAGATTTTATTTATTCTTTTGAGAGAGAGAGCGTGTACAATTGCAGGGGCAGAGGGAGAGGCAGAGGGAGAGTCTGAAGCCTACTCCCCACTGAGCAGGGAGCCAGACAGGGGACTGGATCTCAGGACCAGGAGATCATGACCTGAGCAGAAGGCAGACACTTAAACATCTATCTCAGCCACCCCCGCACCCCTATAAATGTCGTTTCGAGAACTCCCTCCCCCACCAAAGTATTGAAGAACAACAACAACAACAAATATATATATATATATATATATATACGCTCACATAAGGAAATAGTTGTTATCTAGTCTAATCTTAACCTGTGTGTGGCAATATATTCGATATTGCCACTGAAAATATTTTGAAGCAATATGATTTAAACCTTAGGTTTGCCTTAGTAAAGTAAAAAGCAAGAGTGTTTCTTTATAAAAATTAAGTGTTTTTTAGTGATACTCATTTCATATCACCTTCCCATAGCTTTGTCCTGAAGAAGCAGAAACAAATTTATATACTAGTTTAGTATACTTTTGTTATGGATTATTTTTTAAAGAAGCACAGTGAGCATGAACAATGAATAGAATGCATAATGTATGGGAAGATGAAGAGTGAATAATAAATTTTTAACTTAAACAAGAACCTATTTTTCTTGAGGCTCAATAGTTTGATCAACACACTGTGTTTTAAAATGCAGCTTATAACCTACCATACTGAAATAGGCAGGAGAATGTATTTCAGATAAAATATGAATTAAGAAATCTCATCCTTTGGTTACATGTCTCAGGGAGTTGGACTTTTCCCTAAATATTTCAATCTAAAGAGAGACACCTCAGTAAAATGAAAACAAATGACAGTGCTATCTCCAAAGAGACAGTGTATTATTTTAAAATGGATGAAATGGCCCATGCTCTGCCCTATGACAGTTAAATGCTCAAAATGAGACAGTCAAAAATGCAGTTAACTCATTCCCACAGACATGAAATTGAGTCTCCATTTTTGTTCTAATTTGAGGTGAAGAAGAGAGAAGGAAAGAGCACCGAATCTAAAGAATACTCTTACAAAGGTTTTATGTTAGCAATAACCAGGGACATAGCACAATCTTAAATAATGTCATTGCAACTTAGAGCTAACCTTATTGATGAACACCTAATATTCTTCATTGTAAAGATTCAAAAAGTGAAAAACAATCATTAAGTCGTTATTAATGGATAATTAATTTTAACTGAATTATGAGTTGCTAGGTCTTTAGATTTGAGTTTGAAAATTTTATTAGACGATAAACTGACAATGGAATATGACACAAATATAATCACATGGATTCAGATACACTCCTGATATGCAGTTCTGTTGTCTGATCCATATCAGGGATGCTAATGGCATCCAGTGTCTGACTGTCAGATTTATTTCATTTAAGCAAAATTTAAAACTTCATAAAATCTCAGGACAAAATGTCCCTCAATTTCCACATTTGCCACAATGTAGTAGAAGAAATTTTGTGAGGGAATATATAAGTATTTGTACATATTTGGTGATAGGATTTCTCCTCTTTTTTTTTTCCTCACCTCATCCTTTTGGGAAAGAGTTATTTTTTACATATTAAAATGCAGCCAATTTAGGCTATAGAAGTGATTACTATTAGCAAGGTAAAGTCCGTTTAGCTTTCAAACAGCTTTCAGCTGTTTCTCTTTAAAAAAATGAAACTTGCGTAGAACAAATTTCATCGTTACCCCCAGGGAGTTAATGATCTGGTGGAGTTAACATAGAAGTGACGTCATGATGAACAAGCTTACAGCACAGTGAGGTTGGTTCCATCTTGGTAGAAGTACAGAAGGCTCTGAAGGTTACTAAATATAGAAAATCAAGCCATACTCCAGAATCACAGAGTGTTTCTGGATGAATATTAATGATTCAAACAAAAGGAAATGGAGAACTAAAAATGTCTAAGCAAAAGGGACAACAGAAGAGACCTGGAAGGGAAGAGAAGAGAAGCATTGTGCTTCAAGGGCGTGTAATTCTGTTAGCCTGGGAGAGGTACACATCATCCGGGAAATGTAGAACATGTATGGCCTGTGAAGGGATTTGGATTTTCATTCTGAAGCCAAGGGAGATTTGTCAGCCAATCTCTGGAGCTGCAGTGGGAACCTGAGATTTGAGTGAGTCAGTGGAGATGAGGAGAGGATGCCCAAACCAGAGGCAGGGAGACATTTTAAAAGATGGCACAGTGTAATCTTCTTGTTAAGAAAAAAAAAAAAAATCCACTTCTTTTTTTTTATATCAGTGGTCTTCAAGTGTCACCCTCAGATCCCTGGGGTTTCTGAGATAAGTTCATAGATGGGGTCCATAGATGAATGCTATTTTTGTAATAATGCTAAAACATTATGTTTCCTCCTCACTGTATTGACATTTGCACAATGCATTCTCAGGGGGAAAGTCTGGTTTCGTTTAGGACTGTCATTGCTAGAGCAATAAAAATTTAAAAAATATATTGTCTACCTTTCAGTCAGGTCTTATTTATATTCTGTGTTACAAAATGGGAAGTTTGCATGAAGCACTTGAGTTGCATACAGAAGTACCTGGTTATTTTGAGGGATATCACTTACACGGTTGTGTGAGTTGTGAGCTGAACCAGCAGCTTTTGTTTTCATGGAAGATCATATTTACTTAACCCAATGACTGAAACAGAGTATGGTTTTGCAGGCTTATTTATTTCTAGACATTTTCTCAAAATGAACAAAAAACATAATAAGCCTGCAACTTCAAAGAAAACAATTAATAGTACTTCTTAATTTAGAATATAATGTGTTCCAAACTGTCTTTTCTTTCCCATTCCCAGTTCTGCTCAGGATCAGAGAACTCATGTAATTTACCCCAGTTTACACTACTGGCACATATATTGTTCTGATTTAATCTCTATTATTTTTCATTAAAATTCCCAATGTTAGAAGAGATAATTGGCATATCATTGCTCTTATACTTTCTAGAATTGTATGGGTGTTAGCATTCAGGTAGCAGATGTCAGAATGATGAAATAAACTAACTAGCATTATTTTCCTTGAAAATACAAATATCTGGGCCCACAGTGGAAGATTCTGAATTAGTCATTGTGAGTATTTTTGTTTTGTTTTGTTTTTGTAAATACTTTAGGTGATTGTAATGTTTGGTCAAGATTGAGAAACACAGACCTAGACTGTTTTCCCTGAAAGTTAAATATGCTATGTAAGGTAGCAATAATAAAAACTTTGTCAAATTTGATTAAATCTGCAGGCATCTCAGATCCCTGTCCACTACACATTTTTCCTTAATTTGTCATTGAAAGAATTTAATGTCTTTGCAAATATATTTTTATTGTAATGATGAGCTAATTATTACTTCTATGATCCAAACTCCTTTGAAGGTAGCTAATTTCCCAATTTCCCAAGTATGAATCCTAGAGTACTTCCAAAGGGGGTCCAGATGTGACTAAAAATGTACAGTTGGAAGCCACCAGTCCCAATTATATAACTTATCAACTTTTGAATCTCTACCGCAAACTGTGAATTGCCGCCAAACACTCCACTTAGATGGACTGGAATATTTAAGAGTTATAATCGCCTTAGCGAAACAAATTTGTGGCTTAGAGTAGAATCTTCATTCTCTTAGGCAAAGATGCTAACAAAATTATCTCTCTGCTGACAAAAAAAAATGGAATGAAATATTTCAAGTTTTGATTAGCCATTTAACTTTTGGAAATGCATAAATAATATTTATATTCTGCACAAATCTAACACTAAGTGGTTATAACTCTAATGGCATAAGATATACATAATGTATATTCATGAATTAGTTGTACAATACTTAAATGCATTAATAAGTAACAGTTTTGCATTATACAACCTACAAACATTCATTTACCAATAGTTTGTTGATCCATTTGCAATTCTTCTACTGTTTATTTAGAACTAATTTCCATATTCTTCCTGATATGTAAACATGCTACCCTATTAATTTAACTTCAGGATTCCAGTTCACTAGACAGATTTATGCCCCTATTACATAATTGCTCTTGTTCTTTCTACTAAAACTGTAAGTTTATGAAATCTTGTTGTAAGTATGAATATAGATTTACTAATGAAGTAAAGCTATTAATATTTGAATGCATTCAACTCCTCAGAGTGCATACTTAATGGAACATACAGTCAACTAATATACTAGAAAAACTTTGAGAATGAGATTAACTATCTGTGTGTGACTTAAGCTTTGACCGAGAAATATACATTTCTATCAAATTAGCTGAACCTATTCTTTTAAAAAGGGCACACAAATTTAAATTTCAAAAACTAGGAATTTTTAGAAGGAGACACAGATTTTAATTATATTAAAGTAAAATGAGACATTTCTGACATTACATTTAATCTTACTCTGTCAAAGTGAACATTTGAGACTGCTGTTTACTGAGTATATAGACAGTGTGACAGAATCCGTGGGTGTGTATCATCCTGGTGGTTAAATAACACACATGAAAACAACTATACAAGTTGATGACTGCACCAGTTTAATGTAAGAAAATTCATTGAGAATCTCCCAAAAGAAAAATTCATCTTAAGAATCACAGATGAAAGGTAAGCAAGTTCGCAGTTCCTGTTCAGGTTTTATTTCTAGTGATTTTTAGTCATATTATCAATTTACCTTCTTGGGGCAAAACTATCCCTGAGATTTTATTTATCTGCTTGTAAGTGCATGACAGAGTGATGTTCACCTTAACTTGTACACACATTTGTAAACTAGGATTCTTTTAAATTTTCTGTAGCACTAACATGTAAGATACAACTAAGTAATGCCTAAACCCTTTGGCTGAGCATGTGATCTTAGGTGCATTGAAAGATGAGAAAAGTGAGTTCTTCAGAAGAAAAGAACTTTCCCAGTGCTGTGATGACTAAGTCAGCACAGGAATACATCTACTTTGAAAGTCCCTGGCTATTATAGGACACTGTGGCAAATCGACCAAGGGAAAATATTTCAGGCTAATGATGACATTATATTAATATGGGATGAACTCTTAGTTCTACCATAGATTATAAGAATCTGTTATGGTTTGGTTCCTTTGACTCAGGTCATGATCCCAGGGTCCTCAGGTCAAGGTGACCATCAGGGTCCCTGCTCGGTCGGGTGTCTGCTTCTCCCTCTCCCTCTGCCCCTCTCCCCCACTCCTCTCCTGTTCTCTTTCACATGTGTTGTTTCTCTCCCCCTCTCTCAAATAAATAAATAAAACCTTAAAAAAAAAAAGGAACCAATTTAAGAATCCAAAAATGCATGTTTGATAAATATGTTATTTCTTCTTCTTTCAAGCACTGGAATGATTCCTCAACAACTGGTTTATCTGGTAACTACATTCTTCATTTCAATACAGCTTTGTGAGTGTATAAATCGTATTGTTTATGTTTTCATCTAAGGCATTGTATATTAGGTGTCAGGTGACCCACTGAGCAATTTAACTTAAAAAAACTCATAATTATGGTCAGTTACTGTTTTCTAATCTAATAGCTACTTTTGAGTTACCGATAAGGAGATCCTATCTCATCACTCTCATTAAACAGTATGCTGGAAATCACGGTTAGTGCAATAAGACAAGTAAAAGAAATAAGAGGTATGCAGCTTGGAAAAGGGAGAAAATAAAACTGGGTTTATTCACAGATGTCATGATTTATTATGTAGAAAATGCGGAAGAATCTATAAAAAACGTCTAGTACTAATAAGTGAATACAGCAAGATCACAGTAAATAGCCTCACTGTAAAAAATTCAGTTGCTTTCTACATACTAACAATGAACAATTGGAATTTAAAATTTAAAATAACTACCACTTCTATTCATACTAAATATTGAAATAATTTGGACTATATATAATAAATTATGTGAAGAATCCATGCTGAAGAGAAAAGACTAATGGAAGAAACAAAAAACATGTATAAATGAATGCAAAGCTATTCCACGTTGAGGAATTAGAAGACTCCATATTTTTAAGATGTCCATGTTCCCCGATTTGATTGATATAATACTAATTGAAAATGCAGAAAACTATTTTGTAAATATTGGCAAAGTAATTATAAAGATTACATGGTAAGGCAAAAAGCTTGGGATAACCAAAACAATACCGAAGAAGATGAACAAAGTTAGAGAAGCCACACTACTCTTTCAATAATTCCCATAAAGTTTAGTAATAAAGACAGTGTGGTATTGACAAAGTAGTGGACACACAGATCAATACAAGACAATGAGAAATCCAAAAAAATAGACCCACACAAATGTGGCCAACATGTATGATTTTTTATAAAGACACAGGGCAAATCAATGGAGAAAAGAGTCATTTCAACAAATGGTACTGGAACAATTATAAATCATATGCAAAAACAAAACAACCTAGATACAAACCTTACACCTTTCAAAAAAGTGAGCTCACAGTTTATCAGAGATCTAAATGTGACCGGCCAAACTATAAAATTTCTAGAAGGAAACAAGAAGAAACTCTACATGATCTTTGTAATGAGGTTTTAGAGACAACACCAAGAACATGATGCATGGAAAAGAAAAAAAAAAAAACAATAAATTGGACGATATTAGAATTAAAATTTCTGCTCTATGAAAGAGATAGTTAAGAAAAAAATGCGTGCTGAAAACTGGAAGAAGATAAAAGTGAAACACATACCTGATAAAAGACATTGGTATGGTTAATTTCATGCCTCAATTTAACTGGCCATGGCACACCCAGATTACACATTGTATCTGGGCCTGTCTGTGAGGGTGTTTCCAGATAGATTAGCATTTCACAAGTGGACTCAGTAAAGTAGATTGCCTTCCCTAATGTGGCATTATCCAACCTGATGAGGGCCTGAATAGAACAAATGATGGTGGAAGGAAGTATTCATCCCTTTTTTGTGCCTCACTGTTTAAGCGTGGACATCTCATTTTATCTTCACTGACCCCTGGAGTGGGATTTATACCATTGGCTCCCCTGCTTCACAGACCTTTAGACAGAAGCTGAATTATACTACTGGCTTTCCTGCATCTCCAGCTTGCAGATGGCATATCATGGTACGTCAAAGCCTCCATAATTGTGCAAGGCCAATTCCTCTTAATAAATCTCCTTTACATTGATCTATCTATCTATATACCTGTCTCCTATAGCCTACTGGTCTGCTTCTCTGGAGAACCATAATACAGACATCTATTCAAAATATAAGAATAATTCTTTTAAGAATTTAAAAATTTAAAAAGCCAATAAAAGGTAAAATACCTTGAAAGATATCTCACCAAAGAAGATATACAGGTGGCAAAAAAGCATATGAAAAGATGCTTGATATCATTTGTCAAAGAATTGCACATTAAAACAACAGTTAGATACCAGTATAGACCAATGCAATTGATAAATTCCTAAAATCTGACAATATCAGTTTCTGACAAGGATGTGAAGTAACAGGAACTTTCATTCGTTGATAGTCGGAATGCAAAATGTTATATCCACTTTGGAAAACAGTTTGGCAGTTTCTTAGAAGACTGAATTTTGTCTTAACATATAATCCAGAAATCAAGCTTGTAGCTATTTACCCAACTGATTTGAAAATGTATGTCCACGTAAAATCCTGCATATGAAAACTAATAGCAATTTAAATCATATTTGTTACTAATTGGAAACAATCAATTTACCCTTCAATAGGTGAATGAAAGAAACAAAAACAAAACATAACAGTACATATAAACAGAGAAGTACTACTCAATAATTAAGAAAGGATTAAGCTGTTAAGTCACACAAGAATATGGGTTAATCTTAAATGTACATTGCTTTGTGAAAGAAGCCAATTTAAACAGGCTGCATACTGTATGATTCCATTTCTATGACATTTGGGAAGACAAAAAATACTAAGACAGTAAACCCATCAGTGGTTGCTAAGAGTTGGAGGGTATATGTTGAATAGATGAAGCAAAGAGGAATTTTATTGTTAGGGGAGTGAAATTACATGAGACTGTAATAGGTATACCTGGTCCTATCCAAATGTCAAAATTAATAGAACTTTAAAGCACAAAGAATGAATCTTTACATGTTTAAATTAAAAAACAAAACAAAACAGCAACAACAACAACAACAAAAAGGAAGTTAGAGGATCCCAGGATAGAATACCAAATGTGATTTAAAAAATATAGCTTCCTTAAATACTTCTGAAACAAGCTCACTGAATGGGGTAGAAAAAAGGAGCCAAACTAATTAACTTTGGAATTGAGTGGCATATTAAAAGACTAAAGCCAAAAGGAACCCTACACCAGGACTGCAGTCTGGTTGAGAAAGGTGTCTCCCATCTCTGATGGGAGATAACTTGAAATACAGTTTTTCAGTAAGTATTTCTTACTCACTTACTTACTTTCAGTAAGTAAGGTGTCTCCCATCTCTGATGGGAGGTAACTTGAAATACTGTTAAGGCCCTCCATGCTCTCCAGTCATGGCACACGTTTAAGATTGACTTTGCCCTGTGGGTTCTTTCACGGGTTCTTCAGAGACTGATGGCACCAGACCTGTCCAATTGTGTGGGCCATGCCTCTATTTCTATTGCAGCTTATTCCTTAGGAACTCTCTTACTGCTGGGGTTCTTTGCTATCATGCCAGACTTCCCTCTTGGGCGGGCTCCCTCCTAAAATGAGGCCAGGCTGATACGCCTGCAGAATTCGTATGTAGTCACGGGGATTCACTCACTTACTAGCTATTCCCAGAAGGGAGAACAGTTATTTTGCAGGTGCAGCCCTTTACCTTGCCACCCCACAGTTCACTTCATCTTTCCCAAGCAGGGGTCAGGAAATAGTCCTTCATGTCCCCCAATTACCGAAGCACGTAGCACGTGCTCTGAGGTGTTCTGTTGAAACCCTTTCCACTGTAGTTGGGGTTAGAAATAGCATCCTTTCATCCTTATCTCCTGTTTTTATTTTGGAGAAAGCCACACAGACCTCTCTCCTAGTGAACTCCTCTTTGGAAATACCCATCTTATTTTTTTTTTTTTTCACATTGTCTCAAGAGTTCATAGCCTTTATTGTGTTTATGCTTCAGCTGAAGCTGAGGTAGTGAGAGTCCCATTTTAACATCATGTTTCAGTGATCTGGGCTTCTGGAGTAGAACTGTTTTGTTTTTTGTTTTTTTGTCTTGTTTCCTTTCACTTAAACCCGTCACCCTAGAAAATAAAGACACTTACGGAAATGTAAAAAGAAAAAAGAAAGACTTCTTGTAATATGATCATTTGTCATTTTTTTTAATTTGCTGTTTTTATAATTTAAAGCATTACAGGTAAATCTTACTTTAATGTCCATTAAATTAGAGACTACGACTTCCATTTATAACTCATACGCAAAATTGTGAAAGGCTCTACATAATAAACACTTAAGCATAACGTACTGAATGTTTATATGACCGATATGTTGCATTCATTACAGGTAGTGCAACTCCAGAAGGAGTAAAAGACATAATCCCACAAAATTTCATGAAAGTACCATACTAGGTTGAATAGAGGTCCCTAGAAGATATGTCCACATCCTAACCCCTGGAACCTCTAAATGACTTTATTTGGAAAAAGCATCTTTTGCAAACCTAATTATAGTAAGGATCTTGAGATGAGATTCATCAGGATTATCGGAATGGGTCCTAAATCCAATGAAGAGACAAACAGAGGTGACAGAGAGGGAGAAGAAAGAAGGCCATGTTCCAGAGGGAGACAGAATTGGGGTCATGCAGCCACAAGGCCTGGTGACCAGCAGAAGCCAGAGGAGGCAGGAAAGCAATTGTTCCTAGAGCCTCCAGAGGAAAGGTATCCCTGCCAAAGCTGATTTTGGACTTCTAGTTTACAGAAGTGTAAGGGAATAAATTTCAGTTGTATTAAGCCACCCAGTTTGTGGTAACTTGTTCAGTGGCCTCAGGAAATTAAAACGATATGTTCTTAGGGAACTCATCAGGTTAGTCTAAACTACCTTGAAAAATAACTATGTATGGGACAAACACTATTAATTTATATATATATATATATATTGAGAATCCTGACTGAGACAGGTGTATTTTATGAAAACACACAACCATTATTCTCTTCTGCTTTTATTTCACTTATTGGATATGTATAACATAAGTGGATGATAATGACTTTTTATTTTAAGCTCGCTTACCTGCTATATTTTATAGAATTTGTTCTAATANTATATATATATATTCCCCCCCCCCAATTTGTTCTGTTCTCTGGAGAATCCTGACTGAGACAGGTGTATTTTATGAAAACACACAACCATTATTCTCTTCTGCTTTTATTTCACTTATTGGATATGTATAACATAAGTGGATGATAATGACTTTTTATTTTAAGCTCGCTTACCTGCTATATTTTATAGAATTTGTTCTAATATATTAAATATCAGGGTCTCAAGGAGGATATTTTACCTCCGCTAAAGACAAGGTCTAAATGCTAGTATTAATAAAAAGTACATTTTAATGTCATCTTCCTGGTGGAGGAAATAATACAGTTCTATTAAAGCCCGTGAAATCTAGAATAACAGCTATCTCTACAAGTAAAGTTTGGCCAAAATGGGGCCAACCATCAGGACAGAGGCACCTGAAATGACAAATAAATCATGTTTTTCTAAGATTGGATATGACAGGAGTGAAAGAGAATGTGGGATAAGATGTGGAGTCAGAAGAGATGAGACATGGTGCCTACTTTTTATTTATGAACTCTGATGTCAGGAAACTCAAACTATACAGATTCTGTTGACTCATCTTTAAATTGAGAAATAATGTTTTTTATTATTTGCCATATAAATTATTTTAAGAATGAAGAAAGTACTAATTTATGTAAGAGGGTGTGAAGTTATGAAATGATATTGATTTATAGAATTTTTTGCAATTCTTGTTAAGTTCCTGAAGTTAAATCTAATAGAGATTATTGTACATCTCTTGCTTTTCACTAGCAAGTTCTTTTTTCCATGATTTATACATGGAAAGTGGACAGACTAAAATAGAGAGTCTAGCAAGCTGAGAAACTGGCAAGCTCTAGTTCTGCTTTCTGTAAGACTTAGCTAATATCTACACAGACCTCATAATACATTCCTTCTGATCTACTTTAAACAGTTTTATAGCTACATAACCATAAAAGATTAATGCAAGGAAATAGAGTTAAAAGGATGGTGATACTATAACTAGCTACTGTCTGGGTAGGATAGGTCATTAGGACTATTGCTTAGGAATATCTGTGCTGCTAATGGGGTAGGATATGTGGCTTATCATCTATGAAAAATAGCAATTATAGATGATATTTACTTTGATTGGAAGTCAGATGATTTAAAATATAATAGTATCCAAATCCTAACATTTATTGAAAACTGAAATGATGCTGCTACTACCAAGAGAGGCAGAAAAGCAATACAAAGACACCAAAGAAGTCTTCCTTTTCTAACTGTGTAGACAATTGGATATTTCAAAATGCAATCTGTATAAGGATAGTTTAGTCTAAGTTATGATGTTGTGACAAACATTTCCAAAATCTCTATCCCTTAACACAACAAGAAATTATTTCTTTTCTAAATATTACATTTATTCTAGGACCCAAGTTAATGGCTACCACACCGTGTACAATAAAGCTGGTCATGGTGACAGGAGAGAGACGAACTTTTACAGTACCCAACTTCTGTACCATTAACAAGAACGGCCTAAGAAATAAAGCTTTGCTGTTTTATGCCACTGGGATTTTGAGGTTGATTATTATTACAGAATAAACAATTCTCTCCTGACCGGTATAGATATAAGCTCCTAAAGCAGATTACCGGTGGGAATGGAGCATCAGTTTGCATGGAAGATATTCATATCGGAATCTGGAAAACAGATCTTCATGATGCTATGCAGTGCAAAATACAAACAAACGAACAAACAAACAGCCGTCCCTGGCAATACACTAACGGTGTTTTTAGATTACCCCTCTCATCACTCCAAAAAGAGAAAGAAAGACAAAAGATTTTAAGCAACAAAATTCTATTAAAATTAACAATGTGATAAAAGGTGTATTTGTCTATATTAAAATCACCTAGAAGTTATGCTAAACCTCACTATTTATGAGAGAAATTCAGCCAATTTAGGGCAATATTTTTAGCACAAAAGATTAGAAAAACTAAATCTCACAATATTGCACACTGAAAAAATTGTGGCAAGAAAGTTTTATGATTGTTTGGTGGTAATGCAAATTGACAAAACCTGTCTGGAAAATATGTTGTAGTAAAATTTATAAATAGATTAAATAAGTGCTCATTAACATCCCAAGACATAAACCTCTGGGGAACTTTTCTATATGTAAAATTGAGACAGCTGTGGAACTATTCAGAGAAACAATGTTTGTAATGCTACAAAAATAGAAATAATCCAAATGTCACAATAGGAAATGGACATATGGATTTTGGTAAATCATACAAAAGGCTACTATCTACAGAGGGGGGATAAAAGTGCAAAGAAAAGAGAGAGAGAGAGAGAGAGAGAGAGACAAACCAAGAAATAGGCTCTTAACTGTAGAAAACAAACTGATGGTTACCAGAGGGGAGGTGGGCAGGATGGGTGAAATAGGTGATGGGGATTAAGGAGGGGACTCATTGTGTTGAGCACAGGGTGATGTATGGAAGTGTTGAATCACTATATCGTACACCTGAAACTAATATAACTCAGTATGTTAACTCTACCAGAATTTAAAATTTAAAAAACAAAAGTGCAGCTATAAAAATAAAGCAGGGACAAGACCCAAACATATAATATTGAGAAAAAAAAGTTACAAAATGGTACGTGTAGTAAGACATACTTATTAATAATGTATAATATGCATATTCCTATTATTCAAAATTTTAATTCAACAAAATATTATTTGGGAAACCATACAAATTGAAGAAAACTGTAATATAAAATAGATAAAAGTGGCTACTTGTCCAGTGCAAGCCAATTCATATAATTAGGGAAAGGCATATGAAAAAAATAAAATTATATAAAACTTAATTTGTATATTTAAGAACTGACAGACTACGAAATGAGCTAAAAAACCCAAATAACTGCAATAACAAGTAGGTATTGCAGGTTCCAAAATAGGTGATGTGGGAATTAAGAGAAATTATTTTTTCTTCGTTAGTAGGTTGCAAGAAGTTGAAATGTGCACAGATCTCTAGAGATAACGTGGGATTTAGAAAGAATGACAAAGTAACCAGGCATTTGCTTTGATCTCACATTTCTGATTTGTGAAATGATTGGATTATACCAAAGCACACCTCCAGGCCCTATCTTGTTTAACATTCTAGAGTTCAATGGTTTTATAGGGATATTCAGTGTCTTGTGTTGGGGTTGTAGTACGACTGAGTGATTGATGGAGAGGTTTTGCGCTGTACTTAAAGGAAACAACGACTACAGTTACAAAACTGAAGGACAAGATTTTAAGGAACGATTTAATTACACTTCGTTTCACAATACATAATTCACATATTTTTCATTTTCAAGAAAACACGGTGGTTTTGCTTTGTATTGCCTACCAAAACAAGAAAAAGACTTTGTTCAGTTAATGTAAATAATTATTTTAATGCTAAACCTGTCAAATTCAATTTTTCCATTCCTCACCTCACATCTTAATTTCTTTCTAAATGAAATTATTCCCCATTACTGGCATAGCTTTGTCTCTGTCTCTTGCTCACTCTCTTGCTGTCTCTCTCTCTGTGAATTGAATAGATATATGTCTACATATATAAAAATGTATCTTTGCGCCTTATTAAGCTTCATCTTCTATAATCAACATCAAGCATCTATTCCAAATTATCTTTCTTGCCAAAAAAATTATTTTCAATGTTCTTCAGTATATATTTATAAATATATAGATTAAAGCATTTCTACTTATGAATACCTTTCATTTTCAGTACAATGATACTTATTTCCAAATGGTGATATATGGGCATTTCATAATTAGAAATTATTTTGAGTCATCAGGTTGATTTTAAAATTTAATGTATTCTACATATTCTAAATCTTTGAAGATCAGTAACATCTTCCTTGCATATTTTAGTTTTATGCCCTCAAGTTGAAAAGCTATAGCATTTTTCTAATCAAATCATAAACCTGGCAAAGTTTACTGTAATTTATACTTATTTACCTTCCTCAGTTTCCTCAGTTTTTTATTATTAAAGTTTGTACAGAATTTAGTTGGTTTCCCCCTATTGAATTTTTATGTTCCACATCTAATGACATACTACATTCATTAAAATGAGAAAGTTTAAAATTTTTGGTTAATTTTTCCACCATTTGTATGTAAATTCTTAATGTAATGGGTAAAATGTTTATTGTTTTCTAAATTATTTCAAAATGAAAAAAAATACTTAATGCAATATACTCTTTGATCTTAAAAATTTTAAATGATATTTCATGGTATTTTTCTTAAAAAATGGCATTCTGTGTTTAATTACCTATTATTAAATATTACATCAGTCCTCCCTTCTTCCCAAAGGACAACACCTTTAATCATCAGGTAGCTTCCTAAAGTAAGCTGCAGGGCTCTCATTTCCCTTTTTTTCTTGATGTGGCTTCTTAGCTAAATCTTCCTTATCTTGCCTCCCCTGAGGCAATGTTACAACAGATTCTGGCAGAAATTCAGTAATTGCTGAGGTGCTTGATTGCCTCCTGCTGATTGTCACTGAAAACAATTGAACATCATTTCCTTGAATATGTTAGTGCTACAAACTAGCTCTTTACTTTTGACAACACTCAGTTCCAAATCAGTGACTTTTTCAATTATTCTTATTCCTTCAATTTTTAATTCTTTTCTGCTTGAGAGGATTGCTATTGGTGTCTCAATTGATGCTTAGCAATTTTTTAATGTAGGTGAGTTCATTTTGAAGGGTATCTTAGAGAAAACTCTCTCCTTGTCTATGCATGGCTTCATTGCTGTGCTAAATTTTTATACTTGATTAAAAAAAATAAAGCTTGCATATTCTTTCTAAAAGAGGATGAATGACAAATACTGGCTATAGCAACTTAAAAATGTACAATAAAGAGTCACATATTCAAATGTCTAAGAAATAGAAATCTGTTTAACTTTAACAAACCATTTCACATACTTATCACCAGCTACTTGTATCCAACAAAATTGATTGTTCAAAACACGAGGGAAATAGAAGTTTAGAACTGTTTAGGGGGCTGCCTGCGTGGCTCAGTCAGTTGAGCATCCAGCTCTTTGGTTTCAGCTCAGGTCAGGATCCAGGGTGGTGGGATCCAGTCCCACAGCAGGCTCCTCGCTCTGCACGGGTCTGCTTGAGATTCTTTTCCTCTCCCTCTCCCTCTTCCCCCACACCATGAGCACTCTCTCTCTCTCTCAAATAAATAAATAAAATCTTATAAAAAATTTAAAGAAAAACTGTTTTGGGTGGGACATCTCACTTCAGCTAAGGTGGAATTTATATATATATTTTTTAAGATTTTATTTATTTATTTGACAGAGAGAGGGAACACAGGGGGAGTGGGAGAGGGAGAAGCAGGCTCTCTGCTGAGCCTGATTGGGGCACGATCCCAGGACCCTACGATCATGACCTGAACCAAAGACAGACGCTAAAGGACTAAGCCACCCAGGACCCTGAAATTTATAATGTTCTAACTACTTCTAAGAACTATGGTATCATCTATTTTGGGGTAGGCGATCATATTACTCAAGAAGACATAGCTACGAAGTTCTAATAACAGAAAACTGAAGAATATGAAGAAGTAGGAAAGAAACAAAAAACCTCCTTTTAAGGAAGAAGGCCTTACAACAGAAACAAGAGCTATTAGCTTAAATGGGAAAAGTAGAGTAAGGAAGCAGGATTTTATATAGAAGATTAAAGTTTCAAGGTGGAACAGAGTGTAACTACAAATGAAAATCTGTGCCTAATTATCCATATGAAAGAAAATATATATAGTATGGAATGCAAAAAAAAAAAAAAAAGAACAAAAGTATCACTATGTGTAAGCCATGTGTTTTGATAAAATCCGAAATTAACAAGGGGCACCTGGTTAGCTCAGTTGGAGTATGTGACTCTTCAACTCGGGGTTGTGAGTTCTAGACCCACACTGGGTGTAGAGATCACTTAAAATAAAATCTCAAAACAAAAAAAAAGAAATGAATAAGAAATAGTTCATGATGAGGGAATTTTCTATTAGAAAATACCAAATGTCATAGCTATGACTAACTAAATAAACAAAGGCTAAGCACTCCCTAGATTTAAGTTACATATCTCAAAATAGATAAAATCTTTCTGAGGAATTCTAGAGAGGCTTGCCAACAGAGGTAGGTTATTGTTTATTAAATAAGCTGGATGCTTAAAACTGTGCTTATTAAGAACAAAGTGTCTGTTGTGTTTTATTTTCTTAGAGTTTGAAAAACACCACCACTGCAATATTTGAGCGATTTTATGTAATTTTTTATCCTACAAAATCAATTCAATGAGATTTAAAAAAAAATTCTCTTCATTCAGTTTGTTGGACTTATGGGTGTCGGGGAATGAATAATAATAAAGCAGCTAATAACCCTTCAAATTATTCCCTTCACAATTTAAATATTTAATTCAGTTAATTTAATATCCTACTGTACATGTAGATTGGCATCAAAGAAGTAGTCCTCACTGTCTCAAAAGGAAATCCCAGAAAATGTCAACACCTAATGCTCTTGAACGTAGAGAGTATATTTTATAGAAAAGCACAGAAACTGACTCTGGAAAGTGATGCACAAGAATCAAAATCAGAAAGTAAAGAAGTTGATTTTGCTTATTATTTTCACATATACATCAGAGAAACCCTGAGGTCAATTCTTATCATCATAAGCCTATGTCTAAAATCTGTTTCCTTAAGTGTAAAAGAGCTCATTAATTAAGCAAAATATAAATACTCTACGTGTTAAAAATCATTTTGTTAGTTTTCCAGTGTTTTTTTTTTTCTTTTTTAGGGAAATACAATATAAGGACACATTTTAAAATGCAGTAAAAAAGAGTAAATGCTCAATAGGTATTTAAGGAATTGAATTCAAATCAGGCACGTCTTTGATGTTTCTCCCAGTTATAGATCAAGTTCTTTGGATTATGCATATTGAAGAAAAGATTTAGGAGTAAAAGATGTGAAATAAAATTCTTTATTTCACTTTATTTAAAATGAATCTGGCTCTAAAATGTGAATTTTTATTTTGATTCATTTATATTTGATGTGGCTCTAAGGTGTAGATTTTTATAGAGAAATATCAATAATTTTATAATAACCCTGAAAGTGTAAGCAATAGAAATATAGGAAATAAGCTTCAAAAGTTACTGCTGATTGCATAAAGAATTCTTTATGAAAGAAAATTTGTAAATATTTTACTTCTCAAATTAAAAATGAAAGAAAGAAAAGGCACAAATATTTAGCTTAATAAACTTTAGCATAATTGGTAAATGCAGCAAATCATGTGCTCCTAAGTTATTAGGAATACAGCTTCTGTTTTTGTCTACATACTGCTTATTTTGTTTTATAAATCTCTTGGATTCTGAAAAAACTACCATGTTTAAACTTCTTGCTTAACTGAAATAATCCATGTCCATTTCAGGAATGATATTTAAAATGGAGAATAAATACCGAAAGAGACTGATCAACAGACATCCACTAGCAGTTACGTCAGTAAATATCATTGGCAATAAGGGGCACAACTAACCTTCTGGGGATGATTTTAGGGGCAAAACAATATACTTAATTGCTTTCCAGGCCTGTACTGATGCGGTTGTTTAAGACTTTCTTAATTTTTAATGTGATTTTAATTTTTAAAGGAACAATGCCAAGGTTTAATTATACTCTTCGCCCTTATGGGCAGTTTTCATCCATGGATATAACAGTATCTACAAGTGTTGTTCCTTTTTTATACACAGGAAGGAAATTAAGCCTAGAGAAGTGCTAAGTGACTAGCTAAAGGTCATAGAACTCATCAATAGAATGGCTGTACAAGTAATAGAAACACAGATGTCTCTTCTAATCCTATCTACCAACTGAAGAAAATTTCCATTCTTTAGCTGCCTAGTTTTCCTATAAAAATGTGAATGAGCTCTGACGACTTCCTGCCCGATGATGGGTTAGACAGAAAAGTTATAAACTTGGAGATTTTGTCTTAATAATTACACTTTTTATCAAGCTTGTTCTTATAAAAAATATATTATAAAATTAAGCTCTGATATATTTAGAATTCCATCAATTCAGAGTAGTGTAATACCTGGACATTCAGTATTGATTCTTTTTAGACTGAATTGTACAGACATTGCCCTATCATATGTCCTTGAATCAGTATTGCAGAAATCCAATTGCCCTACCCTTAACCTTTTCACGAAGGCTGATTTTAGTTATTGTGTGTATGAGGCCTGTAAAATAGCAATGTCCCCTTGGGAATCATGATAATGGAAATTAAACAAACAAGTACTGAAGCAAGCTTAACAATTCAATGTCACAAGCAGGAAAATATATGCAGCTCTAAATTTTATCACAATTAGCTCCTCCTGTCAGTTTGTTATATACTTCAACTTTCAATGTGAAAATTGAAATTATCTATTTACCTTCAAAAATTGTTAATGATGTATTATTATCTACTTGCCATGAAAACTATATAATATTGATTGGAGTCTCGACAGAGAACGCATGTAAGCTAATATGTCAGCAAAGCATCCCAAAAGCAACTGATGCTTTTCTATTGATTTCTCAACCTTGGAAAAAGACAATGAGCTCCCAAACATGCTCTGAGAAATACTCCTTAGAGAGAGGACTATATCTGTGTGCATATTATTTCAAAATAATATTATAGAGCTTTTGAGCTCTATATTGACATGAAGTTCATTTCAAACTTTGTATAGAAGAAGATGTTAGTCTTTCTCAGAAATAAACTTACAGAAATTTGAGTTTACATATTGATACTTTAGAATATGATTAAGGCCTTATGTAAAACAGGGACTCTTGTTACTTTTTTCCATCCCGCTATGTAATCTACAAAATTTAATATTTTTCTTTATCATCTGCTGTCTTTGACTTTGTTCCATATATAATGGAGTTGCTTGTAGGAGTTTAAGTCCAGAAAGAAGAAAAAAAAAAGGGGGGAGAAAAAATCTGGATGACACTGAGCCAACACTGAGCAGGTCCCAGAGAAAGGAGGATATTAACAAAGGTGAGGCCATCTTGGCTCCTGTCACCTGTTCTGCTTTTCGTCTCAAAGCATTTGCTGAGAACTCAGGCAGTGGGATGCTGCTAAGAGTCAGAAAAGCTGACAGACATTTACGTTTCCTCACAGGACTGAGGAGACCAAATGCACAGAAGTGAGACTGAAACTCAGCATCAGTTTGTCCCCAGAGGCATTTGCGCATTATTCTGGATAAGTCAGGAGGGTAAAGTGCCAAGTTGAAAGTGGTTGAAAGAAAGCATAGCAGAGTTTTCAGTAGTGTCATGATGCTAAGGAGCCTAAAGTTGGAGTTCAGGAAGGAACAAGGAAGATCTTGGGAAACAATGACCCCTGGAGCTCAATGACACCTATGAGCATAGCTTTTCGAGATAGACTGAGGCTTGGAGAACTGAAACCAGCCTAGTCTCTGGACTGAAGGAACTTCCTCACCCCCAAACCCTTACAGAGGATAATGTATGTCTTCTCAGGAGGGAGATAACATCACCAGATAACATCATCAGATGCTGTCAGGTCCTCACGATCTCCCTGCACCTTTACTATACTATTTACCAGTCCCATTTCCAAATCCCAGACCCTCCATCTCCTTGCCTGAGGGCTGTATGTGGCTACCAGAGCCAGTGGTCCAGCACTAGCATTGCTGGCCAGCAATGATGGGGACTTACCACTCTCCACTCATCGTAAACAGACCTTACCTAATGACAGGTGCTTAGCTCCCTTCCCCTTGGATGAAGCGTCTCTGAAGTGCATACTCTCAACTATATCTGAGACTTCCTCAGAGGGAGTAGGCTTCCTTTTCCCACAGTGGTGATGAGTTTGAGAATAGATATTTGCTTGTGCTTTTGGAGGCTCCCAAACAACTACAAGTAGTTGATACTTCTATACTTTATATATCTGGTTTTCAATAGAAAATAATTAGGTGCGCACCCTCACACATGCACACACACACAAAACACAACAAAGAAGGGGAAAAGTTGAAACAGACCCTCAAATAACAATAGATGCTGATTTCAAAATACAATCTTTAAAATAACTGGTCTTTAATCAATCTTCATAATTCTATAACATATATTCACGATTGAAGGAAACGGGACTATGCCACCCCAAAATGCCTTTCAACATAAACATGGTTTTGAGCTAAAGGCACTTAAAAAAACAGCAGGTGTAAGAAGGGTGTTCTCACCCTTCCCTATTTCTTCTTGCAAGCAGGACATAAAACCCGCATATGGAAAATGTCCTCCCGGTACCACAAGGAAAGAAATATTCCTGCCATCAAGGACAGGAAACTGAAACCAAAAGAATTCTGTACAAATAGACCTTGTTGAAATAATTCTTATCTTCCTCTAGCCTCCCACATAATTTAGTTATTTTTCCACTTTTTCTTTGTTCAACTTAATATAAAAACATTTAGGTTTTGCCGATTATTTTGGTCTTTATTCTTTATGAAGCCTTCAGTATCATGTAAAACTTGTATTAAATTAATTTTTATGCTTTTCTCCTGTTAATCAGTCTTGTGTCAGTTTAAATTCTTAGGCCCAGCTGAAAACCTTGAGAGGTTAAAAATGAAGTTTTGCCTGTTCTACATAAGGAAGAGCTTTAATAGTGCTCAATCTATTACATATACATGTAAAGGTTTCTGTTTCATACTGGCAAGTTCTCATGCCCAAACCCACCAATTTTCTTAGTCTTGAGTTTGGCTACTGCTTACTTTCCTTGTTGTCATATCTATATTTACACTTTTATTCAACACTTCTAAAATTAGAATGGACAATGCACGGTCTACCCACTTCTTCCTAGGATGAACATTTGCTTTGGACTTTTATCCTCCTGCTTTTCTTCTCACTGTAGAATCATCTGTCTTCCAGAGTTGTAAAGCAATCATGCCTGCAACTGAAGCCTGTCCAATTTATATTTAACAGATATTGTTTAATTTGTGAATTTCCTATTTTGAGAATTCTCAAAGTCCCTACTCTCATCTTACTGTGCTGAGTACTTTGTAAGCATTTGATAAATCTTTTATTGCATCACTTTACAATGATGGTTAGGAATCTATTTGCTGTATTTTGATTCTCACTATGTTTTTCTCACATAAAATAAATAAACCTTTGATAAAACACACAGCTTCCAAAAGGGTAGATGTGAAGGGGTAAGAGGACTCTCCCATTCATAGGACAGGCTAGTTTAAGCAATCTTAATGCAGAGTGATAGATTTAACAGGTTATTCTCATTTCCTTGTTTGCTTTGAATGCATGCAGTTTCTCCCTCTCACACTATAATGCAAAGAGAAAATACTTCCAAGTATATCTTTTTTCTGAATCTAACCCCTACTAAAGTTAAATTTGAGCCCAGTGATTTGAGTACATGCCTCTAACAATTATTGAACGTATAATTTTGTTAAACTGTTTCTACCAAAGACTTGGTAGATTTTTTCAAATTTAAGTTTCATTAACCAATAATTTTAAAAAACAAACAAATGTAGCCTGTCAAAATCAAACTAATTTGACTTGTGGATAATGATTTATTTTGCAAAACAGGCTGTGTGAGGAAAACCTCGTAATCCATTCTCCTTCCACTTTATCTTATGTTTCTATCTTGATTTAGAGTATATTAAAATGATTAAACACACTTGAGATTTTATGAATTTGTTTTCAAGGAATAAAAAAGAGAGGCATATTGCATGAGCCCTATTTTGTCCACTACCAAGTCCTCTAATTTCTTTAGAAACAATGAACTGGACAAAGTCACTTAGTCACTTGGACTGAGAACAGATTGAATAGCAAGTAATTCAATCATCCCAATTTTGCATTTGTTGCAGATTCTAAAAGTTATCCACCCCTACAGACAAGGGGAAAAATTATGACTACATTAAAACTTTGAGGAGAAGAAAGAGGAGATACAACTTTCTTTGCCATTGTCTGAAACATCCAATTGTGAATTAGCTGATTTTGGGGGGGTTTGTTTTTCTTTTTGTTTTTTCCTTCACCATATGCCCTGTGACTACTTCGAACTGGTAACCTGGTGGGATTTGGGAACATATCTCTTTGACTGACTCCTTATCTTCTTCTTTACTTCATAGTACCTTGCCCTGTACGCAGTGTGGACTCTAATAAATATTTGATGGAGAAAGATCTAGTAGCAAGAAACTCAGCTGGCAAGAAGTAGCAAGAAGTAGAGTCAAATCTATGGAATAGTAATTAGGGAGAAACTCCTTGTCAATGTACACCCTGGTAAAACCCTGAGGAAAAAGCTTCAAACTGATTTGAAGTGAACTCTCCCAGATTATCAACAGTGACCTAGTTAAAACTATAAAGACGGATATAAAATTGGCTCTGTAGAGTATATTGTTCCATCTACCAAAAATGTCATGTGTAAGCAATAAGAGCATGTGAAAATTATGAAGTAAAATGAGTTTATATTTGTCCCAATTCTTTCCCTCTGTGTATTTTTTCCTTTTTATCCATAAATGAGTTATCCTTCCTCCCTATTAATATTAGTATCCACCCACATCGATTCCCATGTCTCTTACCCATGTTTAGAAAACATGCTCTGCCCAGACATATCCCTCTTTCTTTACTGCATCATGATTGACCTCACATGTCTCATTCTATCTAGTCACAGTTGAGTGGGTCCATTTTTCTATCTCTAATAAACTACTTCTTTCCATATTTCTTAGATGAGGGACTCTACTTACACACTCCTCATCCTCCCTTCCATGTGCAGGGAGCTCATGATTATCTTCTCTTCGTCCCCTCACTTAACCCCATCCTTGGGAAAATAGAGTGAAAAACCTGAAAAGTTGATTTTGAGAAGGCACTGGGCATATGTACACCAGATTCTTCCTCTTCTCCTTCTTGGGAATAATGTTGCCACTTGAAGCCCCTATTTTCCTCCATCTCTCCATGCCAGAAGTTTCTATCTGTATTTAAATCTGTTTAATTCAGGGTGTAAGTATTAGGAAAATACTTGTCCACATACAGGAACTGATCCTTGAACTTCGCCTGTATCAAAAAGGAAATGATATTTTGGCCTCCATATGTTGCTATCTTCGTTTCTCAGTAGGTTAAGAATTGATGTGGCAAATAAGGCTGCTAATATTTCGTGTCCCCTTAAATCAGATCTAGTTAGTAGTCCTTCCTGGTAGACAACAAGCCTGTCTAACACCAAATATTGGAGCTTTTGTCTAAAGAAAAGGGACCTGGAAAGAAAACAGTTTTCCCTACTGACATGAAGATGTTGCCTGAGTCAAATTTCATATTTTATTCACAGACATATACTGATCATTTCTGAATTTCTTTTCTGATGTTGTTATACAAACTGGAATGATTTTTACTGTAAGAACAAATAGAAAATAAGTAAAGAAGATGATACAAAAACAAAAATCTAACGAAACGACAGGAAGAGGTACAGGTTTTTGTAATATCCTCTCCTAAGCAAATGGTCATGAGTCAATTCCAAATAGGATTTAAAAAAAAATACCTCAGCATTGGCTCTGTGGCAAAGAATTAGAAGGACAAAGGGTCATAACTTACATTTACCTCAGATAACTATAGCCTCACCCTGGCCCCATGCTTTGGAAGACATGCTATGGCAACCCTCCTGCCACCCACATGTCCACAGAGTTAGGGGGTCAGTAAGGTCAAATGATGTGTAAACCCAGAATCCATACTCGAGCTCCCCCGGGAGGCCTGCTTTGGACACACACAAATGAGCTCAGAAATCCCTGGATGTGCTGTATGCTTGCCTTGTGTCCTACAAGTTAGAAGCAGGTCTGTAAGGGTCTTCCATAAAATAAACCAGAGGAATAAGTGTAAGAGATCCCCTGAAGGATTTGCAATTCATAGAAAGAAAACATTTAATAGGATACCTGTGTCTTGTCTTGGACCAAATGAAAGCTTTTTTGATATTCAGTTGGTCCATTATTATTTTTTTTTAAAGATTTTATTTATTTATTTTACAGAGATAGAGACAGCCAGCGAGAGAGGGAACACAAGCAAGGGGAGTGGGAGAGGAAGAAGCAGGCTCATAGCAGAGGAGCCTGATGTGGGGCTCGATCCCACAACGCCGGGATCACGCCCTGAGCTGAAGGCAGACGCTTAACCGCTGTGCCACCCAGGCGCCCCTCAGTTGGTCCATTATTATTCATGATAAATCAATAAAACTGGATTTAGAGATGAAGCCATGTTAGACTGCATGTATCTTCTCAGTAATCTTGAAATGATAATTGATATTAATAACAAAAGACAGCTTTGATAGTAAAAGAAGTTGATGTTGTTGTTTTTTTTCTGTCTTTAAATATCAGTATTTCTCATTTCTCTTTAACTCAATTTTTTTTTTCTGTGCTGCCTACTTTGGCTTCAGCCAAAATATTTACTTCTATGTATACAACTCTTAACCATTTCCTCTAATATCAGTATTCATATTACATATTTCTCTTTTTTAATGGATTTATTGAGGTATAATTTGCCTATAATCAAATTAACCACTTTTAAGTGTATAATGCATTGATTTTTAGTAAATTTACAGAGTTATGTAATCATTTCAACAATCCATTTTTAGAATGTTTCCAGCATCCCAAAGAGATCCCTCATGGACATTATCAGTTATTCCTTGTTCTCATATCCAGCCCCAAGAAAGCATTAATTCACTTTGTCTCTATAGACTTGTTTTTTTTTTAATAAGCTTTAGTATTTAAAACAGTTTCAGCTTTATAGAAAACCTGAAGCGATACTACAGAAAGTTCTCATGTATCCCAAAGACATTTTCCCAAATTATTCACACCTTACAGTACTTGGTATAGTTGTCACAATTAAGGAACCAATACTGATAAATTTTTATCAACTATAAAGTTGAAATCAGTGTCAGTCCTCTAATTTTGTTCTTCTTCAGTATTGTGTTGACTATTCTGTGCTTATTGCTGTCTATATAAACTTCAGAATCATTTTCTTTTTAAATCTACAAAATTACTTGCTGGTATTCTCATCAGGATCTCATTAAACCTGTAGATCAACTTGGGGAAAATAGACAGTTGAAGAATATTGGGACTTCCCATCCATGAACACACAATATCTTTTTATTTATTTACTTCTTTTTTGATTTCTCTCCTCAGATAGTTATGGTTCTCCACATATATTTTGAACATATTTTGTTAAGACCTAAGTATTTCATATTTTGGTGCCATTATAAATGGTATTATGTTCTTATTTTCAAATTCCAAGTGCTCATTATTGATATGTAGGAAAATAATTGACATTTGTATATTAACTTTGCATCTTGAGAACTTACTCTACTCATGTATTAGTTACAGAAGTCTTACACATTTTTTTTGTGATTCTTTGGAATTTTCTAGATAGACTATCATGTTACCTTTGAAATTTTCTAGATAGACTATCATGTTACCTTTGAATAAAGAGATTTATTTCTTCCTTTCCTATTTACAGAGCTTTTGTTTTCCATTTTTAAAAATCTCATTGTACTAGCTCAATCTTACAGTATGTTTGCTGAATAAGAGTGAAAGGAAAGGACTAGAAGGGAGGAAATCCTTATCTTGTTCCCAATCTTGGGGGGGGGAAGTATAGTTTCTCAAGATTAAACATGATGTTAATTATACATTTTTTGTAGATGTTTGTCATTTTGAAGAAAATTTATTTCTAGTGTGCTAAGAGTTTTTATCAATAACGGGTTGAGGGGGCATCTGAGTGGCTCAGTCAGTTGAACATCTGCCTTCAGCTCAGGTCATGATCAAGCCCCAAGCCCCACTGAGCAGGGAGCCCGCTTCTCCCTCTCCTTCTGCCTGCTGCTTCCCCTGCTTGTGCACGCGCTCTCTCTCTCTCTCTCTCTGTCAAATTAGTAAATAAAATCTTAAAAAAATCAAAATAAAATAATGGGTTTGGGAGTTTATCAGTTTTTGTTTTGCATCATTAATATGATCATATGATTTTTATTCTTTAGCCTGTTGATGTAGTGGATTATATTGATTGATTTTCAATTAGGGTACCAACCTTAAACACCTGGCCATGGCATATAATTCTTTTTTTTTTTACATTGTTGGATTTGACTTACCATTATTTGTTAAAGACTTTTGCACCTACATTCATCAATGATTAGTTTATTGTTTTCTTATATAGCTTTATCTGGTTTGGGTATTTAGGTAACGGTGGTCTCATATGAATGAGTTATGGAGTGGATTGTGGGTAGTTGGTATCTTTTTTTTTTCCCCCTAAATATTTGTTAGAATTCACTAGTGAAAACTTTGGACCTGGCCCTTCATTATTTGAAAGGTTTTTAATTATAGATTCAACTTATTTAATAGACATAGGTTTATTCTGATTCTCTTTTTCCTCATGCAGATTTTGATAGTTTATGTGTTTCAAGAACTGGGTTCATTTCATCTCAGTTATAAAATTTGTGGCCCAGAATTGTTCATAATATCCCCTTAAATATATTTTAATTATTATGGCAAGATAGGGATTATCCCTATTTTATTTCTGATATTGATAACTTGTATATTCTTTTTTTTCTTAGTCAGCCTGGCTAGAGCATATTAATTTGAATGATCTTTTCAAAGAGCCCTTTTGGTTTCCTTGATTTTCTCAATGCTTTTGTGTTTTTAATTTCATTGATTTCTAGAATTTCTTTTTTCTTGTGCACATTAAGCTTAAATTGCTCTTCTGTCTCTGGTTTCCTGAAGTTGCAACTTAAATTATTGATTTTAGACATTTATTTATTTCCAATATCTGCATTTAATGCTGTAAGTTTCCCTCTCAGTATTGCTTTTATCACGTCCCACAAACTTAATAAATTCCATTTTCATTTTCACTTAGTTTCACTTGAGAAACGTATTTGACTCATGTGTTATTTATAAATGTATTGTTATTCTCCAAATATTTTGGCATTTTCCCAGCTATCTTTCTGTTATTGATTTCTAGTTTAATTGCATTGTGGTCTGAGAACACACTTTGTATGATTTCTGTTCTAACAAGTTTATTACAGTGTGTTTATGGCTCAGAATATAGTCTGTCTTGGTGATTGCTTCATGTGAGCATGAGAAGAATAGGCATTTTACTGTTGTTGGATGGGGTATTTTTAAAAAATCAATTAGATCAAGCTGACAGTGCTGTTCTGGTCAATTGTATTCAGCTGTATTAAGTTATTGCCAGTAAGTGAGAAATGCTAAGATACATCAAAAGACCGTGTTGTGGAGGATGGAAAAATTGGAAAGAAGGTTAAAAGATCTTCCATGAATATGCAGTGTGCTTGAATTTCTTTCCCCCTATGGATTAAGATAAAGATTACTCTTTTTCATTTTAGGATTAATTTTAACTTCTTTATATATTAAAATTTATATGTTATATATATTACATAAAATAAGATTCGTGGGTAATTTAATGAACTATTCATAGATTTCAAGGAAAATACATTTTTAAGTTGTCATTTGGAATATAATATATCTGTTACATTCTGGAAAAAGAACAAAATCTCAAAAAAACCTTAAACTTAGAAAACACTTGAGCTAAGGAAGTTTTTTCTTTTCAACTACAAATGTAGTTTTTGTTTTTGTTTTTGTTTTTGCCACAGTGTTTTTAGATTTCTCATGACTATACTTTTTCCCATTTACCAGTAGTTTGAAGTGTTGTATATTCATATAGGAGAGTGAGAGAGAGAGAAAGGGAGGGAGGGTGTGTGTCTGTGTTTATATGAGTAGGTGTGTATAATTGCTATTAGAAACTAATACAGCTATACATAGATGACAAGACCATCACTAGCAGACACTTTTTAAGGGTGAAGAGTGAGAAGACTAGCATGGTCATATCTGTGCCAGCAAGAGAATTTGCATTAGTTCCCTGTGACTGCTTTAACAAATTACCACAGAATTGTTGGCTTTAAACAGCATAGATTTATTCTCTCATAGTTCTAGAGGCCAGAAGTCTGAAACGAAGGTATTGTCAGGGATGTGCTTCCTTCAAAGGCTCTAAGGAAGAATTTACTTCTGACCTCATCCAGCTTCTGGTGGCTGTTGGCATTCCTTGGCACTCCTTGCTATTCCTTGAGCTTTTAGTGATATCACTGAAATTTCTTCCTGTCTTTACATGGCCTCCCCCTCTGTGGGTGTATATCTTCTCCTCTGAGTTTCTATCAAATCTTACTCTGCCTTACTCTTACAAGGATTTGTGATTGGATTCATGGCTTACCTAGGTAATCCAGAATAAGCTTCTCCTCTCAAAATCTTTAACTTAATCACATTTAAAAATACATGTATCTAGGGGTGCCTGGGTGGCTCAATCAGTTAAGCATCTGCCTTCGGCTCAGGTCATGATCCTGGGGTCCCAGGATTGAGCCCTGCATTAGGCTTCCTGTTCAGCAGGGAGTCTGCTTCTCCCTCTGCTCCTCCCCCTCACTCATGTTCTCTCTCTCTCAATGAAATAAATAAATTTTTTTTCAAAAATACGTATATTTATATATATCTATACTTATATAGATATATGGTGATATATTTATCTTTTTTATTTTTATTTTGTTTTATTTATTTATTTATTTTTTACCATAGAAGGTAAGATTTACAGTTTCCATGGATTAGAATATGGACATATCTTTTTGACACCAGCATTAAGACCATCAAAATCTGCCCTTTGGCACCCAAGCATTTGTGTTTGTCCCACATACAAAAGTTATTTACCCCATTTCAGTATCTCTACAAGTCTTGTCCTATTATAGCATCAACTCTATGGCAAATATTTCATGTAAATTTCATCAGTCCAACAGCCACAAATCTCATTTTTAAAGTCTTCTGAATCAAATATGGATCAATACTATATCTGGGTCAATGCCTAGAAAGTCTCTCCACGACCAAACTCTAGCCAGACTCCTCTGAGACCTCTTTTCAACTAGTCCTCAACCTTAGGTCTATGAAACTTGAAAAAGCATTAACAGTTTCTAGGAGCTCAAGGCCACATACTGAAGATAACTCTAGCCTCTCTTAACATGTCTATCTGAAAAAAGAAATAAAGCTTCTAAAAAAATTTACTGTTTATTCTATATCTGAGGATAGGACCTCTGTCTCATAGTCTCTGTAGGTAGGTAGAATCCCAACTTGTTAATTTCCAGTCAGCAAACACAAATGGCCTAATCACATTTACACTGACTAACCTTTGTATTTTTTTTTTTTTTTACTTCCCTGACTTTGTTGAGCCCTCACTTGCCCCAGTCCCTACCCCCTTAATCTGCATTAACTTCTGCACAAATTAAAGTTCAGTTCAGTTTGTGCTGGACTCTTTTTTTTTTCTATTGCAATAATTTCAACTGATCAAATCTGCCCTTAACACTTTAACTAGCGTATGGTTTTATCTTTGACAATATGATCTATTCTAGGAAAAATTCCTCTTCACTTGTGGACTTGTGAAACCAGAAAATAGGTTATCTGCTCTCAAAATACAATGGTGACACAGACAGGCAAAGGCCAACAGTTAAGACATTCCCTTTCCAAAAGAGAAAAAAAATGGGAGGAATAAAGGAGTCATGGGCCCCAAGCAAGTTTAAAATCAAGCAGCATTATTCAGATAGGTTTTAAGACTTGAGAATAATTTGCTGTGGTTCAGTGTTCCACTCTATAGGCCTGTGGTGTTGCCCTCTGGACACCTGGATGCACCAGCCCTTGTCTCTTCGCCTATGACTCAACTCTTTGGGTTCAAGGATCTGCCCTAAGAGTTTTATTTTGTTTTGTTTTCCTTTCTCTTGAAGAAAGCACATGTTTGCTGTTGATAGTAGCGCTATTAGATGTTTCTACCTACAGAATTTTGGAATTCTGACATCATTTTCTCAATTCATGCCTCTGTCCCTTTCCATCCAAGTAGTAATATTTCTAGTGATATAAAATTCTCAAAAACCTTGTGGGTCTCCGTGTATGTCATAGAAGTCAATATCATTAGATAGGAGGCTCCTCTTCAGATCCTTCCTGGATAATCCCATCTCTGTATTTTGCTTCACAGAGGTGGTTGAGTGAGTGGGTCCATGTGTCACATACCTAATTTCTTCAGCAAATAGTTTCCAGCCATATCCTCAGGCTTTTCTCCAGAGAACACATGTGTAACAGGGAACGTCCTAATGTTAGCATGTTTTATTATCTATATACATTGAGACTTTCTAAATCATGAAGTCTGTATACATTATTATATGTGAAACTGTCTCAAATTCCTTGGTATGTCTGGCTAAAAGAATCCAGCTGGCAGAAGTAAAAAGTGAGAAATTATTTTTATTGGAAGAGTTTAAATGATTTATGAATCCTGATATCTGCTTTTTGCATCTGATTATTTCAATTTTATATTCAGAATACAGATTTTAAATGTAGGATCTACTATTCCTCTAAGTTTAAATTTTTTGCCTAACCCTTCCCAGGTGACAAGAACATTATATTATTCAATGACATCACATAAATATTTTTAAAGGAGTATTTATTATTTTTCAAAAAAAGGGGGGGAAGTAAAGAGATGCATACATGTTTGCTATTCTACATTTTGAATTTTAATGGTAATACAAATAAAAGTCTGAAAGTAATCATAAGCACTAGGAAAAAAGAAATAATTCATTTAACACTCAAATCCGAGAGCTGCTAATAGGAGGGTGTCTGTAAAAAACAAAACAAACAAGTAAAAGTCGGAGTATATTTTAAGATCCCAAAGGAAGTTACTACAATCTTTTTTGCAGATGTAAGTCAATCCTTGATGCATGACGATTCCATTGTTGAAAATGGATGTTTGCTCTTCAAGAATATAAAACCCTTCCTGGAGAGGAATTCCTTTATATTGCGCAAAGGATTCACCATATTGAGTATCTATCCAGAAGAGATTGAAAGCATCCCACCTAATCCTCCAAAGCAGCTGTAAGGTATTTTCTTCTAAGAATTACACTAAAGGTTCATGATTGGACTAGGAAAAAATACATTCTTGTCAGCAAACCTGAAGACCTAGCTCCTTAAAAGCAGAATTTTTACTTCACTCATAAAGGGTAAGTAACTTTTACTGTGTCTTTAACTCTGGCTTTACACTTGTCAATTTATTGAATCCCCAGGAATTTTATCTTAATCCACTTTTAGAAATATGATACTATGTAAAAGAGGCAGTATAATAGAAGCTCCAGCTGAGGTGTGCAATGCCGCACAATTCATGGTCTTTCTGGAGCAGTTACCCACCTCCCCCTTACTTGACTGAATATCTCTTAGGCGGCCAGTGCGTGAAATCTAATGGTTTGCAAAGTTTAGTTTTGGTGAACCTGCCCTCCTGTGTGCTTCTCATCCAACATCTTCACTAAAGTGTTCTTTTCTAGCCTGTAATAACCTTATACTCTAAAGCCAAACCCTACTTAGACCGACTTGTATGGAGGAAATCTACCCTGTATCTAGTCCAATCCTCTAAAATAAATCATCTCATAATTTCTCATTAACAGGACATTTGCCTTTATCATCTTAGTTGCATGGGGACAGTCAAATATAAGGTAGGTTAGGCATTAAGGCATTAATTTATGTAGTAGCATTGTTATGGCTAAAGAAAAATCACCATCTGCTGATTTTTGGTGAACAAAAGTGTTATGTTTATGTTCAATCAATATAAAATTAATTTATCATTTTGTCCTGAAGCTTGAATTCATTGCCTGTTTCTGAATGTATAGGCATACTTTATTTTTTTCTGGCTGAATATGAATGCATACAGTATTGTGAAATATACATTTTACCTGTGAACATAATGAAGCCAAGGATATCTCAAGAAAACCAATAAATAGGTAAAGAATTGTGTTCAACCGCAGGTCACGTTCCCCGTGATTTCTAATTTCTTCAGCCTCAGAAAGCAAACATTTCTGCATCTGTGTATTCAGAGTCCTGTTCAATGAGATGAATTAACCCGAGCCACGAGCATGGTAAATATAATATGCCATGAGGTATATTTGACATGGTTTTTTTTCTTTTAGCCTACAATCCAGGACTTCCAATCTTAATGCTACTTAAAATGCTAAGTCCCCACCTTATAGTACCTTGACTATCAATAGAGACCAACTCCAATCACATTGATTATAAGAAACCTTAAAAAATAAATTTTAATTATATATATTCACTTCCCTCAATAGTTATTTAGGTTTTGATGAAAATTATATCAAAATTAGTTCGTGGACTCCCCTGAGAATCAGAGTCTATCTTACTCCTGAAAGACGATCTTATTTATACTTTTTTGTTATTTTTTACATAAATTCAGATAATAGTCAAATGTCTGGGAAACTTTCATGCATATGATTTTTAGAAAGCACAATCTATAGCATAGTTAGAAGATACTAAAAATATATCATTACTGATTAAAGTAATTTCAAACAGATGTGTCCTGTCAAAATATGAAACTCTTATCTTTTAAAAGACAATAGTATATATTTAAGTACCGTAACCTTTTTAAGAATAGCACCTATGCAAAAGAAAGAGATTTCACTCAGAGCTGTGACAATTTTATATTCTTATATGAAAGCTCAGATGTTTAGATATTAATTCCCCTCAGTAGAAAAAAATTGCCATTAATAAAAGCCACTATTACTGTATTGCAGATTATGGGAGATCAAAGAAGAAAAATAGATTAAGGAAATCAAATGGAATTTGACTGTGAACAATTAGAAATCCCAAGTGTTTCCACTGAAATACACATATTTGATCTGTAATAATAACAGCTGGTGAATTACTCATTCAAATTCTAATTCTACAGAGGTTGTTCTCCTTTTTTAGTCTTTCATTTAATGGCATGTGTCTGTTCTAATCTATATAATATTTCTTATCAAGTAAGTTCCCTGAATGTAATTTTTGGTAAAATAACCAAAAAGAAATTTGTTTAAATAAAATATAATTAGTACTAAAAATAATGGGAATGTGAGCATCATGAATAGAGTGACCTAATTTTAATACCAGGTATTTTTCATATAATTTAGAAGTCATTTTTCAAACTCATGAAGGAAGAGTTTAAGTATTATAGAAATAAAATTCCCCCCAGTGTCTCATCTCATATTATGCCATTGGAAAATGACACGAATATATAACCCTTTCATCTGAAACATGTTTATTGTCTTTTCCCCTTATCATTATCACTTTAACTTTTTAAAAGGTATTCATATTTTAAAATCATTTCATTTACTGAGCTAATAAAGTCCATGTAGCTTTTATGTGCTGTTTTAAGCAGAACTTTTGAAAAATATATGTTTTGAATAATTATTCTTTAAGCATAGTTTCTCTTAATGTTTCAAACGTATTTATAATAGATGTTTGTGAACTTTTGTGTAATAAGGGCAACATCTAGGCCCACTCAGAGTTCATTTCAATTCACTGACTATGGGGTCACATATTCTCTTTTATTCTGAACTCCTGGGCTGTTTCCCAGTCTGTGTATGCCCACTGATGTTTCTGCTTGATGTTTATATTCTCCGTTTAATTTTTAACCTGATTTCCAAGCACCCATTCCTGTATCTATGTAGTTAAGTGTTCAGTCAATAATTTGGGCAGTTAGTACGCCAACGCTTCAAGCCTCTAAGACTTAAACTCTCTGCTGATTGGTCCCTGGTAGGCTGGGAAGCACATTCAAAGGTCAGCCACTTAGCAAGTCTTCAAGGCCTTTTCTCTTCACCAGGTCCTCTTGGATGTCTCCCGGGCATGTGCGCAGTTTCTAGGTGTGTGTGGAGGACATATGGCTCTTTTGCTTCAGGGTCTCCTGGTTAAATTTCTGGCTTGTATGCCATTACCCCAGACTATAAAAGGTCTGGGTTTTACCCACTTGTTTTTCACTAAGTTCGCCACTATTAGAGGACAAAGCTATGGGGTTTTGTCTGACCCCAGATCCATTCTGCTCACTCTGGGGCAAAGCTGATTATTTGGGGGACCAGCGACATCCTTGTAAAACCATAACTT
The DNA here is from genome assembly GCF_002007445.2 of Ailuropoda melanoleuca. Taxonomy (NCBI): domain Eukaryota; kingdom Metazoa; phylum Chordata; class Mammalia; order Carnivora; family Ursidae; genus Ailuropoda; species Ailuropoda melanoleuca. The sequence continues at coordinate 104,247,232 of NC_048224.1, read as the reverse complement.
ACATCAACTGTGGAGTAATAGGAGAGGCCTTGGTGAGAAAGCCACCGACAAGTGCAATTCTTTCATGAAGATCTATTATTTTTCCATGAATAAATATTTCTGAATTTGCAGCCTGCCTTTGGTCTATTTCTGAGCCTGAAAACAATAGTTTTAGTCAATATTTTTTATAGTAATATTTTTTATTATAATGTTAGTCACCATACAGTACATCCCTGGTTTTTGATGTAAAGTTCCATGATTCATTAGTTGCGTATAACACCCAGTACATCATGCAATTTTTAACAGGTTTTTTTTACAGAAAGGATTTCGCCAACCTCTTCATATCACCATAGTTGAAGTTCCTTGAATATGACTATTGAATATGACCTTGAATATGACAATTGCATTTGCAGTAGACATGTTTCCCTACTCCTCAGTGCTCTTTACCTCACATCTTAGAGCCTGAGGTCCATGAAGACAATAGAACATGACCCAGAGCTTGACAGCAAATTAGGTGGTTGGCCTGTGTGAATCTATGACCTGAGGTGATGATTCCTGAGACTTTTAGGTTGAGTCTCATCTGTAACTGCACAGGTGTAAACCACAGTCATCTTTAATGACATTGTAACTACTGGAAGGAAGGAAAGATGGAAGGAAGGAAGGTTGGAAGGAAGGAAGGAATGTAGGAAGGAAGGAAGGAATGTAGGAAGGAAGGAAAGAAGGAAGGATGGAGGGAAGGAAAGAAAAAGTAAAGACTTTCCCAATGGTTTTATACTTCTTCCAATGTTGTGTTTATTTGTTGTTTCTGGTTTTGTAGAAGAACAATATTGTTTATTGACTTTAAATTATAATCTGTTGAATTCAAGCTTTGTAAATTGACAATTTGCATATATACAAGCGCAAAATCTAGACTCTGGAGTCTGAATACATTTTTCCTAGTGAGAGATTCTACACAGAATTTACGTTGGTGCTTATAAGGAAGATCAGAGAAATAACTTTCTAACTGAAAGTGACACAATCAATTTTCTGTAACAAAGCAATTTTAAGAGTGTATACTTACAAATCTAACAGCCCATTATCATAACCCGTACAATTTTCGTTTCTCAATTAATATTAGCTCATATACAGAGATAATTTCATTTTGATAATTACCTAGTTTTAAAATTTTAGTGTTTCCAAGGTCATCAAAATACAATTTTTCTCTAATTTTGTTCTATTTTATTTTATTGAGATACCTAATTTAACGTAACGGTTACATTCGATAAAGCCTATGATTATGTAAAATAATGCAACTAATATTTTTTTGTATAACTAAGGTCTGTCCAAGTAATCAATACTGAATTTTCTGATTTCCATCATTTGATACTATGTGTGTTACCACTTTTCCAGTATTTGTTATATTTCCTCAGCAGTATGGTACAAACTAATTCACTATATAACTATGTGTTATTATCACATATAAATTAGCAATTATTTTCAATACTATATTACCTTAATGATATTTAGCTTGGTCAGTAATATGTTATAACACTGCAAGGAACCCAAGTTCTGATTTTCAGTCTGGTGTGTTCTTGCAATCTATTTTAAGAATAATTGACTAAGTTATGGATCATTTTATTTATCTGGAATGAGTATTCTTGCTAATGAGGATATAATACCCTTTGCTTAAATACTTAATTTGGGAAGCAGATGATTTTGTAAAACTAGTTCTAATAGTGACAATCTTTGTCGTTATTTTATCTAAACAGGGTAGGTGTAGATCATTGATTTGTTTATGTAGCAATTAGGACACATTCTAGTTAAATTGACCCGTAGCTTTCCTCTTAGCTATCATGTTATTTTGGGCAAATAGACCAACTACATGGGGCCATCTTTTTGAAAATATGGAAATTAGGAGTGCAGATCTGGTATTTGACTATGTATGATGGACATTTTACTATACATGTTATTATATCAATAACTCCTAGTACACAGAGGGCCCATCATTCCTATTCACTTTGACTTGTTCTGTAGTAGTCAATCCTCTGTACTCTGCAACAGCAACACCTCTCTACTGTAAGATGAAAATCCTTTATCAGACCATACTGGAGTATCCTAGAGAACCACAGGAGCAACCCATACTCAGTGACCACAGTAGTGACCCATGTCAGATTTTTTTTTTTTAATGTGAAATAATGACTTTTGAGGCTATGACTAAGTTTGCTAGGTCTCTTTACTGATCGAGATAAGGTTGTGTTTCTTTACATTTTATATTATATCTTAAAAGAAGAAGACAGTTATTGTTAAGTGTAAGTGGTTAAATTCTTTTCTGATGAAGGAGAGGTAATGAGAAGAGGAGTAACAATACATAGAGGTATGTGATGGGACGTGGGGGATGCTGAGGAGTGATTGCCAAAAACTAACTCAACTACTGAATATTTTAGCCTTTTATGATTTCAATTTGATTATCTGAGGATGTTCTTTTTTGTGAGATTTTCTTAAAGTAGTATTGAAAAATCCAAGATTTTTTTCATTTTGAATATTTCAAAAGTACTTTGAATAGAGCACACTTTTGTACATTAAATGTGATCAAGGAAAAACCTCAGTTGGCTAACTCAGTTGGGTGATAATGGTTAGCAGAAAGAGAGAGCACAAGGCCTTTGACTGATATCATCGTCCCATGTTTTGAGGAGAGGGGAGGAGGAAATAAAGAGCTTAAATCAGCAAAATTCTCTGTCGATTAAAAAATAAATAAAACTTTAGTTTTATTTAACAGCCTGAAAAAGAAATGAAACAATTTGCTGAAATTTAGATTGAGCAAGAAGACATCAGTGTTGATCTTACAACATTAAATCATAATAGCGATATGTTATTTAAAATCTTTATGACAATAAATTTGGAACTTTAGATAGAAAATGAACAACTTCCTTGAAAGTCACATATTGCCAAAATGAGCTTAAAAATAAAAAGAAAAGATCAATAAGCATATCTTATTTAAAATGAACTTGTAATTATAAACCTTGAAATGAAGAAAACACTGGACCCAGAAAATTTTAATAGTGAACTACATGCAGTCTTATGAAAAAAAAAATACCTTCAATCCTATGCTAGCTGTAACAACATACAGAAAAATCAGAGAGGGGGCACCTGGGTAGCGCAGTTGTTAAGCGTCTGCCTTCGGCTCAGGGCGTGATCCCGGCGTTCCGGAATCGAGTCCCACATCGGGCTCCTCTGCTGGGAGCCTGTTTCTTCCTCTCCCCACTCCCCCTGCTTGTGTTCCCTCTCTCGCTGGCTGTCTATCTCTGTCACATAAATAAATAAAATCTTTAAAAAAAAAAAAAAGAAAAGAAAAATCAGAAAATGCTTTCTTAATTATATAATGATGCCAAAATCTAAACTCAAAAAGAAAAATCAAAAACTAAAATCAAAACTCTGATAACAGATCAAAAACATTAGGAGAAAGAAATCTATAGAGTTATATCCTTTTGGAATATAGACTCAAAAATGCTGAGTAAATTATTAGCAACAAATCACATCAAACAAAAAAGAAAATACAGTCAACTGGGGTTTGTTCGTAATGTGAATTCATTAACACTTAAAAATCAATTGATATAATTTTCAACGTTAATAAAACTTAAAATAAAGTAAAAAAGCATACCCTTTCAATACTACAGAAAAAAACATTTAACAAAATTCAGCACCATGGGTAACTGAAATTCTCAGAAATCGAGGAAGAGAAGGAAATTTTCTCAATCATATAAAAAACATATATTAAAAACAAAAGAACAACGTCATACTTCATGACTATAGAATGAGTTCCTCCAAAGGAAGTAAAAAAAGACCTATCTGCTCTTATCACTTCTAGTCAACATTGCACTATGAGTCTTAGAAAGGCAAGAGAAAAGAAATAAAGATACAGGAAATGTGTAGAATGAAATTATCTTAATTTTTAGATGACATGTTTGCATATATAAAAATTACTAAGACATATAATGGAAAAACAATAAAAAAGCTTCAAAAATCTTGAGAGTAGTTCAGATTACATAATATAGGCCAATATTTTTTAAAAAGCAGTTATATTTAAAAATAATCAAGGACCAATTGGAATTTGAAGTTGGAAAATAACATTCTCAGTAGCATCATAAAACAAATCACGTCTGGGCATCAATTTAATAAAATACTTGCAAGAGTAATATGCCAACAACTGCAAAATGTTACTGAAAAACAATTAAAGAAGACAGAAATAAATGGGGACATATACCGCGTTCTTGTGTTGGATTTTTAAGCTATCAATTATCCCCAAATTGATCGTTATATTTAATGCAAACCAAAAGATAACCCAGCAAACTCCTTTTTTGAAGAAATCGACAATTTCTTTGAGTCTCAGAGAGCTAATTAGTACATTTTTATTCGATTTATAATAGCTACTATAAATCATTTTGAAGGCATTTTTGGAAGTACAGAAAAAAGTTAATGTGGATCCTGGGAACTTAAAGGTTTGAATGTGATGGATATATGAAGAGCAGCTCCTAATAACATAGAATGAGAATTGCATAAAGCCAGAATGTAGATTTGAAGAGAGACAAAATCATAAAATGCCAAAAATGTGTGTTAGTGCAATTTTATAGAAGACAACTCTAGATAAGTCAAATTACTTTAAGTGTACATACTCTTTAAAATAATCATTATTCTTGAGTTTAATATAAAGGTGTGTCCAAATAAGTTTTTGTTTTATATTTGCATAATGGAAGTATTTAAAATAGTGAAAAATTGAAACAACTTAATATGTAATATGGAGAGGATTCAGTAATAATAGAATGCTGAACATTTTAAAATTTAAAATGGAATATATACAAATATTTGTGTCTCAGTAATATTTCTTATGTATTATTATAGAAGCTGCCTATGGGAAGGTATGTATATTATACATGAAAATATATTCATGAATACGAAATATTTTATAATGTAATCTATAGAGCAAAACACTGGTTATAAATTTTTTTAGGGATTTCAGAAAGGTTGTTAGTTTGCAGTTTTTTGTTTTCCTTTTGAGTAATCTGTACTTTATGAAGTTACTACAAATACCATGCTACCTTAGTAGTAAAAATAAATACAAGATAGTAGATCAATGAAGCTTAGTTTGGGCTTTTCCAAAAAATTTAATTATTATTCTTCTTCAACTTTGAAAGATTAACTTAGTGAAAATTAATAAGGGGACAATTCACAAGATATAATGTTCTATGTTCAAAATGTAAAAAAAATTCTGTCCTTTAAAAGTTATTGAAACATTGGTTGTAATTCATATTTATCATAAGCATTTTCAGAATTAAAAAAAATTATAATTATTTTACTTTGAAAAAGTGACATTTTCTCGTTCCAGGACCCAGTATTGCTTTGCTACTTCTAAAATCTGGGGTTTTTTTCCCTGTGAAATCTTTTTATTTTATTTTTTTAATTTATTTGAGAGAGTGTGAGAGAGAGAGAGATAGAGCATGAGCTGGGTGAGGGGCAAAGAGAGAAGGAGACTCCCCAGTGAGCAGGAAGCCTAACATGGGGCTCCATCCTGGGACTCCTGGAGAATGACCTAAGCTGAAGGCAGATGCTTAACCGATTGAGCCACCCAGGGGCCCCTGTGAAAACTTATAGATAATTGAATCTTGTATTTTTCTGAAGGAGAAACTTGAGTGTTTCAATATTATTCATGAGGCTTCTTTAGCAAGTATTTAGTATTTCATGATGTGTATTTTGATTATTAACCTTAGTCTTCTGTCATCTCTCTTATTTTTATTTTTGTTTTGTTTTGCTCACTCTTATTGAAGCATATTTTAACTGGCTATATTTCATGGATTTTAATATTAACCATTTAAAATATAGAATAATGCAACAATAGAGCCTTGTATCCAGTACTCAGATTAGAATATATTAAACTGTTAGTTAACATTATGCAATATATCTCTCAGATAATTTTTTAAAAAGCAATAAGATAAAGATGCCTGGGTGGCTCAGTTGGTTAAGCATCCGACTCTTGATCTCAGCTCAGGTCTTGATCTCAGGGCCATGAGTTCAAGCCCTGTGTTGGGTTCCCCGCTGGGTGCAAAGCCTACTTAAAAAAAAAAAAAAAAAAGAACAATAATATAGTATGTAGAGTTGAAGCACTTTTGCTCTCTCTTTCCTCTGTTCTCAATAGCGCTTTCTGAATGTTTTTATGCATTTTTGCCATCTATTATTTTATGATCCATCCATCATACTTTTTTTATAAATATGCCTTTGTAAACAATGTGCATATATGTATATGTTTAAACTGCACATACATCATGTATTTTTTTTCTGCGAACTCATCACATCTGAGCAAAGTATTTTTGAGATGTAACCATGTCTATAAAAGGTTAACACAGTTAATTCATTTTAACTGACATACAATAGTTGATGATATCATTGAGGCCTGACACACATAAATAAAATAAAATAAAACTAAACATTTATTATTGTTAATTTTATATTGCTTGGGGTTTCTGAATAAGAAACTGACATATTTATTTTCCTTTATATTCTCACATCAACTGCTCATTATAATTTAAAATAATATGAGGCACCAAGTGCTATGCCAATGCTCCTCACTTTTAAATGTACATATTCTGCAAATGATGAAACTTCAAAGCTGTCTGACAGCCCCACTCTGCAATTATGACAGTCACTCAAGCAGCATTTCCGTGCTTATCAATACGGTCGTCTACACATGCTCTTTGCTTGCTTACTTGCTTTGGCTGCTTTTTGTTGTTGGTTTGTTTTCACCAGGAGAATTTTACAGAAGTATAATACATCAAGCAGTGTTAAATGTCCTAGTTATATTACTTTTCTCACACAGGCCCATTTGTAATGTAAATGTAAATGTAAAAATACATTTTTAATAGGAAATCTATGTTGAGGAAAAAATTTTAATGTGGCATTATTTTCCCTCTTATCGGCAGTGTTAGAAAAGCTTTTCTTGCAAAAACTATGGCACAATTTTATGAAAAATTGTTTGAAATTGCAGTAATTACCATGGGCTTGTACATACTGTTATGTTTTAATCATCTGATCTGAGAGTTTGTGTTTTTTAAAAATTCAATGTCATAATTAATCTTTAAGTAGTCTTCCATGACTCAGTTTATGAACCTGAGCTGTCTAAGCATCTCCTGTAAGCAGAGCATCTAGTCCCCGAACACCTGGCATTTGATTTATGGTGTCAATAAAAATTATGCATTTCTTTGAACCAATATTTTTTTGAATTTGCTTGAATCTATTTGAACCAACACTTTTTTTTGTTCTCAAAAAATCTAGAGTTTTGGAGTAGTACATGTTAATGTTAAGTAAAGACTACTTTTCTGAAACTCCAATAAGAACCCGTATTAAAACTGTCATTCAAAAAAAACAAAACAAAACACTACTCACATCCAGGATTACAAATTCCCCACCAGCTCTTCTCTAAATCTCCATGAAATATTTGTCTCTTTATAAATCATACTTGAATCTTAGTTAATTTTTATTATTTTTCTTGTTACTAGGGATCCATAAGACAGTTGAAAAGTAATATTGAATAGGTTAGAAAAACTCACTTTATATGACAAAGTACTGCCAGTGATAAACTGCCATTCCTACTCCTAATACTTCTATTATCATTTCCATATACTTAAGTTGTCATTGATTTTTTAAAATATGATGTAAATTGTAAATTAGAAAAAATTCGTAAAATGAAAATTCTTAAAATGTCCATAGTTTAACTTTAACTGGAATATTGGGACCTATTTCAACAAAAAGGGGCAAAATGGAAGATGTGCAAATTAAGTATGATTGCACTTTCCAGGCAAGAACAGAAGCCATCCTATGAGAAGAAGCCAAGGAGTTCACTTGAAGAAACAGGTGTTCTCCTGTGAATCATCATGGTTCCTAAAATCGGTTAGTTGATACAAGACTGAAAAAATTTCCCCAACTATCTTGGAATAAGCATTATTGGAAGAAGCAGCTATGAATTTCAAATAATTGAGGCAAATAACTAATTTGAGAGAAGTAAAAACATCACCGTAGGCATGGACAGGAGCACAGACTTCCTTGGGATACACACAGAAAGAGACATGGAAAAATAATTTGAAGTCTCCATCTGTAGCTCAGAGAACAGGCAAGAGTTGGAGGTAAAGTTACAAAATCCCGAGATTTTAGTAAATATTAAAGACACAGATTGGGGATAGGCAGAATGAGAAATGGACCCAAAATGAAATCTCTAATAACAGGAATATTTGTAGGGTAGGCAGAGGACAAGGACTGATAAGAATATAGAGAAAGAATGAGTATAGAAAAAAAAAGAATAATTATAGAGAGGTACAAGGATTAATACTGGAACAAATAGTGTCATTCAAGTAAAAAGACATGAGAAAAAGTAGTGGGAACAAGGCATGTTGAAAAAGTCAAAGTAAGAAAGTGTTCTTTGCATATAGAACTGATTAGGTCACAAGTGACCTAAGCAAGAATAATCATTTGGTAAAAAAGAAGTGGAGATTTCAATGGACCTAGGAAAGAAAAGAAGTTCTGTGCTTGCAGAGAGCAAGGGTTTTTTGTCTGTTTGTTTTTTAAATGTTTCTATTTTAAGAGAAACGAGAGGCATAAAAGCAGTCACCAAATTATTATAATTTTTTTAATTTACTAAGAATGAGATTTTTCAATGTTTAAAGGATACAGGCTCAGTGGGAAGGGAGAGGTAAATGTTATGGGAATGAGAGATTATGGGTGATTTATAGATTAGAGGCATATTCTCTGAGACACTGGGGAGACATGATGGTTGAGAGTGCTGGCTGAAGAGTTAAATGCCGAAGGTCAAATCCTAGCTGTGTGATTGAGGTAAGACCAAACATAGGTCTTGATTTAACAATTTTTTTTCAATTTGCTAATTTTTATATCGGAGCCAAAGATAGCACCCACCTTTTACAGTTGCTGTGAATGTGAAAGTGATTATTAACAGAAACGGCTGGAACCAAGGGCTGTTAAAGAGGAAACATTCAAATAAATGTAGACTTCAGTGAATGTGAGAAGTTGGAATGTCTGGCCTGAAACACCATAGAGTAACTTGACCTCAAATAAGTTGAAGGATGGTAGTTCGACTATAAGAGCTTCATTAGCATTTCAAAAAAATTGAAGGTGTTGTCATACTATTTATAATAAAAATATTATTAATAGCAAATATTTATAGGGAGCTTCCTGTGTGCTAATCACCAAAGGGTTTTCCATATACTAAATCATTTAAAGTCAACAGCAACAACAAAATAACATAAAATACAATCCACCACAATACTTTAAAGTTGGTGATAGTAATCTTTTACGCAGAGGAAGAAATTTGCAGAGTAGATACATAACCTTCCAGGGCTCACCCAGAAAGGAGGTATCTCAGCCAGATTCAGTCTTGGATTGCGGGAATCCAGTCTGTGCCCTTAAACACATTATTATGCTGCTTTATCCAGAGATTTCAAGACACAGCATTCGTTACTCATATCGCTCATTACTCATATGCCTTCACTTTGGGAAGTGCTGACAAATATTGATAAGACCCAAGGAGCAAAACTCCAGTCTAAGAGAACCCTGTGTCTTAAGGCATAAATAGATGAGGAGGAACATACAGGGAAATCAGGTTGGAAACCATCAAATAGTTAAGAAGAGTATGAGAAAGGTAGGGTTTGTAGAGACAAAGTTATCATTAGAACAAACAATGAAAGGATATGGTATAACAGAAATCTTTTTTAGTGGAATTCTAGATTCAATTTTACCTAGTTCAGAGTCAGTAACTAAGTGTTTCATGTTTTCACATTTTTTCCCTCTGTATATAAAATGTTATCTCAGTTATCTTGGTTTGAAAAACGAGTGCCCCTTTTAAGTACCTAATTATCATGAGCTAATTTAGTCCCTCAAAATAATATGACTTCGGTAAGAAATAAGATGCTTCTTCATGAGGTAGAAATCCAAATTTTATAGTACATTCCTTTGATTAAAACAATTGTGTACTAGCCATTTGCTCTAAGACATGCAGCGTATAGGATGTTTTAATTTGAATTAAATGACTATCTCTTTCTCCACATGAAATGTTGTAAAACTCACTTCTTTAGATAAAGTGGTCATTTAATAAGCATTTAATGAACGCTGACTCTTTGTAAAGTACTAGACTTTATATTTATCAGAAGATATCTCCTCAGACCAAAGGATATTTTGCAAATGGCAATATTATTTTCCATAATCTGACTCATGTGAAACTTTATAGCAGTGATTTTTATCCAAGAGATAAGAATATGTAGAGAACCTTTTCTTTTCCTGAGATAAATATTCCAAGTTCTCCCCTCAAATCCATTGAATATAATAACTTTGGAATGTTTATAATTTCAAAGTATTTTCAGGTAGCTATACAGTCTCTTGTCTCCATTGAGAGCTACTGCCATGTAAGCTGTAACATAACAAAATTCAGTGGGCTTATTTGTAACCCAGATATCTTGCTTAACCTCCAGCCCGACTCAATAATACCACTGTAATATCTTTGCCCAGCTCAGTGTATGGCAGAAATTCAACATTCGATGGATGTTTGTTGAGTTAATAGCAGAATGAAGGAATGAAATTATCTTAGTCTGCTCAGCTGCTCTCACAAAATACCACACGCTGGGTGTCTTAGTTCTGAAGATTGGGAAGTCCAAGGTGGCACACATTCAATATCTGGCAAGAGCCTGCTTTCTGGTTTGGAGATAGCTTTTCCTTCTATCCTCACTTGGCAAGGAGCAGAGAGTTAGAGCAAGCTCTCCTCTCTCATAAAAGCACAAATCCTATTCAGGGCCCCAATCTCATGATTTAATTACCTCTCAAAAGCCCCTCTTACAAATAATATCACATTAGGAGTTGAGATTTCAAGATACGCATTTTGAGGGAACACAAGCATGTAGTCCGTAACAAAAATCAATCTTAATTTTGAGAACATTTTCAACAACTGAAGATAGTACTCCCTATCCCTATCTCTAACTCTTAAGGAAAATGTTTTTATTTTCTTTAGCCACATTTTTAAAACAAATGCACAAAACCCACTTGAATGTGTTAGATTTTATGGAGTTTCTTTGTAACTTGTGGTGCTTAGAGCTGATCTTGCTATATCCAATGTTGTCTGAGTAGGGATGACAGCTAGGAATGGTTCCCTACTTTAATATGGACACTGCAGTTGTATTAGTTCTCTCTAAGTCAAATTGCCTTTCTGACAGTCCTGTCATGCCATTGACTTATATTCCACTTGTAGTCAACTTAAATTCCAGGTCTTTTTCACTTAAACTGTTGGAAATTCACAACTCACCTGTCCTGTACTTCTGCATTTGGTTTCTGAATTTAAGTACAGCAATAAATTAGGAAATGAATTATTCAGTATTGCCAGTGGCTAATATTGCTGTTCTTGTTTTCTACTCTAAAGGCATCCAGTGATACTAGTTGGTGAATTTTGAATACATTTCCTTCATATTTTTTTATTGCCACAATCATAAAAGATATGTAGGGAGTATACTGAGCCACCAAATACTTACCTTTTGCTTTTGCTTTAGCAGAGGCTGGAAATATGGACCTGACCTTGTAAAGTGTTCAATTATCTGGTGACTCTTCTGTTTTCTTTAAGAAATTCATGGACATAGATTGAAGTTTACAATAGGTTCTGTATCTCTGACTGCCTTTCATCTGAGGGAAACTCAACATTGTGAAATTTGAACCTGCTCTTCTTCCAAATTATATATTATTTTTTACTTTCCATTTTTATTAAAGAGCTTTCTTTATTCCTAAAGTAATTCTTATTAGGACTTGGGTTATCAAAATAATATTTTCATCTTGTTATAAAAATGTTTCAGTGCTATAATACAAAAGCCTATATTAACTGAAAAGGAAAAATAAGTACATATGGACATATATGTACATATATGTGTATATATTATACATGTCAATTATTATATATCTCACAGGTGCTGTAAACTTTAAAAATAGGTATTTGAGGAATGTCTGAATATGTGAGAGTGATATCATTAGATTTCTGTTGTAACTTATTAGTTAAAGGCCTTTGAATAAAATTTAAAACAAAACAGAACAGGCCAGTGGATAAAAGTTATGATTCTTGCTATAGCTCATTAATGATATAGGGAAAAATATTAAAAGCTTAATTTCTTCCAAGGAATTATTTGTTATAATGTAAAATGGCTAAGATATTTGGTGATATAGCTGGGGATTTTTTCATTAAGATTTTCATTTCAACTTAATGTCTTTACTACTCTCTCTCTCCGTATGTATATACTTTAAGTCTATAATTATATCTATGTTTATGTCTCTGAAGAGTAGAATAAATTTTCAGCTGATTATGAGAGAATATATGTATCACAGTTGCTAAATGAGCATTTGACTTAAATGTAATTGACAAAAAGAAGGGAAAATCTGCAGTTTCAGTGATTCAATGAGATGTACAAATGGGCTACATAATCTTAGGGCTCATCAATCAACCAGGATGAAATTGTGACTTATAAATCTTCTGGAAATAAAGCTTCTTTATAGTGAAATCATGTCTCTTATTTTGTTTGTCTTATTTTGAATTATGCCTCTACTAATTGTGTAGGCTTCCTGATGACTTAGAGAGAAAAAGGAGAAAAAATCAGAAGAGGGAATACATAACACTACTGAAATCGATGTTTTTTGTTGTTGTTTTTGCTATTTTCTTAGTCAAAAGCAAATTTTCAAGTATCCATATCTATTTGTATCCATATGTAAACTGCAATGAAAATATGAAAACAAAATCCAGGCAAAAATTGCACTGGACAAATTTCAATAGTCAAGGAAGACTTTTTCAGAGGCTACTAAATTAAGGGAGAGAGGTCATAACTCTGTTTGAGCTCCACTCCACTAAAATAAAAGGCTGGAGATATTTAAAAGCAGGAGTTGGGGGATTTTAGGCCACCTGCGTTTCCTAATTGGCTTTACCAAAATGAAACTCTCTCCTACCCTCCTCAGGAGGAAGCTTTACAATTTGGAGTTAGCCTGCCAAAGTTAGGCTCTTTGAGAAAGACATTCCTATTTTGTAAACTAGCAAGAAGCTTTGAAGAAGATTTACATTCAAAGGAGCAGAGAAAGGATTTATAACTATAGGTTTTTTTCAAGCAAAGACTCTAAAAAAAGAATGTCAGGGGCCCAGAGTCAGGAAGAATCCTGTCTAAAGTTTAGTCAAGTTACAGGAAACATTAAACCAGTCTTGGTCAAGGAAGGTTCAAAATCTCTTTAACTCCATGAAGTTTTATCTAATCATTCCAATCCACAGTTCTCTCCCACTTCTATTAATTCTTTGAACTAAATCACACGGGCATTCCACATGCTAAATCAGCCTACAAGCATTTTTGATTGGGATACACCGTTTAAAGTATTTTCATTTGAATTCCTTTCAACAGGAGTCAATTTCACCATCATACCCGCCACTATTTAATGTTTCATAGCCATCTGATTTTCTAATTTCAATAATCTGCTCGGTCCCTAAAGGCATTTGAATTTAAACCCGCTGCAATTCAACTTTGGCTTTAATACATTTAGCATTGTTAGTTACTATATTAGACGGGGTTCTCTAGAGAAACCGAACCAACGGTACGTATAGACATAGAGAAAGAGATTTATTTTAAGGAATTTGCTCGCACAGTTGTGGGGGCTGGCAAGACCAAAATTTGCGGAGCTGGCTGGCAAGCTGAAAATTCAGAGAAGTTGATTTTGTGGTCTTGAGTCCAAAGGCAGTAAAGAGGAGAATTTTTCTTTTTCTGGAGACCTGTCTTTTCTCTTAAAACCTTCAACTGATTAGATAAAACCACCCCCATTTTGGAGCGTACTCTGTTTTGCTTGAGGATCATTAATAAAGGCAATTACTTAATACAATCCTCAACAACTACATATGATATATGTAAAATTATACCTAGATTCTTGGTCATCTAAGAATGGGGCTTTTTAAAATAATAATTTTCAATTACAATTATTTTAAAAGGGGACTCAGTAATTCAAGTCAAGAGAAGTTTTTAGTCAACTTCAAAGCGAAGTGCGTAAAATACTGCTTGCCTCCTCTTTAATGTCAAATTTACTTTTTCTCATCTGTATATTTTTCTTTAAAATACTTTAAACATCATAGTACTATATCTAATAGTGAAAATCCTGATAAATCCCAAAAGCGTGTCTGCCCAAACCAATGTTTTTCAGTTAGTACATAATTTCAGCAGACTATTTGCACCAAGAAATGAGCAGCGAAGCCAATACATTTGTATATTGTAAACCATGCCCGAGTATATATGTTATTCTATACTTTATTTTAGTAGCTGATTATTATCTTTCTTGTTAAAAGATGTATATCTACCTAAAGCTTTTGATAGGCACAGACGGCTTTTTATAGAATTAAATTGCATTTAAACAATTTTTTTATTATTGAACATTTTAGTCATTTACATGTTTCTATGCAAACAGTACTGCAAATAACATCCTTACGCATGTATCTGCAGACAGCATCCTTTTACATATGCATTTGACAGTTGTGCTAGTTATTTCATTATACGCTTAGTACGGAAAAGAGAAAAATCATCACAAAATAGAAGTACTTGGAGAGACCTTGCTTTCCTACTGGAAGGTTTAAATTAATTTTGACATATTTACTGTCAAATGGTTTGTCGTTTCTTACTTTGTTTCTGGTATTATGATTTTAAAAGTTACATAAAATTCCACTAACTCTTGTTTTCCAAATTAGCAGTCTGTTAACATTTTCTGTTCATTTTATTCATAAATTCTTTTTTCAGAGTACCACCATAAATCCTCTTCACCTTCCAGTTAAATAAATCTCCTTAGCTAATGCCTATACCATTACCATCCAAGCAGTTTAATATAAACCTTTTTGAAATCCTGTATACTTAAACATATTTTCCCCCCCTATCTTTCAGAAAGGAGAATTGGGGGGGAGAAAAAGTTAGTTCTATCTTGATTATCTTGAATTTGAATTTATAACTTATTTAAAATGGTTTTACATGTATGCAACATTGTCAATATATTTATGATTTTAAGGAATAGAAAATCCAACAGTTACTAATTGCATATTCTAAAAAAAGAACTTCATTATCTGTTATAATTTTATACTTCATTAAAGCTTTTTTTGTGTGTATATCATACTCGTTCTCATCATCAAAGAGTATCTGAAGCTCATTAACTATCTTGAAAAGACAAATTACTTTCTCTCTTTGACTACAAGTTTCTTTCCTTTTTATCTGTAAGCATTTTCCTTTCAAGATTACATTTAATCTTTTTTACCCTTTAAATGATTTACTTCTTAACTAACACGAACAACTTTATAATTAAATGTTTTGACAGAAAAAAAAAGCTTATCTGTTTTGCTGAAGAGCATGGATATAGATTGGCCCACTGTACGGAAAGTCTTTATCACTAACAGTATGGAAATGGGAATGCAAGGGAGATTATGAATACCAAAATAATCTCTAAGCCTGATGAATAAAAACACTTTTAAATTTAAAATTTTAATGGACCTGAGATTTTTATATTTATTTTATTATGGGTAAGTCACATAGTTGAACTCTTTTCCACTGATAACTCTGAAGAATATTGTAATGCCTTAATCCTTTTAACATATGGAAAAGAGTTCTGCCATGTCATCAGTAAATGATAACATCTTTCTGTTTATAATTTTTTGTCCTATTGACTGTCAAGGCTGAATTTTGTCTGTATCTCAGTAGCAATATAAACAACTAAATATACCAGATTCCACAGAGCAGTTCCAGCACATGGGATGGTTGCCAAGTTAGAGCAATCCAAGTTCCAACCAGATAACAAGCTCTCAGATATAGACTAGCCACTGATGAGCAAGCCAATCTCTTTTGTACTTGAAAACGGGTAGAAGGGCACAGGTATAAGCAGCATGGGAAACTGTACATTGCATTTAACATTGTGGGTTTTACTTTTACAAACTTGCTTTTTTTAAAGAAAAGATTTTATTTATGCATTTATTTATTTGAGAGAGACAGAGATAGCAACAGAATTAGTGATAGCAAGAGCTGGGAGGAGGGGAAGCAGGCTCGCTGCTGAGCAGGGAACCAGTGTGGGTCTGGATCCCAGAACTCTGGGATCATGACCTGAGCTGAAGGCAGACGCTTAACCAAATGAGCCACCCAAACTTGCTTTTATCCTTTTTCATGTCAGTCTTTATCTTACTGCTTGTCAAGAATACTAATTAATTTAGATTTTACCAGGTGACATACAAATAATAAATAGTTCAGATATCATCTCAGGAATATTCAAATTAAATTTTAAAAAGTGTCTTCTGATGTTCAAATTTATGTGTCTGCTTGGTGATGCACTATATAATTTAAGACATTAGCTCATTATTTTATGCACACCTACACAGACACACACACACACAAAATACTACCAAGGTATAATAAACGAGAGTTGACTATTTTTCTTTCAGATAATGTACTCTTTGTCAGTGCAATATGATATCAAAACTATACTTCTTTTGATCTAATGTTAATCAATTTTTGGACTTCATATTTTAGTTCATTTTATAGAAATATTATAGAATTAATGCAAGGCAACATATGCTATATCAACGAATTCAGAAAACAAACTTTTGATATCATTTGGTTTTACAATCTTCTGAGGATTTCTTAATAATTGAGACCTTACATTCTATTTATTTATCATCAATCTATCTACTACCTACCCATCTATCTATCTATCTATCATTAAGTCAATGCTTCAAAAATGAATTTTCTAAGAATCAATGAAAAAACTCAGAGATGGTTAAAACAAGCTTTTCCCTGATTTTGTATGTTAACTTTAAGTAGGTGTTTGGGGATTAAAATAATAAAACAAGGGGAAATAAAACACACTTGAATGGGTCTTTAGTGGAGGATAACCAGAAATCATGAGCAATAAATGTCTGAAAATTCCTAGCAACAACACCCTGATGACCTCAGAATAAGTTAAGCATGGGAAACAGAAGCCAGCATTCTACAGTTACAAGTGATCTCCACTTTTTCTTTTTATACTGGGTATTTCAGGTTTTGTAATTTGTAGCTCCTTTTCTCCTAAGAGTGAATGACCCCTAAATGACAAAATTTTCTGTTCAAACTTTACATCTTTATTTAAATGAAGTGAGCCTATTAAATGAAGATAGCTAATATTCCTTAACACTATTTTTTTTTAAATTTAAGTGATAATCTAAGGATTCACACATAAACAGCGGGGTTAGTGACAACTGTCAGAATAAGTAGTCAGGTATATCATCCAAAAAAGGGTTTTATGTTTCCGGTCTGTCACACAGACAATGCCGTTTAAGTAGTACTTGTATATGTGACAACACATTAACACTCCATGGGTCACTGTAGTAAGAATTATTAATTCAGTAAATGGAATAGGCTTTGTTGTTGATGGAGGTGTCCAAACTTTAAAAAAAAAAAAATCTGGCTCCCAGGTGAACAGAATTTGATTAATCATAATCTTTACTTGAGGACACGAGGACAACTTAGTCTGTCAGTAGCTCTGTGTTTATGTTTTGGCTATATGAGTGCCAGTGGGTGTTTTGGTTATATTATGAGCAATCATGAAATCAACATAAACCTAAAAGTTAGAAATGTAATAACATCTACTTCTATCTACCCTTTTTATCCTCTATTAATGCTTTCTTATTCAGTCTCCCTGAATATACCCAGAGGTCACCCATATTTTGAATTTTGTTTTCCTTCTTTCCTTGCATTTTTAAAAAATAGTGTTATTACATATGTTTATGTCTCTGTAACTCATTTCAATTTTGTATATGTTCTTGAATAGTCATGTATGGATGTAAGAAGAGTCATATTCCAGAACTTGATTATTCCATTCTCCATCATAATTAGATTGGTACTAATTACATACACATTAATGTATGAAGCTATGGTCCATTCATAGCTGTATTTAATATTACATTATATAAATGAATCACAATGATTTTTTGTTTCTTAATTTTTGGCTGTTAAAAACAGTGATGGAATTAACTTCCTTATTTCTCCTTTTAGTCTCAATTATTCTGTGGCCCTAGGTTTAGCCCTTGGTAAACCAGCATATAGCTAGATTTTTAAAAATCCAAGGTGATAATCTCTTTCTCTGAGCAAGCATGTTTATTGTATGTATGTATGTATGTATGTATGTATGTATTGTTATGTATGTATCCCCTCTTGTTGCAAAGAATAAATGATTTCAACTTTGTTTAACTACAGATTTGTTCCTAGTGGTCTTTGGCTAAAAAGACATGGGAATTACTATANAAAATAAAATAAAATAAAATAAAAATCCAAGGTGATAATCTCTTTCTCTGAGCAAGCATGTTTATTGTATATATGTATGTATGTATGTATGTATGTATTGTTATGTATGTATGTATGTATGTATTGTTATGTATGTATCCCCTCTTGTTGCAAAGAATAAATGATTTCAACTTTGTTTAACTACAGATTTGTTCCTAGTGGTCTTTGGCTAAAAAGACATGGGAATTACTATAAATTAAGTTAAAATAAAGTATCTTATTCTCTCTAAACACCTTATTCTCTTCCTAAACACCTATTATTAAATCACAAGTTTTTCTTACAATCAAAGAGTTTTTCTAATAGAGAAAATACAGCTTTCTAGTTTTTGTTATAACCTGCAGCAGTGTATTCTTGGTTTGGTCTTAATCATTTTAAAATATCTTTTTAACATATTCATCCTTTTTAGTATTCTAAAAAGTTATTTCCTGGACGGCAACACTCTCATGGATCCAAAATTTTTTTGGTTTTTGTGGGCTGCAAACCAGTTTATATCCAAATTCAAATGTCAATATTTGACATATTTCTGAAACCTTTTTTTTCAGTGAAAAGGGTGGCATTCTAGATTTCATGAAGATGAAATTTATATTTCAGAACATGGAATTTCATGAAGGTTCAACCTTGAGGCCCAACACAGGAGCAGAATGCATCTTGTATGTTTTACAATCTATGTCTTAAGTTTAGGTTTGTGCGATTTCAGTTATCCATTTTAGAATATACATCAGCTTGTGTTTAGGCAAGGTCAACTGATTTCCTCCCTCTCCCCATACGTAGTGCAATTTTTTGTTTAGGGTCTATATAATTCACTTCGTTATATAAGTGATTATAGGTTATAAACGTGAAGATAAAAAACAACAAAATCTTTGTATGTTTCACGTGTTAATTTTAAATACATCATTTATTCTGTTTCCAGTATCAAAAACGGTATTAAATTACCTAGCAAAAATCATTTAAAATGTGTTTAAGTAAATAAAACCATACACCATCCTCTGACTGACAATCATAATAATATCAATTACTGAACATTTACATTGTGATTTTTTCACGCATATGCTTTTAAATGTGCTTTTGTACAATCCTCCCAGTTTCCCTGTGGTCTTCCTGTTAATATTCACCCGACTTGTTAATGGGATAACTTAGACTTCAATAAATAATATATTTAAAATCACATATGCATGACCAATTTTTTAAAGATTTATTCTAAAATAATATCGAGATTTAATTCCTAACCTTGTTTGAATCTTCTTACATGTTCTCCTCTCCTTAAGCATGATATCGGACTACTTCATTCCACAGACCAGCAGTGCGCGCGCGCGCGCGCGCGCGTGNAATATCAATTACTGAACATTTACATTGTGATTTTTTCACGCATATGCTTTTAAATGTGCTTTTGTACAATCCTCCCAGCTTCCCTGTGGTCTTCCTGTTAATATTCACCCGACTTGTTAATGGGATAACTTAGACTTCAATAAATAATATATTTAAAATCACATATGCATGACCAATTTTTTAAAGATTTATTCTAAAATAATATCGAGATTTAATTCCTAACCTTGTTTGAATCTTCTTACATGTTCTCCTCTCCTTAAGCATGATATCGGACTACTTCATTCCACAGACCAACAGTACGCGCGCGCGCGCGCGCGCGTGTGTGTGTGTGTGTGTGTGTGTGCGCGCGTGCTCGCGCACTCTCTGGTATGTGGCAGAAAGGGGAGGTGGTGTTAGGTTGCATTGCTTCTCATTCCAACTCCATGTCTTGTCCTGCTTCCTCCGTCTCCTCTGATCTCAGGGCAGGAAATGGGTAACAAGAAACATTGAAAATATTGAACTAATGAGACAAACCCGTATTAGAAGTTCACGTTTATTTATAGGTCTGCTTTTCTCTTTTGGCAAGGTGCAATCACTGTCGTTGGCCGCATTAATATACAGATCTTGTAGCTTTCTCACATCCGTTGGAATGCGATTCTCTACAGTGTTTCTGTACATCTTGCATCACCCTTTTGTCCTGGACCATCTTTGCAAGAATATTTGCTTAGCAAACAGCTACTAAGATATAGTGTCTCTCTCTAGGTCAAAGGGTAGATTTGTTTAATATCGAGGATAATAAAGGTAATATCTCCCCTCAAGGCAAAATTTGGTCAAGTTTGTTAGCACCCCCCTTTGAAATATTGGAGTTTCTTACACTTGGGCTTCCCCAGCTGTGACACAAAACCACCACTGTGTCCTCCATATACTTGATTTTGCTTCTACATTGCTCCCGCAGGGAGGTAGGGGCAAGGGACACTGATGCGAACATTAGTTCTTTCTGTCATATTGCTTGCTCCGATAAATAAATCTCTTTATTGCTGACCCAGGAATCTCTTTTCTCTGTCCACGTCTCTGAAAACTGTGGCAGGCTAACTTGTTGGCTTGCAAGAATAGTGCAATTTCAGCCCTTTTACAATTTTTGACAAGGTCCTTCCCCAGCGATACATTTCTGGAAGGGAACACTCTTGGGCAGATTCTTTCAGGAAAATGTAAGGCCCATTACTTTCCCCTACTCATTAGGCCCAAGGGAAAAGTCAGCCCAACAAAACTCTGGTATTCTAGGTCTTTCCATTGCTACTTCTCTTTTTACCTGGCCACGGAGGCATGGGGCATCCCACCTTCAGATTCCTCTGTATAAATTTAGCCCCGGATTCTGTGACCCTGTATCTCCATGGGACCGTGTCAAGTTTCTCCCAAGGACTGTTCCCGTTGCAGCATTGGGACAGCACCCAGCTGTTCGGGGAGCTGTGGCCATTTGCTTTTGCATTGAGACCCAATCTATTTAACAGATCTACTTTAAGTAACCAGTTAACTTGTTTGCTATGATTTCATGAAATAAGAAACTTGTAACAAACTATAAATCTCTGCACTGCTTCTGTCATTGGAAATGTTTTGTTGTGGAAAACAAAATGTCAGCTGAATTAAACAGCGTGCATAATGATGTAGTTTCTTTATATTCTGGTACAAACTCCTCATCCCATTGTGGACTAGAGGAATAGTGCTAATGTTGCATTTTCTTTGCCCCCTCCCCATAGGTACTTGTATTATGGGATCATCCTCTTTCCTTCCTTGAAAATGGAAATATACCCCAGAGATACTCACTAAGAATTCCTTCAGCCAATCTTTTTTTTTTTTTTTTCTGTTCCCCCATTTTATCTCTAGGCTTTTCTTCCCCACCTTTGGGAGAATTGGTCACTAATAATTTTTATCTTCTCTGTTGGTCCTATTGGCATGTGTCTTACCTTGCATATACCCCCTACCACCCTCCGCTTTGAGACCACTGTCAATACATTAACATATAAGAATATCTAATATGTGGCAGAGCTCAGTTTCACATCTAGATCTGTGTGACGGCAGACTGTGAGGTCTTCGCAACTACACTGAGCTCTCCCACAAAATGTAAAGGGCAGAACCAAACAATTTTGGGGTGTGTTAAGAGGACTCTATATCTGACTGCTCATTATTGGATCAATCCAATATTTAATGCCAAGAACTGTAAAATAGTGCTTCTCATTCTCTGGTTTTATTTGTAATTTCCACTGTGCTGGAAATTGATGCTTTTTAAAAATACAACACAAATTAATTATCTGAAATTAAAAAAATATGAAGTAAAGTTCAACATTTTATCATTAGAGTCCACAGACATAAAATGACTGGCAAATTGCTTACAAAATTTTCTCAATGTTTGGCATCAATTTCTATGCTAACTCATGGATAGTCATAACCAGCGTTGGAAGTGAAATGAGTCTGTGGACTATAATTTGAGTACTGCTGTGCCAAAGTATTTGCAGATATTAATATTATATGCAGGGCCCCACATTATTTCTTATTATGCAGAATATCCAATTGACAAAGTTTGCGTCTAAGTCAGGTTAGCTATTTTTTTTTCTTTTATTTAGATCACACCACTACATTTTGGACCTTATTTAATATTTTATTTTCCCAATAATAGTGGTATCTTTATAAAGGTTATTTTAATAATTATTCATATAATATTGTTACTTTATGTGATTTGTTACTGAAATATTACTAATTCCCTTATACGTGAGCTGAAGTTTAATTTCTGTATCTATTGCTGCTAACTATTGCCATCTTTTCAAATATCTCTGTTCAATCCTTACTTTTCAGAAAAATAACTTCCTTAAAAAAACTCTATTAAGCTATAAATACAATGTTATATATCTGGAATCCAGAGCACATTTTATGTTTTTAATAGTTAATTTACCAAGATATCTTCCAATTTAAAGTGTAGAGATTTGTGGCTGCTCTTAATATTCTGTAATAAAATTTCCTTTTCCATTAGTCAGAATCTTTTGGGAATTTGCATGATCTCCAATGTTAACATAACTCGTTGGCACTAATGATTGCCAGTCATTTGATTCTGTGTGAAAGACCCTAGATTTGGGCACAGTACTATCAGAATTTTTAAAATGTAACTCATCTTTATTTAATAGTATTAATGAGTTTTTAAAATCATGTTGCTCTTTTCTACTATTCTTTCCACGTTACCATCAAGGGGTTTTTTTTGGTTATTATTTTTTTCTTCGCTCTCTACTTCTGCAGCCAAGGAGCATTACATTTCATTTCTGTCGCATTTCAAATAATGAGGATATATCAGTAGCAGTACGAAAGCTATTCTAGATCTGATTAAATCCTTGCAGATCCCAGCTTTCTTTTCTATTTGTAGTTACTATCTCTGCCCACTTAATTCTCCTATACCATCTAATTTCAAAATGTGATTGTCATTCCGAGGTATCTTTTATTTCTCATTTCCAAAGTACTATAACATTTTCAATCATAAAACTGATATGCCAAAATGATGATCTCTTTGTAATCCATGAGACATATGATTTAAGTAATAACTAATAGCGATAATTAAAATTTCTTTCTCTTAGCAAGATAAACCCTAAAAGACAAAAATCTCCTGATTGATGAAATATTTTTTTCATTCATGTTCTTGTGGCATGTCCCAACAACATGTCTTAAAATCTTACTGTTCCGTCATTCTAAAAATATCTTTACCGTTCAACAAATATAGGATGCTAGCTACTTCTTAATACAAGGAAAGTGAAAATCTTATTAAATTAGATTTAAAACTAAAAATTTATATTCAGAATTGAGAATTTGCTTATAAATTGGAATTACTTATAATTATTTGTCCAGTTATTCATGTATTCGTTAAATCAACATGCAGGTTAAATTTTTGGAATACGTCTCATCAGTCTGAGGTAATCATATGGGCATAGAGCTGACTTTAGAAGCTAGGTGATAAAACAGTAGGCATGTCTGTTTATTTGTTATTTTAAATCTAAGCTTCCAGAAAGTCTTTTATTTATTCGTTCAGTACCCTGTTGTCTGAATCTTAGTTCAGAGCACTGCCCCATCACACAATAATGCAATAGCAATAATGGGAGTGGGAAGGAGCCAGAAGTTTGTATTCTTCCTGCTGAGAATTAGAACCTGGCCATGAAAACTGGGTTTTCTCAAGCAGGTGCTTTGATAGGACTTTGGATCTCAAGTGAGTAAAATAAAAATAATGGCACTTTAAACAATGAAAAAACGTCTCCGTCAGAGGTCTTGGGGTAAACAATACATTAACGGATTGGTGGCTGTGTCCTAGTAAGTCCTCCGCGTACCTTTCAATCTTTTGTTTATCATCTCAAGCATTTATCCCCGGTCTCCCTGATCCACGTGGGAGTAATTAATTTACTTATTATGTCTTCTACTAGGATGTAAACTCAGTCAGCGAAAAGAACTAATGTTTCCTTAGTGCTTAGTCCTGAGTGTTTAGGTCATTGACTGGCACACGGTGGGCAGTCAATTAAATATTTATGGAATAAACAAATGACTTCCATTTCTGTGTAGGTTTTCTTGGGTTGAAAATAAGTTTAAGAAGGCTTTCTTCCACAGAATTTCCCATACTTAATTTGCTACCATCCAGGCCTTCAGAGTTCCACTCTCTTTTACTCAATGGAAACTTTATCTACTTAAATAATCGCTTTAGACTAGATAGCTATCAGATTAGCTGATGTTTATTACAGCACCTAATTGCATCCTAAACTCTCAGTAACTGTTAATTATCAATAATAGCAAAACATTCAACCAGAATTGGCCTCTAGCTCTTTGGAAATGTTATTCACAGAGACTGCAATTCTAGGTTCGTGTTCTGAAGGGGATACAAGTACAAGAGGATACTGCAATAATTATTTTTACCTTTTTATGTAACACCTGTGGTTTACTTCCAGTATTATTGCTGTCAGTATGTTGGATAACATTTAGCCTCTTCGAGAATACATTTCATTTTCCTTCTGAGTCATGGACATGGATTTTAGGGAGGAATGTCATCATTTTGAATGTTATTTTTTAGAATTGAAGTTTTTCTATCTTCTCATTGTGGTGAATTTCAGTCTATTTGTATTTGTCCTGGAATTCATGGCCCACCTACAGCAAATAAGATAAACAGAAAATATAAGTACAGAGATAATTAAAAAAAAAAAGAAAAAGCAAACAAACTAAATAGTAGAAATAGCCCTACTAATGTTGTTGTTGGTTTTGTAAGAATAATGTCTATGTATAGTGATCCACTGTCTTTGCATCAAGCCTAAAACTAAAACAATTTTGACAGTGTCATCAAACTAGTATTGCCACAGAAAATGAAAACCATGCTTAAGATAGATAGTTACCATAAAGGAGAACTTTCATAGGATGAAAAACTGAATGGGAGCTAAAACTGGGCAAAATAACTTAATTTTAAAAATGATTTCTCGCGTAAAACACCCAGTGCACCGTGCAATACGTACCCCCCCTTAATACCCATCAATGAATCATGGAACTTTACATCAAAAACTAGGGATGTACTGTATGGTGACTAACATAATATAATAAAAAATAAATAAAAATAAAAATGATTTCTTGTGTTCTTGTTTATGATGTTCCTCTGTTAAGAGCCTAAATACACATCTTTCACATTCAACTATATTAAAATTTCAAAAGATAAAGCAAAATCTTCAATGTTACTGGCTCAATATTTTTCTTAAATAATCATTACTTTGCCAAGTACTGCACAATGTAGGAGACATGTAGTCATGTGAATAGGACAGCATCCCTTTTTACTGCCTTTGTTTATTAGGCCACTGCAATTTAATGAGAACATTACTGTGAACAAGATTATTTCTTTGTGTTTTATATAATTCACAATGCAGGCAATGCTTTGTAATTTATCATAGATTATTTGAGCTTGTGAAAAGTTATATAAACCATATGTAAAATTTAAAATCATTATTTTTGCTGCTTTATCTTCTAAAGTGATTTTTTTAATATATATTTTTAGTCAAGTTCATTACCAAGCTCTTCTGTAAGCCCAGGAAGTTTTATATAACTGCTTATAACATAGAAACAAGGATATTCTAACTGCTTTGAGTGATTTTGAAATTTAAAGCAAAGCTGTTTTGCAAATAAGTCCCATGTTGAGAAAAGTTGAACTTGACTATCATTTTGATTAATGCGTTAAACTGGTCATTGAGATTTCCTTTACATCACCAAGGAAATATTTTAGTACTTATAAAAATTGTCACTATTTTGACGGTAAGCCTAATATGCTGTTCAGTAAAGTTGGATTTTATTCAAGAGCATAGAAAGTGTTTCTTCATATCTATTTTAATCAGAGCAATATCACTAATAAATCACAAAGACACATTCTAGTGTTTTTTTAGTATTCCTCACTATCTCTATTTCCAGGGAACTGTTTCAAAACTTTGCATTCTTTTCTAGTTTATTAGGCCAATCATATCTGCTCTTACAATCCTCACAGAGCACCTAGAACCACCAAACACACACACACCACCACCACCAATACCACTACCACTACCACCACCATTTACTCAGGAAATTTCCAACTGAGTGATCCAGGAAGCTACACGCCCAACTTCCTGTGTGCTAACATCCAGCAAGTCATCCCCACACACACTGATACAGACTGAATGTCTGTGCTCCCGCCCATTCGTATGTTGAAACCTGATGCTCATTGTGGTGCTGTTAGGAAGTGGGGCCTTCAGAATGTGATTAGGTCTTGAGGGAGGAGCCCTTGTTAATGACATTAGTGCCCTTATAAAAAAAAAATACTCAGAGAACACCCCCCCCCGCCCCGCCTTGTGAGGACGCAGTTGGAAGACAGCTGTCTTGAGTCAGGCAGCAGCCTCGCCACAGACAGAATCTGCCAGCACCTTGAATTTGGACTTCCCAGCCCCCAGAACTGTGAGGAATAAACTTCTGTTGGGTAAGCCACCCATTCATGGTAATTTGTTAGAGCAGGCTGAACAGACAAAGGCACACACTTTTTTTTTCTTCATTTTCCCCTTAAGAAAATACAGTGGAAGTTAATGGTTCCACTAGCAGTCCCTATCTCCTTTCCCCACAATTTTTAAGGAATTTTTTACATCATTTATTTGAATCTTTACCTTCAATTTCTCTAATGGCTCTTTCTCCTTAGGCGTAAAATGACAGTCTCTCACATTTTAAAATAGTTCTCCCTTAATTCTAAAATTCTAAATTCATCTTAAGCCATTTTTCAACCTTTTTCCTTCATTTCACTGCCTTCAAAAATACTCTGTTCTCTATGCTGGATAATGTATTTGGTATTTTCCTTTATTTTGGTCCATATGTGAGCTATCTGTTCAATTCACTATGGACCAAAGTCATCTCCCTACTGTATTTTAATGTGCAACCTGAGCCTTTAAGTTCAAGCATGATCACATCTCATAGATTGAACCATCCAGAAACAATGTAGAATTAGATGACAATGACTGTGTGTGAGCACACGTGTGTGTGTGTGTCTGCAGGGTGCCAGCCACAGCTTATTAACAAGCAAACCGCATAAATTAAGTCTATTCTACTTCCTCCATGGCTCTCCATAAAGAAGGTCCTATCTGAGACTACTGTAATAGTGCAGTTTGCCATTTTTCATGATAACATTTCTTTATAAATTAAATTAATACTTTATATGAGGGCAGAAATTGAAAGTGAGATTGTCCATGTCTCATTCATTCTATTTATTCATTGAGTGATATCATTTCATGTACTTTACACACTCCAGTGATTAATAAGGACAAAATAAAACAAAAAAATCCTACTCTTAAAGAGCAAATACTTTAAAAACCTACTGTAATCTACAATAAAAAGTAGATTATAAAATATTGTAGGAGGTTACAAATGGAGAAAATAGACAAAATAGAGCAGGATAAAAGTGATCAACAGTGTTGGTTATACAGTAAGCCTTGCATGGGTGACATTTGAGAAAACATCTGTAGGAAGTTCAGGGGATTTCATGTCAGGATCTAAGAAAGACCATTCCAGGCAAAAGAAATACCAGCACAAAGGCCCTGAGACCTGATCATAACTATTTTCTCTGAAGAACAGAAAGATTATTAGTTTGGATCAAGTAGAATGAGGAACAGTCATAGGAGTTGAGGTCAAAGAGACACGAGAGCTTTGTAGGGCCTAATTAGGAATTTGTAATCTCCCAGGGCTCTACAGTCACTTCCCTAAGAAGACTTTTGACTTCAGAAAACAAAGCAGTCTCAGTTCATGATCATATTCGTGTTTTTTGTATTTATTTGAATTTCTAGACAACACTTTTGGACCCTAAATTTAAGCCCTTTTATAGTTAAACTGAGAATAGTCAGTAACACTGCCTACAATGTGTCAAACACTGCAGGCCACACGGTTCACACACATTGAGGACACACGTGGTTGCTCTATGAGGCAACCATGATCTCTGGATACCATACCCTGGTCCCCATGTGCTGATACCCATTGGCTCTTGGACCTGGAGCTGCACAAGGTGGGCAGAAACTCCAGGCTCCCTCTGCTCTTATCCCAGTGGAGAGTACACAGAAGGAGCTGATATCCAAACAGAAACCCACAAAATATCACCCGTATTAATAAACAGAAAAGCACCAATATTCTACAACACATCTGGTCTGTAGTAAAAGATAAATTAAAGAACATGATCATGTGGTGTGGTTGGCTAACTTGACTGTAACGCAAGCATTGGTGGAAAATAGTTGAAATGGCACACTATGCATACATCTCATATATATGAGATGTATGTATATAAATATAAAGTATATTAAAAATATAATAAAATATATTAAAATATTTTAATAGTGGCTTTGCAATCATGGGCTTATTACATGAACCAAAAAAATCTCAGTTCTGGATAAAAAGATGTCATGCAATTTATGAGAAATTATCTATGACAAATTTAAGCTGACTGATACATAAATTTGGCTCTTGAAATACTGGGCTCTCCTCTGTAGCTTCTGGGGTAGTGTTCAGAAATATTAAACATTCTTTGGATGCCTGGGTGGTTCAGTTGGTTAAGTGTCTGCCTTTGGCTCAGGTCATGATCCCAGGGTCCTGGGATTGAGTCCCGCATTGGGCTCCCTGCTCAGCAGGAAGCCTGCTTCTCCCTCTGCCTGCTGCTCCCCCTGCTTGTGCTCTCTCTCTCTCTGGCAAGTAAATAAGTAAAATCTTAAAAAAAAGAAAGAAAGAAAGAAAGAAAGAAAGAAAGAAAGAAAGAAAGAAAGAAAGAAAGAAAGAGAAAGAAAGAAAAAGAAAAATATTAAATATCCTTTACCAGCACAAAAAGGGTAAAAGGTTCACAGAAATTTCCTTTCCCATAGGATTCAATGGAAAATTGGGACAAGGAACATACATGTATTTGCTTCTTATTGCAGTTAATTTATTCAGGAACTTAGTTTTCTACTTGATGGAAGTATTGCTTTTAGGTACTGGAGATCTGACTGGATGAAAGTAGGTTAATTAGAAATATTGGCAAAATTCTGATAAAGAACTGTGTGCTTTATGGAGTTATTTATAATAGAAGACTGCCAGATAAAAGAAGTATAGAAGAAGTAGCCATACTGGAATTTTCCACTACTGAAGTGAGAAGAGTGGCCTACACTGGTAAAGGACAGTTGTCTTTTGGGTTGGATGGATTGATTCCATCCTAGTAAAAGTTACCTGGAGGAGCCATCAGTGAATCAGTCCCAAGTGTGATCCAGGAGGTCTCTGTAGCTGTGTCCTTATTGGGCCAGTGGAGACAGTGGCTCCTACCTTGATATTCTTCGGAGTGGGAGGAGCACTATTGAGACCTTTTCATGGGGTTGCCAAAATTCAGTAGGCCTATAATTTGCTTGCTCTAGTTTGTATCATTTTCACTTCACTTGAGGGGATTCTTGAGCTGCCCCCATCTAGCAATTTTAGATTTCTAGTTGGACAGAATGACTGATGTCTGGTCATAAGAGTACTTTACTGCGATGGGTCATGTGCTGAGTATCTTCCAAGGCCCAGTAGTTGCTCAGTAACCACCTCTCAAAGGGGGTGTACTTTCAGCTGACTCTGGGAGCTTACCCAAGTCCAATGGGTGCCTCTGGCCCCTGGCAGTGTTTTTGTGTCATAGGTTCTAATCAACAAACCAAGAAGTAGCTGTGACCTGTAATGCAAATGGTAAATGTAGATTAGTGGGGCTCTGGGACCCACTCAAAAGAGTGAAGAGACCTTAAAGACTGGTTAGGTTGGGTCCATGAGAAGGTGGTAATCTTATTAAATTGAGTGAGAAAGGATGGCACCTCGTGGGGCACATTATTACAGAAGTCCTCCTTTAGAGTACACAGACCGTGGCCACATTGCCTAAGGAGGAAGAGGATGGAGAGCAGGAAAAGGGGTGAACATCTGAGAACTTCTCCTTCCTCAGTTGGGTACTATTCAGGCTCTAGAAGCTTTGAATCACTAGTGAGGACTTCCTGTTACTAAAAAACATGTTTAGAATATAAGACAATTTATAAAGAAGTATCTTAATCTGAGAAGACAATGATACCCACTACCTGCAACATCCAGTTAATCCTAGAAATGTTTGAATTTGTTTAGTAAAGGACCTAGGAGAAGTTTAGGCAGTCTTCAGTGTATCAGAAGAGAGGGTTTGTCTCTCCTGAGATAGCAGGGGCGACATAACTGCATTTTGGCAAAATTGTTATTTACCTTTTGAAACTTTATGTCCCTTCGCTGTGAAAGCCGGAAGCAAGTAAACGAAACCCTTTTTACAAACTTCTTTATTTTCTAGACAAAGTGGGAAATATTCTACATATTGTATCAAAACTGAGACACGAGAAATTTAGATCTTTTAGTCTTGATTAATGACATGGGGTGAACAGTGTGTTGGGGGGCAGGCTTCAGTAAATACTGGGGACACAAACACCCAGGCATGTTGTTGTCTTTCTTGGGCAAAGAGGTATTGACCGTTCTGGTCAGAGGAACACTGAAAAGTGCGGTGCAAAGATAAACTACAGTGAAGCAAGTGGCTTCAGGTGTAGTTGATGACAGAATAGTATTTTGGTTAGGTATCCCCAGGCAGTGAAGGAAAACAATTCTGTTGATGGCCCTGAGGTCTTGAACAAATCAATATTATCGTCTATTTGGCTTTCTGACTGGCAGGACAGAAGTGTTACAAGGACTAATGCAGGAGACGGAGAACACTTTTGAATGTAAGCCTTCAAATATAGATTTATTCTTCTTTTGCTTTGGCTTTAAAGGTTACTAGGGAAGTTTGGATAGTGGCTTATAGGTCCTATCCATTAATAGGCTCTGCTCCAATTATTTTTCCAAAGTCAGTGGAATTTTTAGCCTATAGACAGTTAGGTATGGTATGAAGGTTCTTATCTGGTATACAATCCAAATAGAAGGGATCAAGCACAACTTCAATACAAATGGACAAATTCTCTGGAATTTTAAAATTAAGTCACTTGTGTATGCATTAAACATTATAATTCCATTTGCAAAGTAAATCTGTCCCTATTAAACTTACAGTGGCAGAATCACAGAGGAGGAATGAATGGTTTTCAGTCCAAGGTCTAAGGCTTACAGTTAAGGCCTAAAAGACAGGGAATATCTGTGGGTTATTTTAAATACCTACCAAATGTGTGATATACCTACTTGGGGGAAGAGGTTGAGCAAAGATGGAAAGGTCTAATGTAGAAAGAGTAGCATCTGTACCTACCAGATATTGACTAGTCTGGCCATCTATATTTATAATTAATTCACCTTAGGTATTTTAGCATAAGGCAGGATATGGGGTGCTTTTTTCTTCAGAGTGCCCTCATTGATAGGCACTGATGCATTTTTTTCTTCCAAAATAAAAGATATTATAAAAGACAATGGCTTTTTATTTTCAAAACTACATTTTCCAAAAAAGGAAGAAAGAGAGAGAAAAAAAAGAGAAAGAAGAGAAGAGAAGAAAAGAGAAGAAGAGAAGAGAAGAGAAGAGAAGAGAAGAGAAGAGAAGAGAAGAAAGAGAGAGAAAAAAAAGAGAAAGAAGAGAAGAGAAGAAAAGAGAAGAAGAGAAGAGAAGAGAAGAGAAGAGAAGAGAAGAGAAGAGAAGAGAAGAGAAGAGAAGAGAGAGAAGAGAAGAGGGAAAGAGGGAAGACGGAAAGGAAGAGGGAGGAGGGAAGGAGGAAAGAAGGCATGGGGGCTATTTTAGATTAAGAGATTAAAGAACTACAAAAAAAAGATACAATAGTTTAAGCTTGACAGTATTCTGAACCAAAACAAACAAATAAACTGACACCTATAGAAGATGTTTTAGGGGCATTTGTAGACTAAATATAAAATTATATTAGGGAAATTTATGTTAATTTTGTTATGGATAATGATATTTTTATAATTATGACAATGTAGGGGACTTTACTTATTTAAAAAAAACATGCTGAATTATTCAGGGAAGAATGTCAGGATTTCCACACTTTACATTAAAATGGTTATATAAACAATATTTCAGAATGTGAGTAATCTTAGATCAGATGGGGAGATCATTTTATTTTTTTTCTTTGTTTTTCAGGTTTTAAGTTACATGTTTTATTATTTTATTCCATGTTTTATTATTTTGTGTATTTATTTGATCAAAAGAGCTTTTGTTTGCTGTTTTATAACTTAGCTGCTTCACCTCATGCCTCACATGTATTTCTGTAAGCACCTTTTTAACATACTATTATTTTTATGCACTGTTATATACCTGAAACTTAGGTTTTGTTTGTGAAATACAAACTGAAAATTTTTTTAAAGTGAAAGTTAAATCATTTAAAAGGAGAGATAATTTTGGAGGCACTGACTCTTGATTTCGGCTCAAGTCATGATCTCAGGTCATGAGATGGAGGCCAAGTCTGCTCTTCTGCTCTGCGCTGGGCATGGAGTCTGCTTTAGATTCTCTCTCCCTCTCCCTCTGCCCCTCCACCCCTGCTCTCTCTCTCTCTAAAAAAAAAAAAAAAAAAAAAAAAAAAAAAAGATGAGATAATTGTCATCTCATATATCCATTGTCTTTTTTACGTTAAGCTGCTGTTTAGCAAACTACTCTGAAATTCAGGGACTTAAAACAGTCCTTTGTGGGTGTTTGGGTTAGCTGGGCTGTTTTTCATGCCTCTGCAGTCCGCTGTGGGAGAGTCAGTTCTGCTCATCTTGATTGCGTTCTCTTTGTAGGTCAGATTACTGTTGGTGGGTCAACACAGTCTTTCACCCTCTATCAGGGTAGCCTGGACTTGTTCTCAATGTAGCAGCAGGGCTCCCAAGGCAAGTCCTCCTGTGCTCTAAGCCCACACTTCCTTTACTCTGTTTTTGCCACATTCTATTGGCCAAATTAAATCACAAGAATTATCTAGATTCAAGAGGAGGATGGAGAAACAGACTCTTATCTCTGATACAGGTGTGGCATTGCCTTACAAAAGGCATTTATGCAGAAAGGTGGCAAAGGACATAGATGCAAGGGGAGGTTGAAGTATTGGGGACATTTTTAAAAAATTTACTACTGTTGTAAAATTGTCATAAAAGTTCATGTTTTCTTATTTATAAAATCTATCAAATTTAAAATAACAGGATATTACAGACAAGGAAATCAGCTAACTCATTCCAGCTCTCACTTGCTACAAAAATTTACAATTTTTTTAAAGTATTTTTTTTAAGACTTTGTCAGAGAGAGAGAGAGCACAAGCAGGGAGAGTAGCAGCAGAGGGAAAAGCAGGCTCCCCCGCTGAGCAAGGAGCCCAATGTGGGACTCAATCCCAGACCCTGGGATCATGACAGTTAACCGACTGAGCCACCCAGGTGTCCCAAAAATTTACAATTTTTATACATCATGCCTTTTCAACATTATCAGGACATATGTATTTATAGTATATTCTAATTCCTTAATTTTCACATTTGTTCTTAATTCTTTTAAATATAGTCAATTTTATCACCAAACTTTTACTATTTCTGGAATCTTATCCTGATTCCAAATAATACTGTAGTCAATATTTATAAAGAAATAGAAATGTGAATGGCATACTTGATATAAATGTCATTCTGCAATTAGTTCACCTTGTTTCTCTCTTGTGTTTATTCTAATTTAATTATCTGAGCTTGGGTTCCACACACCCTCCCTTGCTAGCCTTTGTTAGAGAAAAGTGTTCTTATCTTTATTTTGACTTTTTTATTACAAACTTATTTTTTGTCTGTTTTTTCCTTGATTCTTGTTTCCATCAATTTGATCACCTTTGTATTTTACTCTCAGGAATTCCTACACATTTCTTGTCATCTAAGGGCATGTTTTAGGTTTCTTCATTTATATGTAAGTATGTGTATGAATGACTGGACAGGAGATACAGGAAAAGAGATTGGGTGCACTCCCACGCATACCCAGACCCAAGTTTTAGAATCTTTGTAATCATCCCTCCCTTTGTTGAGCATAATCAAAGGCAATCTTTAAAATCAGATGCAATAAAATATGTGTATCACTTAATATCTACTTTGGTTCTCTTAAAATTCTGCCCCTGTATTTTAAATTAAAAGAGGACTTGTACATAGAAATTTTGCATTTCTGTTTTAGAAATCCAGCAATCTGTGGACAACATGCACAGTGAGTCAGTATCGTGGGAAACTCACACAAGGAAACTTGGTTTCCTCTGTGTTTCTTCTCTCTGATGGAGAAGGAGCAATACCACTAACAAAATTTGTAGCTTTAAAACTCAGCCTTTGTCCTGGATTCCTTTCCAACTGTCTATGGGTTTTGTCTCCTGTTTATGATTCATCTTGAGAAATGCCTGACAGTGTAGGAGCTCATTAAACACATGTTAAATGAATAAGTGAATGGATTTAAAAAAAAAAAAAAAAAAAGGTGTGACTCTGCATTTCTCCTTGCCTGCAAAGCTGTCCTCCATCAGTAAAAAGCTCTTTTTTTTTTCTTTTATCAGTGAGAGGTTGACCCACTGGGGAGCTTTTTGTTTGATTAATTCTTACTCATTCTTGAGCCTCACTGCTTAGCACCTTTCAACCACCTCTGAACCACACAGGGCTTTCATCTGGCACTCCCTTTCCCCTCCACACTCCCACCTCCACCCTTTCTACCTACACCTTCTCAAAGATCTCCTTTAATTACTTCCCATGGCAACAGACTGCTTCTCTAGGTAGATTGATTGTTAGTGATTTTTCAGTGCCTTTTCCTCAATTTATTTTTTCCCTATATCTTAAAGAAATGTGTAAGATATGCTTGCATGTAGAAAATAATCTTCAGCTCTGTGACAGGTTTATAGGATTTCATTTATTTTGTCAAATACACACAGACACACACACACACATAGGTTTGCTTAATCAGGCAGTCTGTTATTTAGAATAGTATTTAAAAATCACAAATGAGTAGAATGTGCATTTGGTCACAGTGTAACAACTTTCGTCTCTTACCTGATAAGCAGTGTTCCATGTCTTCAAGTTGCATGCCATGACAGTATTTGTTTTACTTCTACTATTGAAGAAAAATAATTCTGAATTCATTCTTCTACTCTTCTCATTTTTCAGCATTTTTATTCCAAAGGTGGCATTTTTTTCTCTTTCTGTATTGAAGTCCCTTAGTTACAGGCTACGAGCATGTAACATGCACCAAGCAAATAACTAACAATGGAGTAATTTTTTATAATAATTTTGGATAATGTTTTGCCAATTCCATCTCTCCATTTATGGCCTTTTATTCAAAGATTAATTATAACTGTTAAAATTAATTAATAATTTGTGAAAGTGTCTGTTTATAATGTGCTTATCTTGGACCTTTAGTTCGTAAATGTTCTGGCAAAGCATTTATTTTGCAAATCATATAATCTATTTGTTAATGTTAAAATATGATTAGGTTCTTTTTTAGTTTTATAGTCCATGTTACACTTGGAATTTTTTTTTTTTTAAGATTTTATTTATTTATTTGACAGAAAGACAGCCAGTGAGAGAGGGAACACAAGCAGGGGGAGCAGGAGAGGAAGAAGCAGGCTCATAGCGGAGGAGCCTGATGTGGGGCTCGATCCCACAATGCCGGGATCACGCCCTGAGCTGAAGGCAGACGCTTAACCGCTGTGCCACCCAGACGCCCCTACACTTGGAGTTTTATTAGAAGACACCAACAAGAACAGCTAAGGATAAGCTTGGTGAATAATTTTGTAAATATCATATTATATTGGAAGTACATTGCATTTATGTATTAAAATATATATCTGTTATAAATAAATAAATGTTTACCATAAGTAAATTTTTACAGGAAACCCTATTATATAAAAGAATATAGAAGAAGCTGATTTTTGCCTGAGAAGCGCTGGACAGAGGTCTTGCTTACTTGGCTTCCCTTTTTCAATGGCTCTGTGTACTACAGTTTGAAAACCACTGCTCTAAATGTGCTTTTACTATTATAATTTCAGACTGATAATGCTATAAGAGAAATGAGTGTTAAAGGCTCTCAATCTTCTTAAAGGTATCAAAGGAATTGTCGCTTACCTGGTTCATGGCAGATTCAGGCCTGGTCACCAGACACAGTGACTCATTTACTTTGCTTTTCACTTACTTTGCTATAACAAGTACTATAATGCTAAAACGAACTCATGCCCAGAAGAGCAGAGTCAAAACACATTTCACAGGAACATAGAAAAGTAAGTATTCAATTTGAGTAGCATAAAATAAAGACATTATTTAAATTTTTTTTTCATTTTACAAGTTTTCAATTGGAATAGTTTAGTCATCTTCCTCCTCAGTAAATTAACTAATATTTATAAGATCGCAAATACCAACTAGCTATTTATAGATTTCTCCTCCTGGAAATTTTTGATAGGCCGTTTTTTAATCTAATAGAAAGAATCCCCCACCAGTTTTCCTTTTACTATCATATGTTTACTCAGAAAACAAAATATATTGTTTATAATAAAATACAAAAAATTCCAATTTTGTATTATCCCTCTTCCGTTGTAGCATTATCCAGGTAATTAAATCAAAAGGTTTTTTTTGTTTTTGGTTTTGGTTTGGTTTTGGTTTTGGTTTCTTGTTAGTATGTTGACTGAGATAGTTTTCTCTTTATAACAAATTTTGGTGCACAGCAGTTTTCTGCAGTAATGGAAAAACCAACAGATAAACGAATAATGAGACTGCATTGAGTTATGTATTTTTCATTCTCCTCTATTTTGATATGATTGCGTTTTACTATGGCAACTAGGTTTTAACTAATTTTCCTCCTATTTTTTCAATTTACTTGGATAATAGAGGCTCCAAGAGTACCACTCACCTTTAATGTAAATAAAACTGATTCAAATGAAACAAGATATGCTCACAAAAATACTGAGAGGTTTAATTTAATATCGTGCACAATTTAATAAGAACCTTTGTTTTAAATCTTTGAATAATAACGTCTTTTGTTAAATCTTCATTGCTCTTTTGTAATCATTCCATTAGATTATTACAATGGCCAACATAATTATTTTAGGTACTATTAGTTAAATTTTGCAAGAACAAATTCATATTTCTCTTTAAAACAGTAAGACTTCCTTAAAGATACTGCTATCCCAAGAAGTGGCAATGAATCTAACATTGGCTAAAAAAAAAATGACAAAATAGTCTTTTGCAAAAAATGTTCAAGTTACGACTATATTTATAAAACTCAAAAAATAAATTTGAATTAATACTAGTATAAAATTTTAGTTAATATACATCTCCAAAAATAATATTGTAAAGGGGATTATGACATATATAGGATAATGTTTTTGAAATGTTTTATGATGTAAATTTTATTACAGGAAAAATATAAGCAACCACTTGTCATATATCAAAATTTTGTTAAATCAATTTCTGAGGTTTCTGAAATAAGGGTTTTATTTTAATACAACAGAAATAGATTTTTTCATCAATTATGTGCATTATGAAAAACAGTTTTAAAAGCAATATTATCAATATCTTCAGCACATTCTGGAATCAACTAATATGAACAGCACAAGTTATGCGTACTCACTAGACTGGCAACCCCTTTGCCACCAAAACAATTATCTTCTATTTAAAATGTTTGTTCTGTGAGATTTTATTCATCTAGATATGGCAGCGGCAATGATGAAGCTGGTACTATGCTCCAGCAATTCCTATCCTATGAGGTAGATAAGTTTACCTTACAAATTTTCAGATGAGGAAAGAAAGTAGTTAAATATTTTTCTTTGATTTCATTACTGATTAATGAGTAACCAATATTTATTTATTTGTTCGTTATTTATTTATTACTTTTTATTCAAATATAGTTGACACACAATGTTACATTAGTTTCAGGTGTATGACATTGTGATTTGACAAGTTTATGTATTATGCTATGTTCACAAGTGTAGCTACCATCTGTCCCCATAAATTGCTATTAATATATCTTAGACTATATTCCTTATGCTGTGACTTTTATTTCCATGACTTACTCATTCCAGAACTGGAAACCTGTATCTCCCACCCCATAAGTAAACAATATTTAAATTAATGTTACACAATATATAAGTATTTTCTTAATGGAAAGGTATTCATTATGGCTACTCCAAACATCAAGATAAATTTAAGGTAAGTAATATAAACCTTTCATGTCCTCTCTTCTTTCACTATTACTTTTAATCTTTGGCTACTATGTAGATATTTAGAAATGTTTTAATACTCAGTCATAAACAATTTCTTAAGGAAGGGTTATACTGCTCCAATCAACTAATTAACACATAAATATAATTAGAAGTTGCAATTAAATGATGGGTTTAAAAATAAATGCATTTAGAGGCACCTGGGTGGCTCAGTTGGTTAGGCATCCCACTCTTGATTTTGGCTCAAGTCATGATCTAGGGGTTGTGAGATCAAGCCCCATGTCAGGCTCTGCTCTGGGCATGGAGCCTGCTTGAGATTCTCTCTCTTCTTCTCCCTCTACCCCTCCCCATCTCTAAAAGTAAGTCAATAAAAAATAAAAAATAAAAATAAATACATTTATAAATGGTAATTCATTTCCTATGATTCTAAGAGAGAATGAAGACCTCTGGAATGATCAATGCTAGTTAACAATGTAATTATTCTATAGTTTTTTTCATTTTAGTATGTATTCACCATGTGTGTGTGTTTGTGTGTGTGTGTGTGTGTGTGTGTGTGTAGGCACATACAAAGACATACACCAAGGCAGTTGTTGGGCCAGTATTATTTTGTTTCAAATACTGATGACTTGTACATTTTTGGTAGTGCCAATTTTATCTATAATGATGGTATTTTTAATTCATTCTATTTATTGTCCTTTGAGTGAAGGATAAATTTGCCAGCATAGTTAATTATCTTGTTAAAGTAATTGATTAAGCTGTCCAGCACTGATGTCAGTAAGATGGCAGAATGGGGGTTCTTCTGCTTGTATTCCCCTTCAGCAACAATAATTTGGCAGCCATCCACAGACAAAAGGGCTTTTGTGGAGGTTTGGCATATAGGCAAAACATTGTGAAAACCCAGTGGAGCAAAGACCTAGAAGCCTCATTTTGAGAAGGCAGACTTGCACCCAGTGGCTGACTCACTCAATGCGGTCCTGGCTACAGACCCAGAAACAGCTCCATCCCCCTGTGGACAGGACTATAGTTCTGTTTGGGCTTTGTCTTGCTACTAGTACCATAAACCAATGGGCCTAGAAGGAGTCACATCCTCCCATGTGTCAGGTTATAGGCTCACAGACCTCAGTCCTGGCAATGGACCCTGAAGTGATCCATGATTCAGCCCTAGTCCTTCTGGACAACAGTCTGATGTTCTTGGAGGCAAGTCTTCAAACTCAGTCCCACATTAGATTCTGAAGCGGCCCTGTAACTGGTTCCAACCCAGGTTCACTATGTTTTTGGAGGTAATCCCATTAGCTCAAGGAACTGCAAGGAGAAAGTATTTACCTGCTAAAAACATTCTATAAAAACTGGAAGAGGTGTTTGCTCCTCCAAATGCACAAACACTATCACAGGCTAAAAGGATCACAAAGAATCAGGTAAATATGACACCACCAATGGAAGCTAATAAATCTCCAATATCTGACCCTCAAAAAAATGGAGATCTATCAATTGCCTGACAAGGAATTTAAAGTAATTATCTTAAGCACAATGAAATGCAACAGAATATAGGTACATAAGAGTGAGGAAAGCCTCCATGAATTATGGGATACCAGCAAGTGAATAAACATTTGAGTCACAAAAGTTCCAGAGAAAAAAGAGAGAGAAAGGGGCAGAAAGTCTATTTAAACAAATAATAGCTAAAAACTCCTAAATTCAGGAGGGATTTGGACATCCAGATATTAAAGCTCAAATTATCTCAAGCAAAATCAACCCAAAGAAGATTAACACAAGACACATTATAATCATATTGTTAAAAGTCAAAGACAAAGAGAATTTTGAAAGCAGAAAGAGAAAGAAAAAAACAAACAAACAAAACACACCCCCACACACAAGGAAACCCCCCTAAGATTATCCAGTGGACTTCTTAGCAGAAAACCTGCATTCCATGAGGAAGTATGATGATATATTCAGAGTGCTGAGAAGAAAAAACCTGCTAACCAAGAATATTACCTGACAAAACAGTCCTTCAGAAATGAAACAGATATAAAGGCATTCCCAAACAAACAAAGGTAAGAGAGTTTATCACCACTAGCCCTGCCTTACAAGAAATGTTTTAAGGGTGTTCTTAAAGTTAAAAGAAAAGGATATTATGTGACATGAAAATACCTGAAAATAAATAAAAAAAGACATAAATAAATGGAAAAATATACTGAGTTCATTGATTGAAAGAATTAATAATGTGAGATGTCCATACTATCCAAACCATCTACAGATTTAATGCTGTCCCTATAAAAAATTACAATGGCATTTTTCACAGAAATAGAAAAATCAATCTTAAAATTAGCATGGAACCACAAAAGGTTCTGAATAGCCAAAGCAGTCTTGAAAAAGAAGAACAAAACCAAAGGCATCCTACTTCCTTATTCTAAACTACATTACAAAGCTGCAATAATCAAAACTATATATGGCACTGGAAAAAATAAACACATAGACTGAAACATCAGCACAGAGAGCCCAGAAGTAAATTGGGACATATGTGACCAACTAATCTATGCAAGGGTGCCAAGAATAACCTATGGAGAAAGGATAGTCTCTTTAATAAACTGTGATGGGGAAAATTGGATATTCAAATGTAAAAGAATTAAATTGGGTCCTTATCTTGCACTATATACAAAAGTCAACTTGAATGGATTAAATACTTAAAAGGAAGACCTTAAATCACTAAACTTCTAGAGAGAAACACTGGAAAAATTGGACGGTGGGCTTTGCAATGATTTTTGGATATGACATCAAAGGCACAGGCAAAAAAAGTAAAAGTAAGTGGGACTACATTAAACTAAAAAGCTTCTGTACAATAAAGGAAACCATAAATAAAATGAAAAGGGAACATATGGAATAGGAGAAATATTTGCAAACTGCATATCCAATAAGGGATTAATAATCAAAATATATAAGGAACTCGCAAATCAATGGCAAACAACAAATAATAATAATAATAATAATAATAATTCCATTAAAAACAGTCAGAAGACCGAATAGGCATTTTTCCAAAGAAGACATACAGATGGGAAACAGACATATGAAAAGATGCTCAACATCACTAACCATCAGGGGAATGCAAATCAAATCCGCAAGATACCACCTCACACCTGTTGTGATGTCTTTTATCAAAAAGACAAGAGATAACAAGTATTGATGAGGCTTTGGAGAAACTGGAACACTTGTACACTTTTGTATTTTGTATTTATGTATATAAATAAATACAGATATTATGGAAAATAGTATCGAGTTTTCTCAAAAAATTAAATATTAGAACTATCATATGATTCAGTAATCTCACTACTTAGTATATTTGAAAATATACTATTGAATATTTCTTTCAACTTAGTTATCGTCCATGATTAGTAGTCTTAAATACAAATCTCACCCATTTTCCTCTATATTCTTCATAATAATGATCTTAAGGTAACAACCATTTATAGGTTAATTTCATGAAATAATACAATACATCATGACTGTATATTTTTAATAATTTTCCCTATTACTAAGCATATATTTCACGAATAATGAAATTGTTATTGTTTTTCTCATTTGTGTATTGTGCATTCAAATCTTAAATGCATCTGAGATTTATTTTTGTTTAATAGTATTAGAAACTAATCAGTGGTCCATCTTATTTCAAATGCACAATTGCTCCAAGACCATTCATTCATTGGATCATTTTCTTCACTTATTTGTTCTGCTACTTGTATCATATATCAAGGTCCCTTATGTACATATCTATGTTTTGTCAAAGAAAAATTGCCCTGGACAAGTAAACAGGTAAGAACAACATTATTCAAGATTATTGTAATAGGGGAGAAAAACTGAATTCAGTTCTGATGAAATAAAATACAAGAGAACTTTTCAGTGCTGGGATGAGCTAGCAGAAAAGTACTGGATGAAGTTGGGGGAGGGGGATTTGTCAAAGGGTTAGATCATCTGTTTGTTAACCGGGGCTATGAAAGTTAGATTCATACTTTCACAGAAATTAGGAAATAAGGGTGCTGTATTTCTTGATGATTACACATCCAAGAAATAACTTTCAGATCCTTGAGATATTCCTGAATTATAAAACTGGCAAGGGGCTGGAAGAAGATTTATACCCCAAAGGAGCAGAGAAAGCATTTACAATTGCAAGTTTTCTAAAGTAAATATTCTTAAGAAAAGGGGCATCAGGGGCCTAGGTTAAGAACTTTGTCTAAAGATTAGTCAGACAGAGGGGAATGTTAAAGCTATCTTGGTCAGTTTCTCTGTTCTACATCCTGTGCATTGATTGATTTAGTTTATTTTGATCACAGTAGTTTCCTAAAAGACTTGAAAACTGAAAAGAGTTTCTATATTAAGTTAAATCATAATTCTGTTGAACATATAGGTTAACAAAATGCATATTTTATTATATTAGTTTTCTCATCACTGAAAATTATATGTCTATTTAGGTTTCTTTTACACCCTTTTATAAGATATTTTACTTTTCTTCACAAAGTTCTTGGATATATTTGTCCATATATGGCAATCAATTTTTTGTTACTGTTTCTGTTTAAAATTGATTTGTGTGGTGTTTTTAGAGCTATGCTATTTTTTTAAAACCAGTAAACGTATTGAACTCTTACTAGTTATGACATAACCAAAAACTTGTCTTTCTGTCTATAAACAAAATGTTGCTTCTCAAAACCTAATTTTGTTTTGTTACTCTGTTGTTTCTGTTAATTAGAAATTGTTTTGTATTTACTTTCAACTGTCTTAAGGGTCTTTTAGCTTTCTTGTTTTAAAACAATTTCAATGCTTCTTCTAAGAAGGGGAGTGTTCGTGTGTATAAAGTTGTTACTGCCGAAAGTGAAAGTGTACTACAAATCATTATTATTTGAAACAGAGCAGTACTAGCTCAGCCATTCTTATGTGATGTCTACATATGCACCAACACATACACGTGTACACACACTACCCTGAAAAAAGAACGGAAAAAATGCATAAAAAGGATATGGTTTACAAATAGTTATTGCCACGTAATGCCTGAATCCTTTTTGAGTTGTCACAGTGAAACATGGTGCACCATTGGGGGGCAAGCACTTTTAATTCTGGCTCCACTAAACAGCAAGTTCGCTGTGGGAATATCCAAACAACTTCAGACCATAATGTAAAAACAAACAAACAAACACCTCTCACAGAATTTTCAAGCATGTAAGTACTTAGTACCTGATAGTGTTATTATTGTTATTATAATTAATGTTATTATTTCTTTTTTATTAGGCATTGGCTTTCCACTTTTAAAATTAGTTTATACTCTGTTAATCCTACGAAAAAAACTAGAGAAGCAAAAATGTCTCCTTTGCCTCAACAGGACAAGTTGCATCTTTAAGAAAATCAAGACTTTCTGAACGGAATTTATCAAAATTCAGCTGTGCTCCTGCAATGAACTCTCCTCACAAACTTGAACACTTAGGTCAAGAAGAAAAAGTTAAATGAATTATGTGGATCTCTCATTTATGAAATACCAAGTGATTATGGGGACTCATAAACTCTAGGTGGCATATCCAACCTAAAGAGAGTAGCTTTTTTCATCACCATTGATTATTTTCAAGTGGGAATGTATCCCCGTATTGCAAGATGAAGAATTTAAAAATTTTTATATAAAATCCCTAAAGTAGTCAGTTGCCAAAAATGATCAAAAAACAAACATTTAGGGGCGCCTGGGTGGCACAGCGGTTAAGCGTCTGCCTTCGGCTCAGGGCGTGATCCCGGCATTATGGGATCGAGCCCCACATCAGGCTCCTCTGCTATGAGCCTGCTTCTTCCTCTCCCACTCCCCCTGCTTGTGTCCCCTCTCTCGCTGGCTGTCTCTATCTCTGTTGAATAAAAAATAAAAAAAAAAATCTTAGAAAAAAAAAAATTAGGGGCACCTGGGTGGCGCAGTCGTTAAACGTCTGCCTTTGGCTCAGGGCATGATCCCAGCATTCTGGGATAGAGCCCCACATCAGGCTCCTCCACTCAGAGCCTGCTTCTCTCTCCCACTCCCCCTGTTTGTGTTCCCTCTCTCGCTGGCTGTCTCTGTCAAATAAATAAATAAAATCTTTAAAAAAAAAAAACAAACATTTAAATCCTCTCACTGTTGTCTAAATTACGGGTCTGCTCTGGACAACTAGATTGGTAATATTATTCACCTCGAGGGCTGTAATTTGATTTAAACATGATTACTCGTCATGATAGAAATATTTTCATAATTCTAATTAAATTTAGACCAATCTTATTTGGATCACATATACACAATTGGAAATTTGGACATGGATTTAGAAATTTGAGTAATGTTGAAAAACATTTTAAGTTGTTTTTTCTTTATAACTACTTTGTTTTCCTATCTGTAATTGTTTTACAGATGATTTTTTGAATTATCGAATCCATGCTTTTAGCATGTCATATTAAAACACATTTATCTTATTTTCCAAAATGTATTCCATATATGTGTATGTATATGCA
The DNA here is from genome assembly GCF_002007445.2 of Ailuropoda melanoleuca. Classification (NCBI taxonomy): domain Eukaryota; kingdom Metazoa; phylum Chordata; class Mammalia; order Carnivora; family Ursidae; genus Ailuropoda; species Ailuropoda melanoleuca. The sequence goes on along the minus strand of NC_048224.1, from coordinate 104,202,456 downwards.
TTTATTTTATTATTTTAGATTTTACTCTCCAACTTATATTTAATGCTAATGGCGCGCTTGTTTCCTCTCAAACTTAAGAAAGTACTTATGTAGGCCTCATTCAATACTTATCTCATGATTTTTAAATAGATGCATTTGAGAGCAAAGAAAAAAAACTCATTTCTAGATTATTAAAAGTTCTTAGATATTTTTCCTATTTTCAAGTGTTGAAAATATAGCTGAAGCACTTTGGATATCACTACTTAAAGCACAAACAAAATCAATCATGTATAGAACTGAGTAAACAAAATATGACCTATTGGGGGTAGTTATTTTGTATATATAATATTCATATTTCACAAATGCCTTTTAAAAAATATAATAGCATGACATACCCTATGACTTATGAGGTGGGACAAAATACATTTTTTGTAGCAATTTCCCTTATTTCTTTATCTATAGAAAATATCTCAGTGACACATTTAACAGAAAAGACAGTTTAATGGGTGAATTCTACAATTCCTAAGCAGTTTCTTTCTTTTTTTTTTTTTATTCTCCACATTACAGAGGCATGATTTATGTGAAGGCCATTGTAATTTCTATTGTTCGAGTAGTAATTTGTTTCGGTGCAGAACGACTAGCAACTCTTATGCAGTCTGTGAGCTATGGCAGCAATAATAGGGAAACATTCACATGGTCCATTTACAAGATGAGGTTGCATAAAGTCCATCTGATTACATATAAGTGGTTATTAGAATAGGTCCTCAAACAAGAGTCATAGGAGAGCTATAAATTCTCAGCCATCTATTTTCAAGTCATTTTATGAGAATTGTAGTTTCATGCATATTGGACACTTCATTGTCATTGGCTTTGGAGCAAGAATAAATGGCACATTCACAGGCCAGATACAGACTTCTTGGTTCAAGTGTCATTGAGCCTGCACTATTAACAGAGAAATATTAAAAAGGGGAAATATCTATTGATAACAATCACTTTGACTCTGCAAAATAAGAATGTTAATTCACTACATGGATCAGAAGCTATTATGAAGTTCTAAAGACAGAAATGTTTTGCTGTAAGAAAAGCATTCTGTAATTTATCAGCATGAAGCCTCAAAGTACTGTATGTCCTTGGGCCACTGCGTAAGAGAATTGCAAACATGCACATACAAAACCAATCAAAGTATTCATGTAGAGAGATATATTTAACAGAAAGTTGCTTTTGCCATGCCAAGACACAAAGGTCTTGGAGAGTGTTTGTTCATTCATTCATTCTCTTTCAAGACTTCTCATCCCCACGGTGATCCAAGGCAAAGTGAACTCGCAGAGAATAAGTCGTGGAACAGTGAGATTCCTGTGGTTTGAGAGAGGTTTCCAGGTGGCCTGTGTAAGGCACTACTAACAATTATCTGTGAATAGAAGCTGAAGAATCAACTGGAAGCTTTCAAAATTCAGTTGTAAAAGATACTTTTATCGTTCTATATATTTTCATTTCATTTGGGTATTAACTTTAATCAAAAGCTTCCATTAAATGTATAAAATTAGGTCGTTGTAGTTTAAAAATGTATAAACGTATGAAGGTGAACTTACTTCAACAACAACAAAAAGGTGATGTAAGAGAATAGTTGGCCACTTGTTCTATAAATCCCTCTTTTCATTACTCATAAATGTGTTGAAAATCTTCATATTAGATGTCTATTAAAGGAGACAGCCTTATATTTGATATGGTTATGGTCTGAATAATTAACAGCAAACGTGCATTTTAGTTGTTTTAGTGAACTAAAACTTCACATTGTTAAGATAGAAAGGAAGAAGAAAGTTAATTTTTGAAATAGCTTGCAAATAGACTTCCAGAGCAGTCAGAATATATAGAGTGAAGGCATTCATTACAGAGAGTAAAATTATTTTTAGGAGGTTCAGTGATATTTCAAAAACCAAATGAAGTTTGATGAGAAGATACCAAAAAGTTAAAACTAAATTAAAATCCTAGAAACCAATGTCTTAGAGAAAAATAAAAAGCAAATATTCTGCTGTTTTTGCTGCTGCTGGGGCAAAAATAAGACATTTCAGTTAAAAATTAGCTAAACTCAAAAACATTTTTTATCTATGGATAAACACACACACACACACACACACAAACACATCCGGGGGCTCCTAAGTGGCTCAGTTGGTTAAGCATCGGCCTTCAGCTCAGGTCATGATCCCAGTGTCCTAGGATCGAGTCCCGTGTCAGGCTCCCTGCTCAGCGGGGAAAGCGGGGAGTCTATTTCTCTTCTCTCTGTCCCTCTCCCCTGCTCGTGTTCTCTCTCTCTCAAATAAATAAATGAATGAATGAATGAATGAATAAATAAATAAAACCCCACATCCAATATCTTCATGAAATGCTTTTTAGAGACTTGGTCACATGTCCAGATATTTAATAATACGTGTAGGCTTATAAAGGTGTGAATAAATTTTTGTTAAAACCAAATATTTATTTAAAGGAATGTAGCAATTTTTTAGTTTTCAAAATGATATCTATAACAAAATGTTGGCTTATTTTTTTCTTGTCCTCATCCTCTGGTCTATGCATGTGCTTACACACATCCTTCTACTTGGGATCACAAAGCTACAGACATTTCTAAACTTATAAAGGTCTAAAAAAATGAAATGTACATGGCACTTGGAGATGTCAGCAGAAACCTCATACACTATGTTAGTAAATGTCAGATGCTGTTGAAATTCTTTTGCCAAGATATATAAATGAATAAACTTCAATGAGGACTAGGCATTCGTGTTGAATTTCGTGTGTTTATATATTGGGTTGTTTTCTTTACTTACACATTTTCTGCCCCAAAGCCAAAACGACAGTCCTTGCGTAGAAACTTGCTGTTCTTTCTTCAATAGAAAATCCCTGTCTGATACTTCTAAAGCTGTTCTATTCTTCTTCATTCATTGTCAGAGGATGAGGTGGAATATGGAAAAGAAACAATATGTCCAATCTTGTTACTATTTAGAAATTGACAGTACTTTTTCACTNAAACTAAATTAAAATCCTAGAAACCAATGTCTTAGAGAAAAATAAAAAGCAAATATTCTGCTGTTTTTGCTGCTGCTGGGGCAAAAATAAGACATTTCAGTTAAAAATTAGCTAAACTCAAAAACATTTTTTATCTATGATAAAAACACACACACACACAAAACACATCCAGGGGCTCCTAAGTGGCTCAGTTGGTTAAGCATCTGCCTTCAGCTCAGGTCATGATCCCAGTGTCCTGGGATCGAGTCCCGTGTCAGGCTCCCTGCTCAGCGGGGAAAGCGGGGAGTCTGCTTCTCTTCTCTCTGTCACTCTCCCCTGCTCGTGTTCTCTCTCTCTCAANGGTTCACATCAGAAGAAACAAGTCAATTAAAAATTAAGTTCTGGCCCACAAAGTGCAAAAGGAAAATTTCCCTTTATCTCACATGTATTTGTTTGTTTGTTTGTTTGTTTCAGGATGAACTTCTTAGTCTGAGAAAGTTCTAGTTTGATGACTGATGTTCTGACAAAATAATAGATAGTCTCCCCTTTCACTCAGAAATGTCTCCTTTTAGAAGGCGTATTATGGTGTTACAATACAAGGCATCCCATCCATCATCAGTACCATCTCTTTTTCTATCCTCTTGAAGGTGAAGACTCTCCCCTCTAATAAGACTGTGTATGAAAAATAAGAAATAGGGTTTTCCTTCTACAGTAATCTGCATTACTATTCCCATTGAAAACTTCAGTGCAGGGGCATCTTGCTGGCTCTTGATCCCAGGGTTGTGAGTTCAAGCCCCACATTGAGGGTAGAGTTTACTTAAAAAATAAAAATCAAAAAAAAATTAAGACTTCGGTGCAAATTCTGATGCCCCAGGATAGTAATATTAGAAATCATCCTCTAATTATAAATAGTGAAGATTTTCACTAAGGGTATATCTTAGTCTGAAAATTAAAACACCACTTGTCTATTTATACCGAGGAAAAAAATAGCAGATAGAATTGATTTCAATGAAGAAAATTAAAGTAGGTGTAAAATTTTATTATGAAAAGTAATGTTTTGTGAATTTCAATGAATATTCTTGGATTATTAAGTATGTGAAAGTAGGTGTAGGTCACCTCAAAGACAAGCACAAGCACATATGTATTTTTAAACTATTTTTTATTATTTATTTTTTATTTGGAAATAATTTTTCTTAAAGTCTACTTTTTGAAATAGTTTTTTAAAATTTATTTTGAAATAATTTCTGATTTATAGAAGATGAAATACATTACAGAGTTTTTTGCATTCACCCAGCTTCCTATGGTGTTAACATCTTATATAATTAAAGTACATTTATTAAACAACAAACATTATTAAGATTTACCCACATTTTTTATTTTCTACTACCGTTCCCATTACGGATCAATCTAGGACACTGCACTGCATTTATTTCTCATGCCACTGTAGTCTTCTTCAATCTGTGGCAGTTCTTCATTCTTTTCTTGTTTTCTTGACCTTGACTTTTTTGAAAATTAGTGTTCAATATTTTGTAGATTGCCCCCTAATTTCAGTTTAGATAATGTTTTATCATTAGTAGATTGGGATTATGGGTTTGAGGAAGAACACCACAGGTGATGTCATAGCATCTTATCAGGGAATACCTGCTATCCACGTCCTAGCCCTGGTGACATGAAACTTGATTACTTGATTAAATGTCTGCCATAACTAAGTTACTTTTTTCTATGCCACACTCAATTTGTTGGAAGCGAGTCATTAGGTCAAGTTCACACTCAAGGGAAGGGAATTAACCTCAACCTTCTCAATGGAGGGTTAGCCTATAATTTGTAGGCCCATGATAAAACCACCACAGTAATTAGAATTATTTTCGGTGGGATACTTTGAGGCTATGCATGTGTTCTATTTCTTAAATCTTTACCATCTCTTTCACTAAATCACTGGATCTTGGCTATAGCAACTATTATTGTGCTGTTCTGATGATGGTTTTTCTTTCATTGCTTACACACTTATCTGGAATTCTTCAGAAAGAAAATGTTGCCCTTATGTAACATTTACTTAATAATTTGTTTATGTCAGGATGAGCTTAAAGTTATTTCTTTGATCCTTTTTGTCGTAATTCACACGGTCCTTGTTTAATTTTGTTGCTCTAATTTTTCTAGTTTTAGCTTCTGGAATTTTTTCAGGTTGGTGCTTGCTGTGTTTGTCTTTTTAAAAAATTTTCCTTACTTTATGGTTTATGATGGATGTGCCCTTCCTCCTAGAATCAAACATTAATTCGAATAGTCCTTGATCCTTTTACTTAGAAACCAGGTTCTGGGTGCAAAGATGGCTCATTTCTCTTGTGGTGTCACTGCATATAGGCTGTCTCAGCAGACAGAACTGGAAAATATATGTTTTCGTATCTGTGTATGTACACGTATTTATAATTACTTCTATACCTCTCTCTCTCTCTCTCACACACACACACACACACACACACACATCATACCATTATCTTCTACTCTGATCCAACAACAGAGGTTTCTTTTATACCTTCAATTTTGACATCACCTGGAATTTTGCTATCTCAGATTTTGAAAACTTGCCACTTTGTTAAGCAAAATATTCTATACTTCTGTGGTTGGTGCTTACATACTTCTCCTAAAATGATTCTATTTTTTTCACCAGATCTCTAGACATTAACCCCTCTGTTTTTCAGGAGCATAATTCTGTCATCTCCTCTTTCTCTCGCTCTCTTTTTTTTTCTTTTCAGAAAATAGTTCATAATTCGGCATGCTTAAGCGCTCTTTATTTAGTATTAATTCTACCGGCTTACTCGCAGTCTCCCAATTAGTCTACCCAACTTCAGTCTTGCACCCAAAACAATTTCTACCCCACGATGGCTAAATAAATATCTAAGATAGATCCTGCTCCTCTTCAATGCTTTTCTGATTTTTTTTTTTTCAGGTAAAATCCAAATCTCTTAACATAATGCAAAGCTCACCATGATAATGGCCCACCTATTTCTCTAGACTCAATCTGCCTGCTCGATTCAGGATTAATTCAAGTACATTCCTCCCAAATGCCAAGTTATTTTTTTCTTTCCTCTCTTGTCCCGCTGTTTAAATGATTGAATTACACACCATCCTTAAAAACGCACGGAAGTGTGATGTAAGGTCAATGATCTATCAAAATATTTTCATGTAGTCACCACACAATCAAGAAAGAGAACATTGCCAGCATCCTAGAACCACTGCTCCACCTTTTAATGATATTTTCCTCATTCACTGATTCCTCCTTCTCTTTCTTCCCATTATTTGACTACTAGCACTACGGTTCATTTTGAATTTGCCTAAATTGAATCCTAACATTTGAATTTCGCATGTGACTACACTATGTTTTTCAACTGTTTTGTTACATGAGGTTAAAATATGTTTATTTATTAAATTTCTTTAAAAGAATATACAAAAAAATATTTATCTATCATATTGTTCAAAGACATTTGGATTTTCTCAAGTCTTGGCAATTAAAAAATGATGATTTCTGTAGAAATGCTTAATTTGTGTGTGTGTGTATATATATATACATATACATACATATATATATAACTCACACATCTGAGTTTAGAATTGCTGTGTCGTATACACAAATTTCATTATTTGGTAGATAATCACACAATGTTTTTCAAATCCACTGTAACACTTGAGACTTCTACCAGAGATATATAGAGTTTCTTATTGAACCACATCTTCATCACACTTAAAACACTTAGTTATAGCTATCTTCAGATTTTAGATACATAGTAACTATGTGTAGTCCTTAATATTTCATGGTGGTTTTGTTTTGCATTTATCTGGTTACTATTTAGGTACCTATATTTTAAGGTGTTTATTAGCCATTTGAATATCCTCTGTTTGGAAATGCCTCATTATGTCTTTTGATTTGTTAAAGATCTTTATACATTGTCATGTTAGCCCTTCATTGGTTATACATGCTGTGACTACCTGTTCCACTTGTTATTTATTAGTATTTTATTTAATGTAATAGTTAAAAAATAATTCAAAGAAGAGACTAATCTGATTAGTATTGATATCTGATGAGCTGATGGCATGCTGATTAGGAAACAATCTTAATAGTTCCTTCAAGGGTTCATTTAAAATGTGAATTTGGGAAATTGGCTAAAAATGAATTAATTCACTAATGAAATAAGTATTTAACTTAAACCGTTAAAATAGCTTTTTCTTTTAGTAAATTTAGATAAATACTTCCATTTTACATAAGAATGGCAGCACTGCATTTTGGATTGTGAGGAAAATTTAGGTTTCCTAATTGAAATCTCTAGGCTACAAAAGTGTATTTGTGACTTGTTCCCTATGACTTAAACTGGAAAAATATATTGGAAAGTAATAGTATGTGAATAAAAAATTTGGTATTGAAGAATGATATTATAAACAGCACTTTTAATTTTGTATGTGTGTGAAGAAAATAATACAATGGGAAGACTATATTATATATTGTGTTTTCCTTGTGTTAGATGCCAAATTAATATCCTACTAGATTATTTAGAATTTGGGTTCATTATTTAACATGTTATGTTTTACATATATAACCTGAACACATAAAGTTAACTGAACATAGCACTGTCTTTAAATTAGATGTTTTGTTTAAAAAATTAAAGTTTATTTCACAGAATGAGTTTGTCCATTTGGTTTGTCTTACCACAAAATTGCCATAACTTTGATGACTTTTTCCTACTTTTCTATGTTCTCACTAAATACAGTGACCTGCAGTAATTGAAATGTGCTTTTTAAGAGGACATGCACCCACTTGGCACCTTTTCCATGTAACTAAATTAAATCTGATGACATGGTCTCCCACTTCACTGGAGTGGTAATTCCCCTTAATAGGGACACTTGCTGTTAATTAGGTGAGGATCCAATGGGACTTAAAGGTCCACAAGGAGCTCAAAGGTGGTGTATTCTTTCTTTAATTCCAGGACTTCTGTCACCAATTATCTACTAACCGCAGAAGTTTCATCACTCTGTAGGAGACATTTAAAACTACTTCTTAAACTGAACTTATTTCAGAATTTTTGGTTACACCTGTTAGGATCTGCAAGAAAGTGCCACTTCTGTCTTCCTTCCCATTTATCACTTCCACAGCTCTCCTGCCTGTGTGACATAGACTAGTGATGTGGGAGCTAGTTCCTGCCTCCAGAAACGGCCTAAAATCTCCTGTGCTTTGGCACAGGTTGCATTTCCCATTCTCATATACTGTATGTTCATCATTTTTAAATCTTTTTGATCATCTAATTGCCTATTGAGGCTATTAGTCATTACTATGTTGCTTCATATTAGCTGGGGAATTTCTTTTTTTTTACTCTTATTTTTATTAATCATTATTGACTTATTCAGCATAGGAAAGAAAAATTCCTTTTTTTCTTGAGAAAACTATTTTTACTCTAATATCATCTTTATTCAAATACGTGATAAAGAGATCTCTGAAGAAAATGACACTCTAGCTTATCCTTATAGGTACTTTTGTTTACAGGTGTGAAAAAAATGTTAATTTATGTTCATTTGTCAGTAATAAAGCTAATACCTACTAAAATGTGTATCAGGAAATTAACAGGAATTTCTGGAAGGCTTTGTAATATAAATGGCAACATTTATTTTATAGGCACCAACTGAAAGGTGCATTTGTGGTATAATTCTGCAAATTATCAATTGAAAAATAAAATAAGCTTGATACATCTTGATATAAATTATAAAAGAATCATAAATATATAAGGTATAGAGAAAACAGAGAATGATGGTACAGAGAACCTGAAAGACTAAGTAATTTCCACTGTGACTCCTAAACTGACCAGAGCCCCAACTATTCCTCCTCAGTCATCCTGCTGAACTAAACACTAGTAGCTAAACCACAACCACAGTTTGCTGCCTCTACTTGCTGCACGATTTATGTCACCTAAATTCCCCAGTATTTTCTTAAGAGTTTAATTTTTCAGAAAAAAAATTTTTTTACCTCTGATTAACCTTCAAAATGTGTTTTAGGCCCCCAGTTTTCTCAGGACACGCATCTTAACTCATCGTCTATCTATTCTCATGATGCGTGTTTTTTAGGAATGCTATAAATGCCAGAGTTAGGAGTTTGGGGTTGCTGTCTTCCTCACACAGAGGAAGCTTCAGCACAGGGGCTAAGAGCTCAAGGTTCGTAAGCGAAGGCCAGACTTGGGTATTAAAGAGTTGTTTCATTTTGGCTGAGTTATTTTACCTCACTGAGTTTTCCTTTCCTCTCCTGCAAAAATCAGATCACATTTTATTAACTGATAAACAAAGATACGCATTGTGTTCCTATTCTTTACCAGTAAGTCTAGCAGATGTTGGGTATGTCATATTCATCCGAACAGATGTAAGCTTGAGCACATGGGTGGTAAACAACGAGAAGAACATGAGTGTTTTCCATGTGAACCCTACACAAAAAATTCAGGTGTGAGAACAAAAAGCCACATTTCTTTATTGACCTGAAATCATATTAAAACTGACTTTGAGGTCCTATCTTATAATGAGGGCAGGGAATTGAATCTAATGTATTACTCAGACCATGCTCCTTTCTCTAGGGCTTCACAACAATACAATTGGTGATAAAAAGGGAGGTTAATTTCAGTATCTTTATCCCATCATGGATATCTTTGATGTGCTCCCTATCTGTGCTCAGTAATACCTTGAGGCTATGACATGCTGCTGCTAAATGCGCAACCTCACATTCACCAATCTTTTCTAGAACGTTTCAAGCCAAACCATGAGATCATCTATCTGGAGTTGAAGCCACTGCCTCAGGTCTCTGCAAGGTAGTGGCATGTAGGTATTACTATCATGGAACACCATTCTCTCTCAGACCTAGAATAAATCACCACCGACTCTCCTATTCAATCTTTTCTCTCCTCAGAGGCACTCATCTGTCTCTGTTCTCTATTCGCAAAACTCTTAAGGAACTTAGGTTTCCAGAGAACAAAATAAGAGATCCTATTTTCTGTAAGGGTCTTTTTATTTTCTTCTCAACAATTCACACCTTAATATCATTCACAAGAAGAAGCGTATCTGAGTGAGAGAGGGGCACAAATGTCTGGCTGGTCTGCTTCAAAACAGAAAAAAATCATGGAGACAAATCAGTTAATATCTAACATAACATAGTTTTCAAGTATTAATAATACCTTAATATGTAGTTAATATTTAATAATACCTTAAAGAATAAGGAATGTCATTATAATAGAGAGTAATATGATGTTTTGGGAAAAGCTGTATATTATATGGGATGGTCATAGAAATAATCTCTGAAGAGATGACATTTCTAGAAAAAGATGAAGNATAATACCTTAAAGAATAAGGAATGTCATTATAATAGAGAGTAATATGATGTTTTGGGAAAAGCTGTATATTTTATGGGATGGTCATAGAAATAATCTCTGAAGAGATGACATTTCTAGAAAAAGATGAAGTTTTTTTTTTAATTTTTCTTTTTTAATTTTTTTATGCTGTGTGAAATGCTGAGAAGAGAACAACTCAAAGCCTTGGAACCTCCATGGTGAAATTCTCTAAGCTGAGAAAGAATTGAAATGACCAGTGTGATGAGTGTATATTGAACAAAAGGAAAGAATGATCGAAAAGGCCACTGTGAAGATAAACAGGCTCAGGTCATATAAGATCCTGTAGAATATGTAGAAATAATTTTGATTCTAAGTGCTGAGAGAAGGTAATGATAGGTTTAAGTGGACAAGTCATATTATTTTAATTTTTAAAAAAGATCACTTTGGCAGCCTGGAGTTGTAGCTCAGCAGAACCCACTCGTCCCCTTGAAGAACGCTGGGATGGTGGGGGGCACTTTGGTCCTGATGGGAACTATGTGTTACCTAGCGATGCTGGAGGAAGCTATAAAGAGGAGAAGGGAAATGTTACCAATGACACTGCTGCAGCAGCCACTGCCGCCAGCCTCTGCCCAGGATGCCCCTGCTCCTTCCCTGCCTGCTACGAGGATGATGACCCAGCCAGTCACGGGCACTGTCAGCACGGCCATCCAAACCAGCACGAGCTCCCCCCAGCCATGCAAAGTTCAGAGCAGTGGACGTTAGTAAAAATAGCTTCTTTCCTCCAGACAATGCAAACAGACCTCACCAGGGGAACCAGTTCCTGTGTGAGCAATAGCAACCTCTCCGAAGAGCCTGGCTTTGGGCGGATGGATGCGCTCCAGCTGGACGACCCCGGGGATGACGACTTGCAGTTTGAAGACCCCACGGAGCCAGGCATAGCTGCGGAGGTGAATGAGCTGAGGGATGCCAGTGAAGACGAGCTGACTTTTGGAGAGAATAGAAACCACGAGAATAAGGCAATGTCCTGCCAGGTGTGCAAGACGGTTCTAGAGCACCGCCTTCACCGGATGTGACAGCATGTTCAGGACCACGTGGACCTGCCGACAGGCAGCCGCAAGTTCGGTGAGCCCCACTGCTAGCACCGAAGCTCCCAGGTGACCCATGTTCTCTTCCACATCGGTATTTTGCAGCAGCTGACCCTCCACCGACGGGATGGAACATTTGAGAACAACATCAGCATCCACCCCCAATGATCCCGTGACTGGGAATCCGGGTTTGTTTCCAGGGGCAGGCTCCACAGAGTTGAAACGTACTGTCTGTGGGAAGGCACCGGTCAAAGATCTCCACGTGGTCCAGAGCCACGTCCCTGACCATCTAAACTTAGAAAGTGCCAGGCCCGCGGTACCTGGGACCGGTACGACCTTCACGGCTGCAGCCGCAGATGGCACGTGCTCGTCCACGAGTCAGAGGCTGGCTGTCGCGACCCTGTCAGCTGCACAAGTGAAGCAGGGGCCTTGAGGCAAAGCCCGGTTTGGGGCTGTCGCACCCAGCAGTCCAGAAGCAGGAGCTGCGGGCGAAGGAGTTGCTGAGCGAGGAGCTGCGCCAGCCTGGGAATGGCAGGTGCAGCTGCGAGGTCTGGGGCAAAGGTTTGCACACGCAGGTGAGTTCAGCCACCCCTGGCGGATCCACAGGTGAGAAGCTGTACAGCGGAAGGGGAGCCACACGTTCTCCCAAGGCCGTCCAGCTGTGCAGCGCTGCCCGGAGACAGGCTCGGGGCTGGAGGTGCCGCTGCCCAGCGTGCGGCCCCCCCAGCTCCCGCTCAGCCTCGCAGGCAAGCACGCGGGCGGGCACAGCCTTGCTGGGCTTCTTCATTGAACAGCCCTTCTTGGACCGTATCCATTCCAAAGAGGCAGAAAAAAGCCGGGACAGCGGACTAGGTCCCAGCAAAGCCAGGTGAGCTCCAGGGCGGCAGCCAGGGTGTTGATTTTCTGATGGCTGTTGTCCCCTCTTTAGCCGAAGTTTCAGTGTTGCCTAGCTGGGAATTCTGTCCTGTCCTGTGTTAGGGAAGAGAAAAGAAGAAATAGCACATGAGCGCTTACTGTTCTTGAGAAGCAGCAGCCCTGTCATGTTTACCTCCTTACATGCTCTTGCCAGTGAAGGGCTGTGCTTTGTCTTCTTTCGAGGCTGGTACTGGGATCTTGGGCAATGGGTGTCAGCCAGCTCTCCTTCCCCCACCTCTGCAGTTTTAGTTTACTGATAGGTTTCAGGCTGCTAAGAATCCAACCACCAACCTCACTGAATAGAGGAGGGGGGAGAGGTTTTCACTATGGGTATTGTTGCCATGGCGATTTCCAACTGGACGCCAGTTGAGGGAGACTTGGGGGATGTGGTCATTCAGAAAAGATGAGTCAGCAGGACAGCTCACCTCAGGCGCCAGGCCCAGCCCTTGGCTGAGAAAAGGCAGATGGGCTGGAGGGGCCTGCTTGTTCCAAGACTCTAATCTGCTGATGGGACAGTAAAAGGTTTTGGCAGCTAGATCCAGGCTGGGGCCAGAAAGCTCCAGGATGTACCCTTGCCAGCCAGAAGAGGTGTTCCACCATGCCAACCTGGATGGACAGGAAGGGAGGTTTCTCTTTTCTCCTCAATTCCAAAGAAACATGATTTTATGGATTTTATGGAGCGCAGGCCCAGCATGTCAGGCCTTGCCTGTGGGGTAAAGAGGACAGGGAACCACTGCGAGATAGTCACTTGTCCTCCATTGACCTTGAGTGTCCTGGTGGGGAGGTGGGGATGTCTCTGACAGCAGCAGCCTTGCCTTAATTTGCATCCAGTCTCCCACCTAGAAGTGTGTTCGGCCTGTAGTGCAGATGAGAAGACCCCATGAGGTGACAGAGTAGTGGACTGTGAGCCCTTCGTGATTAAAGAGACCCAAGGAACTGGTGGTGTGTGCAGTGATGTGCATTCTTGTTTGTCCCCATCAGGTACCTGTTGTTTATTTTGTGCTAACTGGGCAGGAGCTTTGGCAGTTCATCTTTGACTTGGGGAATTTATCCTAATCTGTCATTGCACCCCCACCAGGGAGCTCTAATGGACAACAGCAGGCTCAGGCCCTCCCTACGTGACTAGGGAAGGTGTCTACCCAATCTTTTGGGCTGGTTGTCTCTGTTCTTCATTGACTTTTGAGGGGGCCTTGCCCAAAGAAGACTCAAGGGAGAGGGCCCTCAGATCCCACATATTCACAGGGTGGTACCTCAGTAACAGCCTACCTCACGCTGCTTGGCTGAGCTCTGGGAGTCCCTGGCCTTGGGCTTGACACTGCCCTTAGTAGGATGCAGCAGGATCCCAGGGCCGTTTCAAAAGCAAGTGGTTTTAATAAACTTACAAAGACTTTTTGTACATTAATATTTATTTTTGCCTTTTTTTTAAAAGATTTTATTTATTTATTTATTTATTTATTTATTTATTTATTTATTTATGAGAGAGCGCATGAGAGGGGGCGAGAGTCAGAGGGAGAAACAGACTCCCTGCTGAACAGGGATCCCGATGTCGGACTCGATCCTGGGACTCCAGGATCATGACCTAAGCTGAAGGCAGTCACTTAACCAACTGAGCCACCCAGTGCCCGATTTTTATTTTGTATACAATTATCACCCAACATATCTTTTGGATAAGTGACTTCAGGAAAATGAGTTTCTCCCCGGCAAGTAGCCATATTCCAGGGGATGATTCTGACCAGAGATTTGGGAAGCAGGGGCTAGAACTAGGGGAGGAAGTGGCAAGTCTTTAAACAATCCCATTCTTTACTTTCTCTCCATCTAGTCTCTTGCAGGATAAACCCAGAGAACCTGTTACGTAATGCATATAAGTTCTAGAAAGTTGGGGCTTGTTGAATTCCTGACTTTTTACCACTTTTCCTTCCTGTCATTGAGCAGACTGGGGACTAGGTTGAGGGAATCAAGTCATTTGAAGGACGTTTTTGCACATTTTCTCATCCTTTCTAAATTTGGAAAGTTACGCTAAGACATACAGGTGAACCGGATCTCTGTCCTTGTTGGACCTGCTGCCTCTCCCCCTAGTCTGAAATTGATAAAACCTCTAAGTTGAGGTGCGTGGTTCTGTGGTGGGGTGAACGCCACCTGAAAGGATCTGTGCAAGCGGAGACTTTCCACCATCTACATTCACGCTGTTACATAGTCCCTCAGGACAGTCTCGTCAGAAAGCAGTGCTGACACTTTTTATGCCTGACTAGCCTCTCCCTTTCTCACCCACCATTAGAGATTCAAGAGGGAAAATGTGTAAAAGATGACAGTCACATATCTGCTACATTTTCAAGCCTGAGTGGTCCCTCCCAGAATGTTAGCGAGGGCTGATTTTTGAATAGTCGGATTCGAGAGAGGTGGTGCCTACCGGAACCCAGCCAGGCAGCTGAGAATGGATCAGTGTGCTGGAGAACAGAGGGCATCATGGATACTGGATTGTCTCTATACTTAACCTGAATCTGTGAATTTTCTCTTTTTGCCAGTAAACCAAAAATCAAATCCTTGAAACTTTGCCCCTGAAACACTAAACAAAACCTGCACCCTTGATCCTTCCGAGGCCAACTGGTGGGTCAGGGCTGTCCCGTCTGCTGCTGTCAGATATGTTCAGGGTCCACTGCCCAGGAGGCTCACTGACCGAACCCTGTTTCTCTGCATGTCCCCACATTCACACTTGACTCCTCCCTCTGTTTGGAGTCATGTCTGCTGTCTCTGTGTCCAGATCACCTTTCTCTGAATTGTTTTACCGGAAACACTATATTGTGGCAAAGAGCACTTCGGGACAACTGGTGGAAGGTATTCAATTTTATTTTGTTTTGTTTTGTTTCAACTTTTCCTTTCTTTAATTTTGTTGCCCCCTCTGCCCTGGAGCGCGGTTGAGCCCTGTCTCCTGCTGTATTATTCCAAGGTTCTTTTTGACCCTTGAATGTCTTTTTTTCTCCTTTTCCCCACCTTTTCTTGTGCTGTACTCAGGATCAGCTGCAGAGCCCTTTGTTAATTAAAAATTAAGAATTTCAAGAAGGCAACTGGATTGCATGAGACCTTTCCCAATCTGTTCCTTAGGAGGTTAAAGGAATGTTTGCACGGCACACTGGGATAAAGAGCAGAGGGTTCTCATGGCCAGAAGAGAGATCTGTGTCCCGCCTCTCCCGTGACTGATTGACGGCTCACTGATGCCGCACCCCTGGAAATCTCTGCTGTATCCTAGGATTCGGTCCTACCTTTTAAGACTCGGTGGAGTCTCTACAGGTTATAGCTAGTTGGAAAGAAAGAATGTAGGGGTTGGGCCCAGATGACACTTAAGAACCAGGAAATGGTTTAACATTTCTTTTGACTTTCTTCTCTTCCGGTCTATCAGTGCTCTTTTACCTCCAACAAGCCTTCGGGCTTAAATACCTTCTCCCTAGTCAGGTTTTGCTACTGATCAATTGTCTTCCTCTTCTGGCCTCCTGCTGTGCCCTATTCCTCAGACCCCTCGACTTCGGAAGTACGTTTAAATTACCGTATGGATGAACACTGATTTTGTTGGCGTGGAAGCGGGTTGTGCGGAGAAGGCTGTGCCCATCTGGGGAATCCTTATCCCTACATCCCGCACTGATTAAGTCAGGAAGCACAGGGCACGAAGCATTTGTTTCACTGTGACCACTCACCATAAACTTCGCATCAGAATGAAAATGAAACGGGGTTTTGATTTCTGTGTTTCTTTAACACCCTTCCCCTGTCCTGTCCACCCTCCCCTCTCATCTCTACTGGCGAAAGTCTCTTGTGAAAACCAAAAAAAGTTGTTAATGTCTGACTCCTTCCATTACATTAAAAAGTACTCACTTCCTAATATTTAAGTGTTTGCTATCCATTGCTCTAAGGTTTTGTATATTTTGTAAACTTTTCCCCCCAAATAACAAATGTTTAAAAACATTGTAAAAAATAATCAATACAATTTCTACCAACTTCATGATGATTATTACTAGAGAATATTTTATTTTCAGAACTAGAAGCTAATGAATCCTACATAGAAAAGAAGGAGTTATTATTATGTCCAGGAGGTTAACTAAACATCACTTGATTGTTTCTCTGGATTTTTTTTTTTTAAGATTTTATTTATTTCCTTGAGAGAGAGAATGAGAGAAAGAGAGCACGAGTGGGGGGGTAGGGAGAGGGACAAGCAGGCTCCTGCTGAGCAGGGAGCCTAATGTGGGGCTTGATCCCAGGATGCATGATCCATGGATCATGACCTGAGCCGAAGGCAGACACTTAACCGACTGAGCCACCCAGGTGCCCCCGTTTCTCTGGATTTTATGCTCTTTGCCAACTTTTTACAATTTGTAAATTGTTTTTTTTCTACATATGTATTCATCATAGTATTTAATTTAACACAGTAAAAAGCATTTATTAAAGAAATTTCTTTAACAATAAAATCTTTATGTCCTTTAAAACACAAATCAGCAATCTTGTATGTCATTTGTGATTTGGAGTGCAACAAAAGTGAAGAACAAAAGTGAAGCAACAAAAGTGAAGAATTTCTGTTTCAATTGAAATTCTATAATTCTTAAGAAGATGGCTTGAACTAACTGCATTATCAACTAATGACTTGAAATATACTAGTAATGTTTTGAAAACATAAGAGAATATATTCAAAGATTACAATATTTCAAAAGGATTACCATGTAGCAAATATAAGCATATTTCTATGTTTATATTTTGTATAAATGTGTAACAATTTGGCATGTAATTAGCATATGAGATTCCTTATACTAAAAATCATAGACTAAAAACTTGTGGAATAAATAATTAATGTTTTATGAGGAGTATATGAACATTTGCATTGCAACATAATGAGTTATTTCCTAGATTAGAGCATTAGCATCAAGGCAAAAATGGAGGTTATCATGGCCTGTGGTCTATAAACTGAAAAACTGAAACAACACTTGTCTCATTTAAAGGTACTAAAAACAACTTTGTTTTTCAGATTTGGGTAAAATGTTGGTGCCAGTGGACTGATATAATTCATGTATGAATATTGTACAAATCAGACCAACCACTACAAAAGTATAAAAACTGGTATTTTCAAAACACTATAAATAAAACAAGACTGAATCCTTAAAAAAAAAATCAAGAAACCTTCAGTAAGGCTGAAAAGAAAAACAGAGAATCAGAAACCCAAGGGGGGAGAAAAAACACATAATAGCAGACCTAAGTGTCACCAATCAATAATTACCCTAAATATATTACGTTAAATTCATCTATGGTTGCCAATCAAAAGACAGATTGGTGGAATGGTAAGAAAAAAAAAAAAAACCCACCACATTATATACTGCTTTCACCACCTTGGTTAAATTAATTCCTAAGCATTTTATTGTTTTTTACTCTTTTGTAAAAGGAAATATTTTCTTAATTTTCCTGTTAAATTGTTCATGGTTAGTGTATAAAAAATTAAACTGATTTTTCTGTGCTCACCTTGTATCCTCCTACTTTGCTGAATTTGTTTATTATTTCTAATAATTATTATGTGGAACTTTTAGGCTTTTCCACATACAAGATCACATCAGTTCTGAACAGAGATAATTTTGTTTCTTCTTTTCCCATTTGGATAGAACAGGGAAGTTAAGTCTGCACCATGTGATAAAATGAGCGGGACTTCCCTTCAAATAATTTGAGATTTTATTTTGGTGACATTGGTCACCCAAAAGATAAATCACAAAGATTTATCTTTAAAAAATGATTATAGAGTTACCTTTGTTTTTATAGATAATCTGAAGTAATTCCTTAGGCAATTTCGGATTACATGCAAGAGCAGAGGAATGTAGAATATTTTCTGACTAGACTAATGTATTATGCCAGGCAAGAAAGTATAAGCAACCAAGTCAAGACAGCAGCATGAGAATAAAGAAAAGTTATTTCTTGGGAAAATTAAAAGTACATTTATATTAAAATTTTTATTATTTCATCTACAAATGATAATATTGGTGATGCATCCATTGAGAAACGAGTAAGTCATTTCATACATATATAATGCTGTGGAGACCTACATGGAAAAAAATAATGAAGTAAAGTCTTCAAAAATAAAATGGATCGTGATTTCTATTATAGTGGTGCATTTGAAAAAACTGTTAATAACAATATTATGCAGTCAGAGTGACACTAAAAATCTCTTTTAGAGGACTTATAAAAGCAACAGACAGCATTGTTCTCTGCTTTATTGCTCAGCGTATTAAGCTGCAGGATGGGAGTACTCCGTGCTGTCAGCCTGTAGGTTACCTGTCACCAGACAAGCCAGACTTTGTGCTCTGATATTTCCTTGACTCACACAGCAGCGTCTAGACACGTTATATTGTATGTATGTTTTTAAATCCTGAATTCACTTACTTTATCTCACATTGTTGCGTAAAAAAAAAAGAGCCAGACCGTGGAAAGTGCTAGTACTTTTCCCTTGCTCATGCTTTGAAAAAAATTTTTTAAATTATAAAATGAATGCAGGGGAGTCTACAGAACACCACAGATAGGAAACGTTCTAGATGACCATCAGTGAAAAGCTATATCAACCTATTGAAAATGAATGGGACTTAATTCCACGGATTCAAGCCTGACAAATGTTGTGAAAGGGACTCAAGGAGAAATAAATATCAGGGAAGATTGACCTGTCTCACTGAGTCATGTTCAGACTGTTCAACAGCCTTGTATAAAAGTGAGAGGATTCTTCTTCTTTTTTAATATTCAGACCTTGACCAGCTTCAAAAACCCATGTGTATATCTGTGCAATTACGAACATCGTGAAAATTCAAGAGTGTCCTATTAACCATCTGATTTTAAACCACCACATTTAAGTTTGCCTAAGAAGTAGCGGGAAATTTTAATGAAGAGAGGCATTAACAGAAATCCTTGACCTGAGTTCACAAAAAACTGGGCAATATTTGGAGTTGCTGATACAAATAAGCAAGAAGCATATTGTAAACACTCGAGACCACCTCTGAAACATGAAATTCAGAAGATGCTATGAAGCACAATGTCTCTTTCTTGATGTCAATCCAATTTGTTTATCACTTCTTGAATGTTTAAATTTTAAAGCCTTAGTTTTCATGTTACTACGATGGAAGGAAAATATCAGCAGGTTAGTTCTATAATCAACCTAATAACCATAATTTAAAAACTTTCTCATTTTGTCAGTAGAGTGGCTAATTGATTACATCACCACTGATCTATCTTGTGATCATTTCAAATCCTTTCATAGATTTTTAAAACCCACCATACAAATTAATTTCAAATTATCAGCTAACTAAAATGCGAGGTTTCTCTCTGTGTTAGTTACTTAGGGCTGGCATAACAAAGTAACAAAAATTTGGCACTTATAATAACAGCAATTTATTTTCTCACACTCGGAGGCTGAAAGTCTCAAATCAAAGTTTGGCTACCGCCACACTCCTCCAAAGACTTTATTTTTTAATTTAATTTAATCTTTTAAATTTTTTATATATCTATATTTTTAAAGATTTATTTATTTATTTATTTGACACAGAGAGAGAGCACAAGTAGGCAGAGCGGCAGGCAGAGGGACACGCAGAGGGACGGGCAGAAGCAGGTACCCCACTGAGCAGGAAGCCCGAATTGGGGCTCCATCCCAGGCCCCCAAGATCATGACCTGAGCCAAAGGCAGACACTTAACCGACTGAGCCACACAGGCGTCCCTCTCCAGAGACTTTAGAAGAGAAGTACTTCGTTGACTCTCTCATCTTAGGGAGTCAACATTCCTTGTTTTGTGGCTGCATTTATTCAGTCTCTGCCATTGTCCCCATGTTGCTTTCTCTTCTTTCTATACCTGTCTCATCTCCCTGTCTCACTCCTTAAAGGACACTTGTCACTGGATTTAGGGCCCACCAGGATAATCCAGGACAAACTTCCATCTCTCAAAATCCTTAATTTAATCCCATATTTTACCACAGAAAGCAATGTTCACAGATCCCAAGGGATATGAAATCCATCTTTTGGGGAAGAAAATTTAACCTGTTACGTCTTGTCATTTCAATTACAAGTAAGGTTCAATCAATTTATGTTCTCTCAAAACATCTTTTCTAACTATAATTTGTGATTAAAAATAAGTCTGTAAAAAATGAAGATAGTACAGTTTAGCTGACCATAGAACAAAAATATTATACAATCTGAACACAGTGTTTTTAAACTTTTTCTTTTAGTAGTTGTCAAAGAAATCATTTTCTATTACCTCCTGCATTTGTTTCAAAACATTTGTATTATCAATTGATGTCTTAAACAATGTAGCCCAAAAATAAGGCAGAAAGCAAAGTGTAGGCATAATTTTTTAAGACAACCAGGCACATTTGGTGATAGGCTAAACCTAATTTTTAACTTTTAAGGAATTTTCATTAAAAAAACCCCAATTACTGAACTATTGAGGATATTATTCAGAGACCTTTATAGCTATTTTATTGACTTTAAATGAAGTTCCAGTTTTGAATGTTTTACAATAACTTGCTTGATATGACTATAATTGCTTAGTTTTCATTCATTTACACATTATCTCGTTTTAAACAAAATTTTGTGAAAACACTATGATTAAAATATGTTCCTTTCATCAAATGTAATACTTCTGTTTGCTTGCTTTATAAGCAGAAAATTTCTTTCTGATTATATTATAGTTAGATATTTCTTTTCTAAGCGTTACTAAATATATATGCCCACTTTTTTCTCAATACATTTAATAATTTAAGTAACTGGTGACCATTCATTTACACTCATTAGATTTTATCTTTTAAAATTAAATAACAAATGAGGACACAAAACTAATGCTTTTCATCTCATTTGTGTACTTCATGTGTGATGAATTAATTTATATTAAAGCATAGTTGTGGTTAATAGTTTATTAATAAATAGTTCTCACAAATGCTGTAAAAGTTTATGGTAACTGCATATAACCATTAAAATTTTCACATCTACATTTGAGTTTGGAACAATAGTTACTTCGAAAAATATAAAACCATTTCTTTGAAGAAAACAAAAAAATCTTCAAAGAGGAGGTAAAGTGTTGTAGAAGTTTGAATAGGAGTTGTACTTAAATTATATACGTATAAATACATTCACATGTCGATATATATATGCATATATTTAGACAATGTTAGTTTCTTCTTCTATTTCTAACAAGTCCACAGATATTAATGTTTAGAAGGGAGGAAGACTATGTTAAGAAATGACAATGCAATTTATTTTGGATTGATGCGTTAGAAACATTGTATTGTAAACAGTTCACAACCTTGCACAGACAGAGACACAACCACTGTCTACCATGGTTAATAATTGCAACCTGAGTAGGACAGAATAAAGATGGTTGAAAACCCCAAAACAAGCAAAAAATGAAACCAGATTAGGAACACCTGGGTAGCTCAGTGGATTAAGCATCTGACTCTTGATTTCAGCTCAGATCATGATCTCAGGGGGGTGGGATTAAGCCCCACATGGGGCTCTGTGCTCTTTGGAGAGTCTGCTTGAGAATCTCTCTCTCTTCTCCCACTGCCCCTCCCCCTGCTCACATGTGCTTTCTCTCTCTCAAATAAATAAACAAATCTTAAAAAAAAAAACTTAAAAAAGAAAAAAGTACAAATGATATTTTTCTTTATATGGATAATACAAGATATACTTTTGTGGTTTTTTGCCGTTATTTTTGAAATACCCTCAAAGTCATCCCTCCATGTGTTCAACTAATTTTCTAGAGTGGCTTGCAGAACTCAGGATACACTTACTCAGAGAAACACTTGCTTACATTTACCAGTTTATTAAAGGATAGGATAAAGGATACAGATGAAGAGCCAGATGAAGATCTAAGGCAGGGTCTGGAAGGATGCTAAATGGACCTTTTGGATTCCTTATGTTAGTACAATATTTCTATGTGGGTGAAGTCACATGGAAATGTAAAAGGACTGTTTGAAATATAAAAATGCCACATTTTTTTTGTTTCAAGTTTTTATTTAAATTCCATTAAGTTAACACATAGTGTAATATTCGTTTCAGGAGTAGCATTTAGTGATTCATCACTTATGTATGACACCCAGTACTTATCACATGTGTCCTCCTTAATACCCATCACCCATTCAACCCATCCAGCTGCCCACCTTCCCTCCAGCAGCCCTGTTTGTTCTCTACAGTTAAAAGTTTCTTTTATGATTTGCCTCTCTCTTCCCTCCCCCATATTCATCTTCTTTATTTCTTAAATTCCACATATAAGTGAAATCATACGGTATTTGTCTTTCTCTGACTGACTTATTTCACTCAGGGTAATATACTCTAGCTCCACCCACATCATTGCAAATGGCAAGATTTCATTCTTATTTATGGCTGAGTAATAT